>NW_006921904.1:644443-644971 GCF_000298275.1 Orycteropus afer afer
TTACTTTGTCTTCTCGAGCTACTCTTTGAAATATTATGTTCAGCTATTTTATTTCATCCTTTCTTCCACTTGCTTTAGCTACTCTCCATTCGAGGGCAAGTTTCAGAGTCTCTTCTGACATCTGTTTTGGTCCTTTCTTCCCTTCCTGTGTTTTCAATGACTTTTTGCTTGCTTCATGTATGATGTTCTTGATGTCATCCCGTAACTCATTTAGATCTTCAGTCATTGATATTCAATGCATCCAGTATTCTTGAGATGGTCTCTAAATCTCCAAATTGTGGGATACAATCAAGGTCATATTTTGTTTTTTGTGGACTTGCTTTAATTTTTCTTCAGCTTCAGCTTTAACTTGCATATAAGCAGCTGATGGTCTGTCCTACAGTTAGCTCTTGGCCTTGTTGTAACTGATATTATTGAACTTCTCTATCTTCTTTAGGAGCTCTGGTAGCATAGTGCCTAAGGCACTTGACTGCTAACCAGAAGGCTGGCGGTTCAAACCCACCAGCCACTTCTTGGAAGGAAGGTTGG
>NW_006921904.1:646396-647048 GCF_000298275.1 Orycteropus afer afer
TCCTTGTCAATCCCAAGATATTGTCCTACTAGGACCATGAAGTGACCAATGTCCTTGATAGACCAAAGTCATTCAATTTATATAGTCTCAGCCAATTCCCTCAAGGTCACCCAATCCTATTGCTGTTTGCATAGCGATTCACCAGTTTCTTGCAAGATTGTGGCCTAGCCAATCATTTTTGGCAGAATTATTAAATCAAGGGTGGAAAGGCCATATATAAGAGACGCCCATTGCAGTGCAGGAGCTCAAGGGGTTAGTAACAATAACCACTAGCTATTGTCTACTTTGGGCTTCCCAAATTTGATAGCTCATCAGAACCACTTGGAGGGTGTGTTAAGTGCAGATTACTGGGCCCACCCCAGGGTTTCTGATTCTGCAGTCTGGAGTATGGCCAAATATTATGTCAGATTCCCTGCTGAGTCTGCTGCTCTTTGTTTGGGGAGGACACTTTGCAAACCACTGCTCTACTTTCTGCCAAAGTAGCATTATCAATGATGAGCAAAGTACAGCCATAGTTGGGACCTTTCCTTCTGCTCCCAAGGCCCTAGTACTGCCAGTGCTGATGGCCCCCAGATGACTTCTCTCAGAGTTCACATCCTACATAGCCTGGCACTAAGAAGGGACATATATATATATATCTTTTCCTTTTTAC
>NW_006921904.1:647378-674785 GCF_000298275.1 Orycteropus afer afer
ATCACTTTTAAGAGGATTAGGGTGGGATACAACACCCTTAATTTCCTCACAGCTCTGATAAGATGAAAGGGGAGGAAGTAAGGGGAGTTCCCCTAGAGTGTGGCCTACAATACCTTTTATCTTACAAGAGATAAAAGAAGAGAGAATGGAGCAAAGAGAGGTGGACCGCCTACCACCATGAAAGAAGAGCAGGGAGTAGACCGTGTCCTTTCGATCTGGGGTTCCTGCACTGGAGCCTCCTAGAACCAGGAGACACAGCAAGAGAAGTCCTTGCCCTACTCAGCACTCTGAATTCAGACTTCAAGCATCCTAATCTGTGAGGGAATAATTTTTTCTGTTTGTTAAAACATCCACTTGTGGTATTTCTGCTATAGCAATACTGTTGTTGTTGTTATGTGCCGTCGGACCCAACTCATAGCAGTCCGTCCTTGGGTTTCTGAGGTGGTATCATTGCGGAAGTAGATTGCCCAACCTTCCTTCCGAGGAGTGGCTGGTGGGTTTGAGCCCCCAGCCTTCTGGTTAGCAGTCAAGTGCCTTAGGCACTATGCTATCAGAGCTCCTATAACTATACTAGATAACAAAAATAATGATAATAAAAATGCTCATAAAAATAATAGCAACTAGTTGTACAAGTTCCCCAAATCTCCTTATTGTATCTCCAATGTGCAGAGAAAATAGGATTTATTTGATTTCATTGACATGCAATCTGCAATACTCAGTTCAGTTCAAAGCTTGGATGATTCCATTCTTTTTCTTATAAGGAATGTAATAATGCTCCTCGGCAGTGAAGATAGCAAGACTCTGCTTTGCGTACTTTGAACACGTCATCAGGAAAGAGCAAGCGATAGAAAAGAGCATCATGTTTGATGAAGGAGAGGGTCAGTGCAAACCAAGGAAACCCTCAGTGAGATGAGTGACACACTGGCCTCAACAATGGACTTGAGTATCCCAGTGATTGTGAAGATGGTGCGGGACTGGACAGTATTCTCTTCTGTTATACATTAGGTCACCAGGAGCTGGAACCAACTTGACAGCAACTAACAGCAGTGAGCATTAAGGCACTGCTAAGAAGCTCTACTAGACAGTGCCTAAGGCATCTGACTGCTAACCAGAAGGATAGTGGTTCAAACCCGCCAGCCACTCCACAGAAGAAAGACTGGGCAATCTATTTCTGTAAAGATTTACCACCTTAGAAACCCAATGGGCATTGCTATGAGTCAGAATTGACTCGATGGCAGTGGGTTTTTTGTTGGTTTGTTTTTTAAGTGCTCAGTCCACCATTTGTCTGTCGGTTTGTCATCCTGTGGTAGCTTGCATGTTGCTTTGAGGCTGGAGGCTATGCCACTGGTATTTCAAATGCCAGCAGGGTCACCCATGGTTGACAGGTTTCAGTGGAGCTTCCAGACTAAGACAGAAGGAAGGGACCATCCACTTCTCAAAGAATTGGCCAGTGACAACATTATGAATAGCAGTGAAACACTGTCTGATCTATTACTGGAAAACTTTATTAATAATCCTGAAACATACCTGAAATAGACCTGGCCAACTGACAGGAAAAGATCCATGTTTGTGCCCATTCCAAAGAAAAGTGATCCCACAGAATGTGGAAATTATCAAACAATATCACTAACATAACACACAAGTAAAATGTTGCTGAAGATCATTAAAAAATGTTCACAGCAGTATATTGACAGAGAACTTTCAGAAATGCAAGCTGGATGCAGAAGAGGATGTGGAATGAAGGATATCATCACTGATATCAGATAGATCTTGGCTGAAAGCAAAGAATTCCAGTAAGATGTTGACTTGTGTTTTATTGACTATGCAAAAACATTCGGTTCTGTGGATCATAACAAATTATAGATAACATTAAGAACGGGAATTCCAGAGCACTGAACTGTGCTCATGAGGAACCTGTGCATAGACCAGGAGACTGCCATTCGAACAGAACAAGAGGATATTGCATGGTTTAAAATCAGGAAGGGAGTGTGTCAGGGTTATATCATTTCAACATACTTATTCCATCTGTATGCTGAGCAAATAATCTGAGAAGCTGGACTGTATGAAGAAGAACATGGCATCAGAATTGGAGGAAGACTCTAACAACCTGGGATATGCAGACAACACAACTTTGCTTGCTGAAAGTGAGGATGACCTGAAGCACTTACTAATGAAGAGTAAAGACTACACTCTGCAGTGCGGATTACACCTCAACATAAAGGAAACAAAAATCCTCCCAACTGGACCAATAAGCAGAACCACAATAAATGGAGAAAAGACTAAAGTTGTCAAAGATTTCATATTGTTTGGTTCCACAATCAACACCACTAGAAGTAGCAGTCAAGACATCAGACAATATATTGCACTGGGCAAATGTGCTGCAAAAAACCTCTTTGAAGTGCTGAAGAGCAAAGATGTCTTTTTGAAGACTAAGGTGCTCCTAACCCAAGCCATGGTATTTTCAATTGCCTCATATGCATGTGAGAGCTGGACAGTGAATAAGGAAGACTGAAGAAGAGGTGATGCTTTTGAGTTGTGGTGCAGGCGAAGAATACTGAAAATAGCATGGACTGCCAGAAGAATGAACAAATCTGTCCCAGAGGAAGTGCAGCTAGAATGCTCCTTGGAAGTGAGAATGGCCAGATTTTGTCTGACCTACTTTGGTCATGTTGTCAGAAGGGACCATTCCTTGGAGAAGGATATCATGCTTGGAATAGTGAACAAACCAAAACCAAACTCGCTGCCATCAAGTTGATTTGACTCATAGTGACCCCTCCTTGGGTTTCCAAGGCAGTATCTCTACAGAAGTAGATTGCCCACTCTTCCTTCCAAGGAGTGGCTGGTGGGTTTGAACTGCCAGCCTTCTGATTAGTAGTCAAATGCCTTAGGCACTACACCACCAGATGAAAAAGAGGAAGGCCCTGAAGAAGATGGTTTGACACAGTCAGTGAAATGATGGGCTCAGGTATAGGAAGGATTGTGAGGCTGGCACAGGACTGGGCAGTGTTTCATTCTGTTGTACACAGGGCTGCTATAAGAGCTGACTCGACCGTACCTAACAACAACAACAAAAAGTGCTCAGTGAGAAAGCTCTGGTGATGTAGTGGTTAAGATAGTTGGCTGCTAACCAGAAAGTTGGTGATTAAAATCCACAAGCTGCTCCATGGAAGAAAGATGAGGCAGTCTGCATCTGTAAAGATTTACAGCCTTGGAAACCCAATGGGGGTCACTATGAGTTGGAATCAAGTCAATGGCAGTGAGTTTGGTTTAGTTTTGAAAGTGCTTAGTGAAGAGTCCCAGTGCCACAGTGGTTGAGTGCTTGGCTGCTAATGGAATGGTCAGTGGTTCAAACCCACCAGCTGCTTTATGGATAAAGAAGTAGCAGTTTGCTTCTGGGAAGATTTTAGCCTTGAAAACCCTATGGGACAATTCTACTCTGTCCCTTTAGGTCACTACAAATTGGAATTGACTTGACAGCGGTGGTTAAGTGCTCACTCTCTCATCTTTCTCCTGCCTCTACCCTTCTCCCTAAGACAGTGAGGGTGAGGCAGGAATTTATGCAAGCTTGTTATCCTGGCCAAAAGAGAAAGTCAGGGTTCTGTGGTACAATGTCGTCTGCCTCCTCCAGTCCATGGTGATGCCTCTTGTCCTCCAGGGCCTGCTTCCACAGCTGGCCTTCACTGCTGGGATCTGTGGCTGGTGTAATGGTGAGACCTTTCCCTCTAAGCAGGGCCAGGGCATGGTGGTGTGTCTTGGCCAACTCTGCCTCACCTCATGTATAAGTTACATGTTATTACATAACACCTTACAATAACAATGAATTTTTATTATGTCACATAGCCTCTGTGTCAGACATTTAGGTCTGAGATTTGGGTGTGACTTAGTGGGATCCTAATGGATCCGGGACTCTTGAGTGCAGTCAACCTGACAGTCATGGCTACATCATCTGGGGCTGGAGGAGCCTTCCAAGATGGCTCACTGTCATAGTTTTCTAGGGCTGCCATAAATATATATATACATATATACATACATATATATACACACACACACACACACAAGCACGCACACACACACACACACACACATCTCACTGTGTGTAGCTTTAAAGAACAGAAATTTATTGTCTTACATTTTGGAGGCTAGAAGCACAAATTCAGGGCATCAACTCTAGAGGAAGTCCTTTATCTCTTTCAGCTTCAAGTAGTTTCCAGCAATCCATATCATTCATTCCTGGACTTGTAAATGCGTTTACTTCCATCGTCATAAAGGATCTTTTTTCCTTCTATGTGTGTCTGTTTTTATGTTTGTCCTACTTTTTATAAGAAACATTCAGAAGGGATCAGGATGAGGACCCAGCCTATTCTGCAATGACTCCTCATCATAACAAAAGAAATACCCTCTTAAAACAGGGCCACATCCGCAAGTACAGGTGTTACTTCTTCAACAAACTTTTTTGGGACACAATTTAATCTGTAACACTCACTCACCTGGCTCTTGGCAGGAGGTCCATTCATCGCTGAATGTGGGGAGCAGTGAGTAGTCCAAGAGAGAACAAGGAGGAAGCCAGCCTTTTCTGACCTAGCCTATGTGTTAGCAGTGAGTTGCTCAATCCAGTAACAATCACAGGGAGGGGGATTAAGGTTGGGCAATCTACTTCAGTAGTGATACTGCCTTGGAAACCCAGGGAGGGGTCGCTATGAGTCTGATACAACTCAACAGCAGTGTGTTGCATTGTGTTGCATTTTTAAAGTAGGGCTATTTTAAGAACCACCCCACCTTTGTTCTCGCTGGTATTAACTACCCACTCAAGTCTATGTTGCACCTTCAGCCTTCATGGAGCTTCCTGCTCTCTAGTAGTGGATGTGGAAGCATCGAGTTCCCTTTTGTTGACTCCCTCAGTCAAGTCCTCCACTAGAGTCTCCTCAGATCTTGTTAGTGCCACAGAAAAAGCCAGATGACTCCAGGAAGCTACACTCAAGACCACCCTGAGCCCAGCCCTCCAACCTAGCAGCTGGATGTGGCCATGCTTCTAGATGGTGTTCTGAAAGTGATAGCTCTCCAGTGCCCAAATTAGGGAGTGAGCATGAAGAATGTTACTTATTTACGCACGAAACAAGTGTACATACAACATGTAAACAGGTATTGGTGTACCTGTAGGATGTATTAAATTTCATGGGGGAGGCAATTAGGGAAAATAAATGCCTCAAATGACTCCTTAGAGACTGTCTGTAGGGCATCGTGAAGATTTAAGAAGATGTAACAACTCAAGTATTTAGCAGAGTACACAGCATATGCACTCAATGTTGGCTGTTACTATAAATACAATTAATAATCTTATTGTTTCCCAAATCTTATTCCCTTTCTTCATAGACCAATATTTCAAAGATTTCCTGAGCATCTGCAAACTACTTTTAGGAGTATCTGAGAATTTCTTCTGAAATGTATCGATGTGTTTAGTATTTTCACTTTCATGATAATCTAAAAATAAATAAATACATCAATGTTGGCTCCTTTGTAACAGAGTCCTCCCATGAGATTTCGTTGTCCAAGTCTGTGCCTGCCTTTAAAGAGGGGGCTCTACTTTAATTGTTGTGTGATGATGAGGAATGTCAGAAGAGCAGACTTAAAATGTAAGGCGTATGCATATTCAGATCAAGTGAAGGCTAATTCAGGTGTCAGCTTATTGTCGGAAAGGAAGACTTCTCACACAGAGGAACATGGTGGACAGGTTGCGTCTTCCCATGGCCCAGGGTAGCATGGACATACTTAAGTCAAGAAAACATGTGGATTTAGCAGCCAGTCGTATATTTACATTTGGAAAGGAACTTTAATCTCAGCCAAGTAATGTCATCTACCATATTAAATTAATGCTGCTGATTTGAATTATGGGTTTTTTGCTTTTGCATTTAATTTGTTACTTTGTTTTGCTGTTATTCTTGAATGAGAGCTAAAGCACATGGAATGTATTTCTAGTTTTCCATTGTGCATCTCTGAACAATATGATAAAAATTAAAATCTGTATAGTGGTGGTACACAGTAATGATTTTTTTTTTTTAACTCCATTAAGTGGAATCCTTGCATTACTGACCTTTGTTGTTGTTGTTAGCTGCTGTTGAGTTGGCTCTGTGACATGATGACTGTATGTGTAATAGGAGGAAACATTACCGGTTCTGTTCCATCTCTGTGATTGTTGCTGTGTTTGAAAACATTGTTGGGGCTGTTGTGCCAAACCATATCACCAGTGGACTTCCTTGCCTTTGCCAAGCTATTTCTAGCAATTAGTCTTTCCTGATAACACGTCCAGAGCAAGCAACCCGAAGTGTTGCCATATTTACTTATAAGGTGCATTCTAGTTACATTTTTTGTAAGACTGTTCATTTTTCTGGTGGTCCATGATATAGTAAATATTCTTCTCCAACACCATAGTTCAAATGCATCAGTCCTTCTTCTGTCTCATTTTCCATTGTTCAGCATTTGCATGCTTATGAGGCAAATGAAAAGACCATGGCTTGGGTCAGGTGCACCTTAGCCATCAAAGTGATATCTTTGCTTTTTAAGCTCAGCTTTGAGGAATGTTGTAATGGACTCATAAATCATAGAATACTTGAGTTTCTGGGAACCGTTTAATCCAACCACTTCCTCAACCGGATGTAGAAACAGAGCCTTTTGGAATAGGAATGAATGTCCAAGGTAAAAGAGTGAGGGAATAGAAGACAAAGGTCAGAGACCAGGTTGACAAACTGTAACTCAGCACATGGTCCACCATGCTAACCAACTCCAAAGGTGTACCATGGCAGATAAATGGGCCTTTGCCTCCCCACAAAAGCTGGCTAGACACAAACGAGTGGAGAGTTGTGGCACTGTCTGAGTGAGCTCTCAAGGAGGAGGACTGAAGTGAGTAGGGTTAACTGGAACAATAACAGCCTTGTTTCAGAGACATAAATCACCATGAGCAACGGGCACTGGTGAGAAGAAACAGCAGTCATTTGACTCCCTGCTCAGGATATCACTTGGATTTTTAATCTACTCTCAATACAAATAAACAAAGTTCTGAAGCTCTTCAAACCAAACCCCATTCATGCTTTTCTCCTCTGTATGTATTTCGAATGTAAGTTTACTCGACCTAACTGGGGTAGTATACAACTATGCAGGGAAGGCTGTTGGAAAACATTGTTTCTCAGCTGCAATTAAGAGTGTTGGTCATAATTTGTGGAGCAAAAGAGTTCATTTGTGATATAATTAGCTGGTCATTGTACACTTACTCATTTATGGGCTATCCTATTATTTGACATTTCACATTTATGACAATAGTAAAAAATGTACTGTCTGACTATTTTGCACATTAATGGCATACATCTGGCAGTAATGAGCACTGGGGTATTAGGCAAGAGTAACACTGTTGTGATCGTTAAAGTTATGTGTCAGCTTGGCTTGTCCATGACTCTTAGTGATTTGACAGTTACATAATGATGTGATTTGGCAACTATGTAATGATGTAATTTTGTAGTTATGTAATGATGTAACTTGGCATTTATGTAATGATATAGTCATCCTATATCGTTACATAATGGGTGTGGAAGCAGCTTTTAAGGGCAGCCCAGAAAGGTGAACTGGGCATGGGGTGTGTAGAAGCAGCTTTAAGGGTGGCCTGGAAAGGTGAGCTGGGAGTGGGCGATCATTTGGAAGCAACTTTAAGGGAGGCTGAGAGAGGTAAGCCAGCCACAGAGGGGTTTGAAAGCAGCTTTAAGAGAGGCCCAGAAAGGAGGGCTGGGCATGGGGTTTGGAGCAGCTTTAAGGGAGGCCAGGAAGTGAGCAGAGTGGTGTGGAACAACTAAGGGAGATGAACTGACTGTCGGCTTGTCATCCTATGGTGGCTTCTGTGTTGCAAGGAGGCTAGAGGCTATACCACCAGTGTAGCAAATGCCAGTAGGGTCACCCATGGTGGACAGGTTTCAATGGAGCTTCCAGACTAAGACAGACTTGGAAGAAGGAGGAGGCCATCCACTTCTCAAAGAATTGGCCAATGTAAATAGTGAAACACTGTCTGATATACTACTGGAAAACTCATTGTCCAATATAGTGCTGAAAGATGAGCCCCACAGGTCAGAAGGCACTCAAAATATGACTGGGAAAGAGCTGCCTCCTTGGAGTAGAGGCAACCTTAATGATATGGATGGAGTAAAGCTTTTGGGACCTCCACTTGATGTAGTGGCATGACTCAAAATGAGAAGAAACAGCTGCAAAGATCCATTAATAATCAGAACATGGAATGTACAAGTATGAATCCAGGAAAATTGGAAGTTGTCAAAAATGAAATAGAATACATAAAGATTGATGTCCTAGGCATTAGTAACCTGAAATGTACTGTTTTGGGTCATTTTGAATGAGACAACCATATGATCTACTATGCTAGGAGTGACAAATTGAAAAGTGAAGGCATGGCATTCATCATCACAAAGGATGTTTAAAGATCTGTCCTGAAGTACAGTGCTTTCAGTGATAGGATAATATCCATACACCTACAATGAAGGGATCTCTGGTAGCATAGTGGCTAAGGCACTTGACTGCTAACCAGAAGGCTGGCGGTTCAAACCCACCAGCCACTCCTCGGAAGGAAAATGAGTCAATCTACTTCCGTAGTGATACTGCCTCGGAAACACAAGGAGGGGTCGCTATGAGTCGGGTCAGACTCGACGGCACATAACAACAACAACAACAACGCAATGAAGACCAGTTAATACTACTACTATTCAAATTTATGAACCAACCACCAAAGGCAAAGATGAGGAAACTGATTTTTTTTTAGCAACTTCTGCAGTCTGATATTGATCAAACATGCAATCAGGATGTGTTGATTATCTCTGGTGATTGAAATACAAAAGTTATAAATAAAGAAAAATCACTAGTAGTTGGAAAATATGGTGTTGGTGGCAGAAATAATGCTGGAGAACACATAACAGAATTTAGCAAGACCAATGACTTTTTCATTGCAAATACCTTTATTCAACAACATAAGCAGCACCTATCACGTGGACTTTGCCAGATGGAGTACACAGGAATGGGATTGACTACATCTGTGGCAAGAGGTGATAGAGAAGCGCAATATCTTCAGCCAAAGCAAGGCCAGAAACTGATTGTGAAACAGACCATCAACTGCTCATATGCAAGTTCAAGTTGAAGTTAAAGACAATTAAAACAAATCCAAGAGAGCCAAAATATGACTTTAATTATATTCCTCCTGAATTTAGAGACCATCTAAAGAATAAATTTGATGCATTGAACACCAATGACTGAAAACCAGAGGAATTATGGCATGACATCAAGAACATCATTCATGAAAAAAACTCAAAATCATAAAAAAAAAAACAAAAACAAGGACCATGTTTGCTGGTCTGGTAGAACCTGCTGAAACCCCTGAGACTATGGCCCCTAGCTCTAGCCTTCTTCAGGTCTGGAATTGAATCCACTCCTGTGGCTTCCAGCCAAACAACAGGCATATGAGCTGAGCATTTACATTAGGTAGATACACTCCTTGGTGAGATCAATCATGGGAGAATAGAAGGGCTATGTATGCACAGGGAGACAGCTTGAGGGACAGGGGTGCATGGGAGGGAAGGACACAGGGAAGACCTGGCTACGGGGAGTAAGTGGGAGGAGAGCTGTTGCATTGTGGGAGATTAAGGTCAATGTGATTAGACAAAGTGTATGTGAACTGCCAGCAGAGGAGCATCTCTCTCTCCTCTAGATCCTTTTCCAAAGGGCTTACCTAATTAGGTCAGGCCCACCAGGGATAATCCTTTTTTTGGTGATTTAAAGTCAACTCCTTAGGGACTTGAGTTAAGTCTGCAAATTCCTCTCACCTTTGGATTATTCTTTTTGTTAGATGTAAGTTACAGGCTCTGCCCACACTCAAGGGGAGGAGATTGCACAAAGCCATAAGCACAGGGGGTGGAGATCGAAGGGATCATATAAGAATTCTGCCCACTACAGTCATTCCTTCCAGGCAGGAAGTGGGGTTCACATTTGTAGACTTCCGTATGTTATTTGGAGAACGTTCAGCAATATCAGGAACATGTATGTGATTATATTAAAAATGTGAAAAATAGAAACATGGCCCTCAACTGAGATGAGTCTTTAAACCAGGATTTCTCAGTGCTGGCACTACAGGTGTTTGAGGCTAGACAGTGTTTTGTTGTTGCTGTGGAGGGCTTTCCTGTGCATTGCAGAATGTTGGGCCACATCCCTAGCCTCTGCCACCTAGATGCAAATATTAACTCATCTCCCATTTGTGACAACCGAAAATGGCACCTTTGCAGTTGTTATCATTAAGTGTGGTCGAGTTGATTTGGACACATAGTGACCCCATGTGACACAGAAGAACTGCCCAATAGAGTTTTCTTGGTTGTAATATTGTCACATGTTGTTTCCGGAGGAAAATCCCCACTGATTGAGAGTCATTGCATTAGAAAAATGAGGTGTGCTTTTAAAGAAAGACCTATTCAAGTGGGAATTTGCTTTTTAAGGTGATGCAGCTGTTTGAAACCAGCACGCTCTTGTTCTGCTGCTATTGCTTCTGTGTTATATTTGCTGATTTCCTTTATTAAAAAGAAAATAATGTGATTGCAAATAAAAAAAAAATAAATGCTTTTGCTATTTTTCCTACTTGTAGTTCCTTGTTCACATGGGTGACAAAATGAGATGATGTTATCATATTTGAGTGTGTTTTCTACTCTTATCTTAGTTTATAGTCAAGGAATAATATTAATGGCACATTAGTTCTGCTGTAACATAGGTTGGCTATTTCCCAAAAGATATTTCATGCATAAGGCAAATAAATAAGCAAGCAAATAAGCCCTGTTCTTTGTACTCTGAATCTGTTCTTGGAAACTGGTAATATAACTTGGTTTGGGGCACAGTTGTTAAGAGCCAGAAATGGTGCCTATGTGTTGGCCCCAAGTTGTTTACTTCTTCAAAGCAAGCTGCGGCTCATCACCCCAAATTACAAAGCCCACTCATGCCAAATTCAAATTTGCGTACATCCAACTCTTTTACAAATAGCCCAGATAAACAGATTTTTAGCCACATAGATCCTGCCTGCTTTACATGTGCCGCAAAACTATACCCAACATCTGTTAGCCCTAGATAAGATAAAACACTATAGATCTAAAAACTCCTAGCTGTGGTCTATGAGTCAAATTGACTTGACAGCAGTGAGTTGGGTTTTTTTTTTTTTGGTTTTGGTGGCAAATAGGTTAAGTACTCAGCTTCTAATGGAAAAGTTGCTGGCTTAAACGTACCAACAGCTCTGTGGGAGAAAGATTTGGCCTGTAAAGATTACCACCTAAAAACCCCGGAGGCAGCTCTGCTCTGTCACAGGAGGTTGTGGTAAGTCCAGAACTGAGTGGACAATACCTTACAACAAAGCTGCATCAGCCCTTCAAGGTTCTCTGACCCAGAGACCCCACCTCGGTTAAGAAGGACATCATCAAGATGCATGTGAAATACCTTCTCCCTACTTTTGTTCTTCCTCAGGGTTTTTCATTCCCTTCTCACCTTCTGATGTCTCCTGCCCTGCTTACCCCTACCTGTGGGGCACCACTGCCTGCAAGCAGTTCCGATAAATAGCTTATTGTGCAGTGCTGTTTTATGGCCTTTCCTCTTTTCTCAATGGTGGTGTTGTTGCAGCCATTGAATTGGGTCCTGAATCGTGATCACCCCGGGCACACCTGGATCAGACTGTTCGGATCTCTAGGATTTTCACTGGCTCATTTTCAGAAGTAGTTTGCCAGGCTTCCTTCCTAGTCTGTCTCAATCTGGAAGCTCCTCTTAAACCTGTTCAGTATTATGGAACGACGCAAGCCACCACTGACAGACAGGTGATAATTTTGCTTGAAATGCATTGGCCAGCAATTGAACCGGGGTCTCCTGTTTGGAAGGAGAGAATTCTACCACTGAACCACCATGCCCACCCCCCAGCTCCTAATTCTATCAAACTGACTACATCAATGCAAGTGTGGTCCAGTTCAGAAATTACAAAACTCAAGAGCTGCGCATTTTCATTTTTTCTAGGCAAAGGCAGCTCCAGCATCTCATCTGACGTGAGCTCAAGTACAGATCACACACCCACCAAAGCCCAGAAGAATGTGGCTACCAGTGAAGGTAAGCATCTGGTCTACATCACTTTGCCTTCTCTTCCCAATGCTGGCTGTGTTTGCAAGACAAATAAATGTGTTGGACTCAGTCCTGTTCTACCGAGTGGGAGCATATGAGAGTCTAAAAAATGAGAAGACAAAAGGGCTCCCATGTGTCCTTTTGGTTGCATTGCTGTTTATGTCCATTAAAGTTGGTTTGATGGATTGTAAATCTCTCAATTCTAAGGCAAAGGCTGGTATTTTGTGAACAAATAATAGGCTGAATTAAGGATAGCTTTTATGGCATTATATATTTGTTTTTCAACGTGGGAAATAGCGTGATTGTAAATCCTTGTGCTGCAGTTGAATTTTTATGCCAAAATGTTCAAAATAGGTGGGCCTGGAATTCACGATTGGAACCATGGGCAGGTCACAATCATGTAATTTGTTCAACTTGAACTAATCACCCGTATTTGGGAGTAGGAACGTAGGACTGTCTGATTATTTAAAGAATAAGTGAAAAGTTCTATGGGGAAAAAGATTGGTCACACTGATATTCTTGATAAAGAATTTGACTACATGTAGTAGTTTAATAGATGTTGGAATCCGACCACTTCCCAACATAGGTGGACATTTTTATTTATTGTTTGTTCCAGGGTAGAAGTCTGTGTTTCTGTGGTCCTGTTTGCAGAAATTTGACCCTATCGTGGAATCAGTTCCTTTTCTTTTAAAGTTAAACACAATTAGACAACTTCCTTTCTGAAGAAGAGTGCTTTCTCAACTATTTGTCAAATGAAGTTACAGTCTAAGACATCAATGAAATTTGTAATAAGATCTAAGACATCAATGATACTTGTAATAAGAGACTCTTTTTGAGGTGTCAGCTGATTTTCTTGACGTTGTGTGGGATTCTTTGGGTCCTGAACTGTACAGGGTGTTGAGGAAGCACGTTTTCAAGCTTACTTTCTGCTGCTCACAATACTGGGAGCAGACTCATGACCTGACCCTGGTCATCTCTGGTTTGATTGCTGTTGATTTGTGTCACATGTGTCATGATGGTTTACCTCTGCTGGCCTATGTCTTCAAAATGCTTTTTGAGTATTCTTTAATTGGGTGTGTTTCTACATTCTGTAGTAACTAATTAACCCAAGATTGATGTGTAAGTAGCTTTTACAACTGGCTTATATTCTCTTTTGTTAATGCCTTGGTGTTGTCGATGAAAATCCCCAGCACTGTAAGACATATGCATTGAGGAATTCTCTTAGTGCAGTGAAGCATCAGGTAGCAATTTAGGTTTAATTTTCTGCCTGCTAATTCAAATATGAGCGTTAGATCATTCTTGAAATTCAGTTAAGGTAATATGCAAATTTGCTTAATCGATTCTAGGCATTTGTTTGGAGGCTTATGTTCTCATGAGCCACAGTGGAAATCACGTCAATTTAATTTATCTGAGAGCCTCTCTAATTGGAAATCTGTGTTTTGCTAGATTATGTCTTCTTTCCACCCTTTTTAATGGACACTCCTGTCACAGTCATTTGTGTGATTTGAGGAGCTATGAAAATACAAAGTTAAACATATGTTAAAGGACCCCTCAGTGCTTCCCTATCAGGATTTAAGTTTCCTCATTATTTTTGTTTCGTTTCAAAAATAGAAAATGCAAAATTCTGTGTGCTGCATTGTTGGGGAGGGGAGCGACCATGAGACTTCATGTGTTTCAAAATGTCTGATCTTTATGCCTCAGAAAAACTCTGTAGGGACTCAAATTTCTCATTTCATGTTGCCTTTTCCTTAGAAAAATTCATTTGGCCCAGGCCCAGCCAATGTTTTATACATTTTGTCACTATGTATTTTCTGTCATTCTGCTGGGAGAATCAGGAGAAAAAGTGGGAAAGTAGGATGTTTCTATGTAACAGAACTTTTAGCAACGGGGCTTAATTAGGATTTAAACTAGAAATTCTTTTTAACTCTTAAGGGGAAGAACCCCATCTGACTGAAAATACTCCCGCGTCCTTCTTTATCTGAAAAATTCTTTAAAAAAATATTATGTTTTACAGAAAATAATTTGGAAAGATTTGTATATATGAATCTATATCCTTATTAAGTTATTTGAATCAATGAAATGAAAAGAAAAAAAAAAAGAAAAGAAACTAAATTATGTTAAACATGCAAAAGCAAAGCACAAAACAAAACAAAAAGCACAAACTTGCTGCTTTTGGGTCTATACCAACTCCTGGCAGTCCCCATTGGGTTTCCGAGGCCATAAATCTTTACAGAAGCAGACTGCCTCATCTTTCTTCTATGGAGCAGCTGGTGGGTTCAAACCACTGACCTTTCGGTTAGCAGCCAAGTGCCTTAACCACTGCACCACCAGAGCTCCGGGATCCATAGTTATTGTTGTTATGTGCTGTCGAGTTGGACTTGACTCATTGGGACCCCTCCTTGGGTTTCTGAGGTGGCATCCCTAGGGAAGTAGATTGCCCAACCTTCCTTCCGAGGAGTGGCTGTTGGGTTTGAACCGCCAGCCTTCTGGTTAGCAGTCAAGTGCCTTAGGCACTATGCTACCAAAGCTCCTGGATCCATGGTAGTTGGTGCTGTTTTTCAAAGTGCACAGGCTACAGAGACCTGGTGCACACTCAGGGTGTGTGGTTAGGGTGTTGGGTTTTCAGACCTCCATGGGGGGGATTGTTATCTGATGGAACAGTCATTTCCTGCTCCTCTTGTCAAGGAAACAACATGAACACCGATTTCTTACATATTCCACCAAGGAGCGACATTCGAGATGCTCCTCTGATTCATTTCCCACTGTTTTTACAACTGGGTTTAACCTTTGAAGGTAAGAAAATATTGGGTGTGTGGAATAACAGCTTTCCAGAAGTTCTTTGATTATGGCTATTTTCTTCCCCATTTTAAGATTTTTCACCTCTGAGTTCATCAATATTGCCTTCGAAAAGCACAGGCAGGATTCTTATTTGAAAGATCTGAGTAATAATGACTTCTAAAAATGATACATATTGTGGAAGATAATGATCACGCTTTCTGTAGACTTTGAGAGCCAGGACTGGGCATTTCAGAGCACGGTGTTGGATTTTTCCTGGGATGGACGTGGAAGGTACTGCAGTGATTGACAATCTGTGTGTGTGTGTGTGTGTGTGTGTATGTATGTGACCTCCACTGGTAGGTAATGGTGCAGGCATTAACCCTTACTGGGAAACATGGATGTGCACACTCTGTGTAAAACATGAAATAAATTGAGGACATGGGAGTAGACAAAAGGGAAGGGCATTTATCTTGTGGCTGGGGGTGGGAATGGAAACCCTGGGTGTTACAAGTGGTTAAACAGGCAACTGCTAAACCTAAGGTTGGGCATTCAAATTCAAATTCATTTCCCAGCACCTGGGAAGAAAGGCTCCAAAAGATCACAGCTACTGAAGACTCTATGGTACTTTTCTTGGAATCTGAAATATGTGAGGTCATCATGAGTCAGGATTGGCTCATGGGAATTGGGTTAATTATGAATGGGCCTGAGCAATCTTACTGGTGAGATGAACATGTTCTAACACTGGATTGTGGTGGTTGCTGTACCACTCAGTAAATTTACTAACTCATTGAATTGTCTTCATGGGAAAAAAAATAGAAATGTTAGGTCGTTCCGTAGCTGCTGCTCCTGTATGACCTTCGGACTGGTATCTAAATTGTTACAGATTGTTGTTGTTAGGTGCCATCGAGTTGTTTCTGACTCATAGTGACCCATGCACAGCAGAATGAAACACTGCCCAATCCCATGCTGGATCCATGATCCCTGCTATACTTGAGCCCATTATCGCAGCCACCGTGTCAATCCAACTCGTTCTCTTTGTCTTTCTTATATTATCTTCTTGAGTGTACCCCTCCAGCAGAATTCTTGTGAGTTGCTCAGTGAGGGACCAATGATGCTTCTAACTCAAGTGGATTCTGTTGCCCAAAAGCCTTCATTAGAAATGATATTTGACAAATTCAACGCGTCTTTTTGGGGACATGTATTATTTCAGGCCCTTTCCTGTGCTCTCATGAGTGTCGTTGGATTCAACCTTCGTTCGTCATCATGCTCTTCTTGAGATATAGGTATAAATGCTTTATTTTGGCAAATGAAGACCCTTGAAACTCTGAGGAGGTCCAGCCCCAGGTCAAGTAAAATTAGTAAGTGCAAAGATGGGCAGTGAGCCCTGATTTTCTGAGAATTTTTCTTAATGCTGGTTTTGAATTGTCCCATGCACAACTGAAAATGTCAAATTCATCATTTTATAAGTTTATATCAAAGTATATCTTAAAAGCATGCAAGAAAAGTACCTTTGCAAATATCAGTCTAATAATGTGTAGATTAGCAATTATTGTACATGGAAATACACTCGTGATCTCTGTGAACTCTAGAGATTATCTTTATATCCTTAGTTATATAGCAAGAGTCAAGATTCTAAGCTGCTTTTATAGCTTTTTTGCTGGCCCGATTAAGCCTGGTGGAAACACTGAGACTATGGCCCCTAGCTGCCCTTCAGGTCTGGAATTGAATGCACACGTGTGGCTTCCAGCCAAACAATAGACAGGCATTCTAGTTGAGCATTTACCTGAGGTAGATACACTCCTTGGAAAGAACAAGCAAGAGAGAAAGAGGGGCTGCTAAGGCACGGGGAGACAGCTCGGGGTAGGAGTGCATGGAGGGATGGACACAGGGAAGAGGTAACTATTGGGAGGAAGTGGGAGGGGAGTTACTGCATTGTGCTAAATTATGGTCAATATTAGACAAAGTGTATGTGATCTGCTGTATGGAAAGTGTATTTACTCTGTAAATTTTCACCCAAATCACAATTTAAAAAAAAGATTCTAAGCTGCTTTTATATGGACTCTTGAAGGGTTATGTTACAGGCTACACAACTGTGCCCTTCACATATTACATCGGACAGGCTTGATATTTGAAATTAATATTTATGTTAATCATGTTAAAGTATCTGTGTTGTTGTTTTCAGGTGCCATTGAGTCAATTTCAACTCATAGCAACAACATGTGACAGGGTAAAACTGCCCCATGGGATTTCCTGGGCTGTACTCTTTACAGGGGAGCTCTGGTAGCGTAGTGCTTAAGGCACTTGCCTGCTAACCAGAAGGCTGGTGGTTCAAACCCACCAGCCACTCCTCAGAAGGAAGGTTGGGCAATCTACTTCCATAGTGATAGGACCTCAGAAACCCAAGGAAGGGTTGCTATGAGTCGGGTCTGACTCGATGGCACATAACAACAACAACAATCTTTATGGGAGCCGATTGCCACAGAACTGCTGGGTGGGTTCAACTTGCCAGCCTTGCAGTTAGCAGCCAGTCTTAACTGTTGTGCCACCAGGGCTCCTTCTAGGTTCTGTGCACTCTCAGAGTTGTGAATAGTTATATTCTTTCTTTTCTGTTGAAATCTGAGCCATAAAATTATTCTTTAATTGGGAATGTGTACAAGTGCTGATCTCAGAGGACATGCCTTGGAAATGTACTGTTGAGCATCTGTTAAAATTGAATGAAACTCAGTCCCTGACATCAGATAAAAGAGAGTTAAAACATGCAGCATAGGAGAGGAATGAAGAATAAATGAAACGAGAAAAGAGTGACACTGAAGAAATATTAAATAAATAAAAGAAGTTCTAAAATATCCATCCAAATCCAAAGATTGGGGCCATGGTGTGGGTAAGGTTGGGGAGAGATTCTGAATTTAGAAATGTGATTTTATGAGCTTTTATTCTTTCTTTGAAGAAGGTGATGACTGATAATGATAAAGATTTGTTTTGCTTTAAAAACTGAATTTTGAAACTAAACCATCTTTGACAATGTCAGGATCATTTAGGAAAAGTTTGCAAGGTTTGAGCTGCCAGGGCTTCATGTGTTTTTGTAATTAAATTAGCAATTCACTGCATCCTGACCAAGTGGTTTATTGCTCAACCTCCTGCCTAACTGTAAATTAGGTAAGGATCGAAAAATTTGCACCAGTTACATCGAGAGGGTTCAGCATATTCTGGAGTCAGTGAGTCCAATTCAATAAAGAAGTCAGATTTGCAACAAGGGATTAGTTTCCACAGTGGAAACTCATCAGCTTAGTATTGAAAACATTGGTGTGTAAGCTGAGAAATGGACAATGAAATCCTAAATACCGTCTTGGACTCAAGAGCCAAGTTTAATTTCTTGAGAGAATTATCTTCCAAAAGGGCCCAAAATGTCATATAATGGACTCCAGAGGAAATGAAATTTCTAGTATTTTTTTCAAAGAACATTTTAAAGTAATCTTTGTAATTGAGATTACCCAGAGTCCCTCAGTGCCTTTCTATAGAGCAGGGAGAGAAGAAAAATTGGTTCTTCAGTATTCTAATCTCATCTCTAAGAGTTATTCTAAGCTTATTTTATTCACCTTCATTTTTCCACTTGCAAAACAGCACTCAATAAGTAATCAGTCACTTTCAGGCAAAGCCATTCTGGTTCATGTAAGTTCAGCTAAATATATTTGTCATGCAGGCTCATATCTTTCCTAAGAGATCTTATCAGTAATTTAGTCCAATGGGAATTGATTAAAGTATGTAGTTTAATTTCAAATACATATGATTAGGCACTCATGGGGGGTTACAAAATATATGTCAATCACCAGTCACAAACTGGTAGCATGGGGACTGACCCTTACCCTCAGATGCATTTTCTTCTCTCTTTACAGTTTTAAAAATAGTTTTGGGTTTAATTTAATGGACTTGGATGGAGCATGCACCCTGCAACTCTCCAGAGTCCGCGTCAGCCCTTATTGCCTTAAACAAGTGTCCTTTACAATATTTCTCTTAGCAATTTGGCTCCTGAAGGAATTTGATTATATGATAAGATCCATTACTTCCAGAACCTTAGCAGTTACTGAGAAAAATAAGCACCTTAAACAGCAGTTGCACAGTAGTTCACCATGGCATAGTATTGTGTCCCAACACCTGGACTAAAGTGCTGTAGTTGGAGAAGTAGAGAGGTAAGGTTGGAGGACTTGGGAGAAGCCTCATGGAAGCTTGAGACTTAGCTTTTTGCCATGTGAGTAGATGGGAGGAGGGTGGAAAGGAAGACATAACAGGTCAAGTTCCTGGGTAGTAGAAACAGTTAAGCACTCAACTACTAACCGAACGGTTGGCAGTTGGCGCCCACCAAGAGGGACCTCAGAAGAAAGATCTGGTGATCTGCTTCCAAAAATAAAACCCCATGAAGCACAATTCAGCTCTGACACACATGGGGGCACCATGAGTTGGAATTGACTCCATGGCAACTATTCTTTTCTTTGTTTATAATCAAGGTTTGGAGAGCTTGGAAAAATACGTGTGAGGGGACTGTTCCCTAGGCCCATGTGGAGGAAGTGGAGGCTTCAAAACAATCCTCTCCCTCCCTGTCAATATGGACTAGGTTGACCAAGTGCTTTTCAAATACAGTTTTACCTGAAATATTTGGTTATGGAGTGGCTGCGTGTTCTTTATTCTAGCTTTTTGATGGATCCCAGGCAAATGGAGATGTCAGTGACATGTTGGCTATACCTCTGACATTCGGCAGGTCAATGACCTACCACCTTTCTTGAAGTTATTTGGAATGATTTTCTCTCAAGGATCATTATCCATGGTAAAGAGGGAATATGGAGGAGGTTGGGACCAGCATTACAGGACAAAACAATTTGATATCACTGGAAATGTTTGCCCTTTACAGTCATGGACACAGCCTGACCTTCAAAATCAAGCTAACATGTGTGTTTACTTCCTCTTTGAGAAGGAAATAACTTCCTGAGGACAAACTAACTTCCTCAGGAAGTCTCGGTTTCCCAGGACTGTTAGACTGATTATTAAAATAATGAGAGAAAAGCACTTTAAGTTGTGAAGGGCGTTCCTTTTCATCCTACCTGCTTAAAGGACTTGGAAAATCTATATTGTGGAGGGAATAATAGATGCATTACTGAGAAATTACTTGCAGTTCAGTTAATGATTATTGAAGAATCATTAAAAGGAGTTCAGTCCATGGGAAGCAGGGTGATGCAGATAACAATGATAAATGTCACCAGGACACCTTCTGTGGCTTGTAACTGCTACTGCTTTCCATGGTGGGCCAGGTCACCTCGTACACTGAAGGACATTGTTCTGAACAACTGCATGTGTTTGGGTGTTTGAGTTTTGGGATACAGAGTGGAGGGAATGGAATTTTTCTGCAGAGTAAGTGATTTCTCTACACAGTAAGTAAAGAAAGGATGCACAGGGGGTTACCAGATGGGTGAAGAAGGGATGATGGAGCTGGGGGGATGCTCCCAAATATTGGGGGTGAGCAAACCCCAAGGTGATGCCTTCCTCTGTCCTTGAAAACATTAGTAAGACCTGCTAAACTCACAGAATGCCTGGTGAGAGTGCATTTTGAAACTGTTGTAGTCACATTACTTACAAAAGCATGGCTGAAGTAACCTTCCAAAGAAGCCATCAGTTATACTCCTCTGGAGGACCAATGGTTAAGTGCTTGGTTATTAACCTAAGGGTAAGTGGTTGGAATCTACCCAGTGGCCCCACAGGAGAAAGAGTAGGCAATTTGCTCATGTAAATTACAGCCTAGAAAATCCTTTGGGGCAGTTGTACTCTGTTGCATTCAGCAACAGCTGTGCCAATTTGTACAAATTTAAATACTCTGTTTATCTTCCTTGAGTGTGTGAGAGTTTTTTATAATTTATATTGTTGTTGTTAGGTGCTGTCAAATTGGCTTCGACTCGTAGCTATCCTGTGTACAACAGAAGGAAACAATGTCTGGTCCTATGGTATCCTCACAGTCCCTGCTGTGCTTGAGCCCATCGTCACAGCTGCCATGTCAGTCCATCTCATCAAGGGTCTTCCTCTTTTTTGCGGGCCCTCTACTGTACCGAGCATGCTATTCATCTCTAGGGATTGGACCCATCTGACAACATGGCTAAAGTTGAGAGGAAGCCTGGCCATTCTCACTTCTGAGGAGGATTCCACCTGCACTTCCAGGACAGATTTGTTCCTTCTTCTGGCAGTCTGTGGTATTTACAGTATTCTTCACAAACACCACAATTCAAAGACATCCATTCTTCTTCAGTCTTCCCTATTCATTGTCTTGCTTTCACATGCATATGAGGTGATTGAAAATACCATGGCTTAGGTCAGGCTCACCTTAATTTTCAAAGTGACATCTTTACTCTTTAACAGTTTAAAGAGCTCTTTTGCAGCAGATTTGCCCAGCGCAATATGTCATCTGATTTCTTGACTGCTGCTTCCATGGATGTTGATTGTGGAACTAAGTGAAATAAAACACCTGAAGACCTCAATCATTTCTCCATTTTACGTGATGTTGCTTATTGGCCCAGTTGTGAAGATTTTCATTTTCTTTACGTTGAAATGTAATCCACACTGAAGGCTGTAGTCTTTGATCTACATCAGTAAGTGCTTCAAGTCATCTTCCCTTCCAGCAAGCAAGGTTGTGTCATCTACATATCACAGGTTGTTAGTTAATTTTTCTGCAATATGTATTCATCCCACCATCATCCCACTGCCATCAAGTCGATCCTGGCTCATAGCAACCCCTATTGAGTTTCCAAGGTGGTAAATCTTTACAGAAATAAATTGTCCCCTGTTTCTTCTGCAGAGCAGCTGGTGGGTTTGAACTGCCAATGTTCTGGTTAGCTGTCAAATGCCTTAGGCAGTGCACCACCAGAGCTCCTTCCAATATATATTAGTGTATATAATTTATTTTAACTTCTCTCTTGAGTATAATTAAGAGCTCAAATTATTCAAATTATTAATAGTTATTATTCTCTTTTAATGCTTGACTTTCCACAGCTTCTGCTGTCCAAAGCTTTTCAGCAGTTCTTTTGTCCTTCATGCTTGTAAAACCACCCTTGGTTCAAACACATCCTAATTTTTTTCCTGCCCACGACAGACTCAGTCATGCTCCAAAGAGTTATGTTCCTTTTAATGGAGAAATATATACAAGACCTAAATCGGGGAACCAAGCAAAGGACTCCTGGTGCTGTGGGATCACTTTTAGGAAAATGTGTTTTTAAAAGTACCAGTCCACACTAGTGTTTTCTCAGTTAATAACATTGTGTGGGTGTGTCCTCCTATTCATACAACACCAAGTTTTATAGGTCACGAAGATACTTCTGTTAAGCAACCAATCAAATACCTTCTGTTGGTTTGCCCCACCATTTCTCCATGTATGCCCACAGGTGCAGGATCCATGGCAGGGACAATAATGGGCCATGGTTTAAGTCTAAATGTTGTTGTTGTCTGCTGTCGAGTCAGACCCGACTCATAGCAACCCCTCCGTGGGTTTCCGAGGCAATATCACTACGGAAGTAGATTGCCCCATCTTCCTTCTGAGGAGTGGCTGGTGGGTTTGAACCACCAGCCTTCTGGTTAGCAGTCAAGTGCCTTAGGCACTACGCTATCAGAGCCACTGCCTAAATGTTTTTGTTGTGTACCAGCATGGGAGCAGATTGTCATATGATTACCCACACAAAGCAGCTGGTGGGTTTGAACTCCCTCCATTCGGTGAGCGGCTGAGCACTTAACCATTGCACCACCAGGGTTCCTTTTCAAAATGATGCTTCCATTATATTTATATATATATATATGTGTGTGTGTGTGTGTGTGTGTGTGTGTGTGTATTTAGTATTAGTATTTTATTGTGTTTTTGGTGAAGGTTGATGCAGCCGTTTAAGTCTCCTTTCAACAGCTTCTACACAAGGTGTTCAGGGCCATTGGTTGCGTTCTTCACAATGTGTTAACATTCTCATTATTTCTGTTCCAGCTGTTTTGCTTCCATTAACCTCATCTCCCTGCCTACTGACATTCTCATTTTTGTTTTAAAGTAATTGTTTGATTATTTGGCCTCTGCTTTGGTCATGTTGTCAGAAGGGACCATTTGCTGGAGAATGATACCATGCTTGGAAAAGTGGGGGTCAGTGAAAAAGGGGAAGGCCCTCAAGAAGAGGGATTGACCCAGTGGCTTCAGCAATGGGCTCAGGTATGGCAAGGATTATGAGGCTGATGCAGGACTGAGCAGTGTTTCATGCTGTTGTACATAGGACCGCTGTGAGTCAGAGTCGATTCACTAGCACCTAACAACAACAACAAAAATAAAAGGTGATTTTTTTTTTTTAAAAAAGCACAGTACTTGCAGATGATAGCCTTTAATTTTTAAGCCAATATTTTGTTTCGCTCAGAGAAGGAGACTTTCAAGATTTGAAGACTATCTCAGGGCAATAGTCTTGAGGAGTCCTCTAGTCTCAACTAGTTCAGTAGCTCACATTTTTCTTAGGAATTTGAGCTTTTGTTCCAAATTATTGAATTGTCCTGTCAGGGTCCATCCATTATGGCCCTGATTAGAACATTCAGTAGTAATATTGGGGCATCATCTAGTTCTTCTGGTCTCAGGGCAGATGCAGCCATAGTTTGTGACTATTTGTCCTGTAATGCAAAGAAAACACAACCACTGCCATGGAGTCGGATCCGACTTGTAGCAACCCTTCCTTGGGTTTCCCAGGCGGTATAACTGTGAAAGTAGATTGCACAACTGTCCTTCTGAGGAGTGGCTGGTGGGTTTGGAACACCAGCCTTCTGGTTAGCAATCAAATGCCTTAGGCACTACACCATCAGAGCTCCTGTGGTCTAGTTTATTGGCTTACATAGTGTCATTCTTGCACTTGATCAAACCTCTTCAAGGAAGGAACTGTGCTTCATCCACCTTTCTGTACCCCATGTTTACCATCACATTTATTATATAATAAATAATTGATGAATGTTTCTTGAATGAAAGGTTAAGTGCTTAAGGTTTTAGGGAATAATATTCTTGATTTGACTGCTAACCAGAAGGATGGTGATTCAAACCCACCAGCCACTCCTGGGAAGGAAGGTTGGGCAATGTAGTTCTGTCGTGATACCACCTCAGGAACCCAAGGAGGGGTCCTTAAGAGTAGAATCTGACTCAATTGCAGTGGGTTTCGTCTATTCTTGATTAACTTTTCCATAAGTCATAAAGTCATAAAGGTTACTGTTTTAGTCATAAAGATTATTGTTTTAGTTCTCTGTTGTTGTTGTTAAGTGCCGTCAAGTCGTTTCCGACTCAAAGCAACCCCATGCACAGCAGAACGAAACACTGCCCAATCCCACGCCAGCCCCACAATCCCTGCTGTACTTGAGTCCATCATTGCAGCCACCGTATCAATCCATCTCGTTGAAGGCCTCCCCCTCTTTTGTCGACCCTCCACCCTACCAAGCATGACATCCTTCTCCAGGGAATGGTCCCTCCTTACAACATGATCAAAATAGGTGAGACGAAGTCTGGCCATTCTTGCTTCCAAGGATTCTGGCTGCACTTCCTCCAGGACAGATCTGTTAGTTCTTTTAGCAGTCCACGGTACTTTCAGCATTCTTCGCCAGCACCACAACTCAAAAGCATCAACTCTTCTTCGGTCTTCCTTATTCATTGTCCAGCTCTCACATGCATAGAAGGCGATTGGAAATATCATGGCTTGTGTCAGGCGCACCATAGTCCTCAAGGAGATATCCCTGCTCCTCAGCACTTGAAACAGTTCCTTTAGTTCTCTAGTGTCCTTTTTTTTTTTTGGTTTGGTAGTGCCACTGTAACAGAAATACCACAAGTGGGTGTCTTTAACAAACAGAAATGTATTCTCTTACAGTTTAAGAAGCTGGAAGTCTGAGTTCCCAGTGCCGGCTCTAGGAGAAGACTTTTTCCCTCTGTGTCTGTTGTTCTTAGGAGGATCTCAGCACAAGGACACAGGGTGCAAAGGACATGGTCCACTGCCAGCTCCTCTCTCTTGGTGGTAATAGGTCTCCCTTCTCTGTTCCTTTCTGTCTCCTTTTATCTCTTGGAAGATAAAAAGTGTTGCAGGCCACACATCAGGGAGCTCCCTTTACATGGGATCAGGGCTGTGATGGGATTAAGGGCATCTTGACCCACCCTCAATCTTAATCCTTTTAACCTGATTGGCTTATCACATCAGATCTTATCATGGGGTGTCATTACAAATCTGCTACATTACATCATTACATTACTTCTAAACCACTGAGAATCAGGGCACAGCCAAGTTGACAGATTATTTTGGAACACAATTCAAGCTGTGACCACTGTGATCTCAAAAGCTATGAAAAACTAAGCCAATGTATGAGAAGTGTAGTTACTTTTTAGAAAAAAAGAAAAGATGAATGCTGCTGCTTGAGGAAACTAGAGGAACATCATAGGATTATTTGTCATTGATTTGCATTTAGTTGCCTTTTGCATTAAAGGAAGAAACAACTTCTTTAAATAGAATGGAAGGGAGATGGAATAGAAGATAGTATTTTGAATTTCTGTCCTTTTGTTTGTGTTAATTATTTTAAACCAAAAGGAGGTTTGCTGTCTGTGAGTACTAGCTACATGAATACTAGCTCCATGAATGCTGGCTCCATGTTTCTCCAGAGCTTTTTTTTTTTTTTTAACATTCTAGATCACTAATAAGGAGCTCTGATGGCACAGTGGTCAAAGTGCTCAGCTGCAAACCATAAGATTGGTGGCTGTTCCATAGCAGAAACATGTGTCAGTCTGCTTCTATAAAGATTGTTGTTGTTGTGGTTATGTGCCGTCGAGTCGGACGACTCATAGCGACCCCTCCTTGGGTTTCTGAGGCAGTATTGTTACGGAAGTAGATTGCCCCATCTTCCTTCCAAGCAGTGGCTGGTGGGTTTGAACTGTCAGCCTTCTGGTTAGCAGTCAAGTGTCTGAGCCACTATGCTACCAGAGCCTTGGAAACCCAATGGGACAGTTCTACTCTGCTCTGCTCTATAGGGTTGCAATGAGTTAGAGCCAACTCCATAGCAATGGGTGTTCTGGGTTTAGGTCACTAAAAGGAGCCATAGTATCAAAAAGGATTAAACTCTCGACTGCTAAACAAAAGGTTGGTGGGTCAAAACCGTGCAGTGTCTCCAAAGGAGGAAGACCTGACAAACTGTCATGAAGATTGTTGTTGTTGTTGTTAGATGCTGCCGAGTCATTTCTGACTCATAGCAACCCCATGCACAGCAGAACAAAACACTGCCCGATCCCGCAACAGCTCCATAATCCCTGCTATACTTGAGCCCATCATCACAGCCACCATGTCAATCCATCTCGTTGAAGGCCTTCCCCTCTTTCATCGACCCTCCCCCCTACCAAGCATGACATCCTTCTCCAGGGAATGGTCCCTTCTGACAACATGACTAAAGTAGGTGAGACGAAGTCTGTCCATCCTCGCTTCCAAGGAGCATTTCGGGTGTACTTCCTCCAGGACAGATGTTAGTTCTTTTAGCAGTCCATGGTACTTTCAGCGTTCTTCATCAGCACCACATTTCAAAAGCATCACCTCATCTTTGGTCTTCCTTATTCATTGTCCAGCTCTCACATGCATACGAGGCAATTGGAAATATCATGGCTTGTGTCAGGCACACCTTAGTCCTCAAGGAGACATCCTTGCTCCTCAGCACTTAAAATAGTTCCTTCATGGTTGACCTTACCAGTGCTACACGTCATCTAATGTCCTGACTGCTGCTTCCATTGGCATCGATTGCAGAACGAAGCAACGTGATTTCTTTGACAACCTCATTCTTCTCTCCATTTATTGTGATGCTGCTCATTGGTCCAGTTGTGAAGAGTTTTGTTTTGTTTATATTGAGATTTAATCTATACTGCAGACTGTATTCTTCAACCTTCATCATTAAGTGCCTCAAGTCATCCTCGTTTTCAGCAAGCAAAGTTGTGTCTTCTGCGTATCTCAGGTTGTTAATGATTCTTCCTTTAATCCTGATACCACGTTTTTCTTCACATAGTCCAGCTTCTCGGATTATTTGCTCAGCATATAGATTGAATAAGTGTGGGGAAAAGATACAATCCTGACACACTCCCTTCTTTTTAAACCATGTAGTGTCCCCTTGTTCCATTCGAATGACAGCCTCCTGGTCAAGGTAAAAATTCCTCATGAGTATAATCAAGTGTTTATGGTTTCCTATTCTTCTCAGTGTTATCCATAATTTGTCATGATCCACACAATCAAATGGCTTTGCATAGTCAATAAAACACAAGTAAACATCTTTCTGATATTCTTTGCCTTGACCAAGATCCATCTGACAACAGCTATGATATCCCTTGTTTTCCACATCCTCTTCTGAATCCAACTTGCACCTGTGGAAGTTCTCTGTCAATATACTGCTGCAACCATTTTTGAATTATCTTCAGT
>NW_006921904.1:676235-695972 GCF_000298275.1 Orycteropus afer afer
ATTATCCTATCACTGACAGCATTGTACTTCAGGACAGATCTTGAAACATCCTTTGTGATAATGAATGCCACGCCATTCCTCTTCAAACTCTCATTCCTGGCATAGTAGATCACATATTTGTCTGATTCAGAATGGCCAAAAACAGTCCATCTCAGCTCACTAATGCCGATGATATCAATCTTTATGTGTTCCATTTCATTTTTGACAACTTCCAGTTTTCCTAGATTCATACTTCATACATTCCATGTTCTGATGATTAATGGATGTCTGCAGTTGTTTCTCCTCAATTTGAGTGGTTCCACATCAGCAAATAGAGGTCTTGAAAGCTTTACCTTATCCATATGAGTACAGCTGAAGATTATAACCTAGAAAACCCTAGCCAGCAGTTCTACAGTGTTACCTGGGGTTGCTATGACTTGGGATTGACTGGATAATAGCTAGCCTCACTCAGTGATATGTTGTTGTTATTGTTATGTGCCATCGAGTCGGACCCGACTCATAGCGGCCCTTCCTTGGATTTCCGAGGCAATATCACTACGGAAGTAGATTGCCCTGTCTTCCTTCCAAGGAGTGGCTGGTGGGTTTGAACCGCCAGCCTTGTGGTTAGCAGTCAAGTGCCTTAGACACTATGCTACCAGAGCTCCCACTCAATGATATAAATGTGTGAATTTAAAATTTTAGAGATCGTCTGTTTCCCTCCCCCAATTTTAAGGGCGGAGGAAAAATATTTTATTCCCTTCACCCATTTAATTAAATCCTTTTTCGATCTGTTTTAAACTCAGTAACTTGGAGTGTTTGAATTCTCAATCTCCTGATAACTCAGAAGTATGAAAATAGATCCTGTGCTGCTTTTACTGATGAAACTGGATAATTTAGTTTATTTTATTGACATACAATATGACTGAATTGGCCACAAGATAGCCTGTTTTTTGTTTTTTGTTTTTGGTTCACTGAATTGTTACAAAGGAAATGTTAGAAGAAGCATTTCTGAAAGAGTAATATTATTCTGTTCTTGATTTTTTTAGAATTGTCCAAGAACTGACCTTGACCTCATATTATCTTTTATAAGCTATATTTTATTTCTTAGAAACTGGGAAGCTGTAAAGCTCTTGTATTTTGTTTAGCTGGAGTGGAACTGGGCAGAACAGAGATTGGAAAACAAATCCATTGAATTTCAGAGATTTTCAAAGAGCTAAATTAGGGCTAAAATATGTGTTTGGAAGACTAGGAAGAAAGAATGCATTCATCATTTACTCTGAATGATAAAAAAACTGAAAATGAAAATTTTGTGATTTTTTTTAACTTACCCTTTATGTAGTGCCTAAGTGCCTAACCCACCAACCTTTCCTTGGAAGGAAGGTTGAGTAATCTACTTCCATAGGGATACCTACCACCTCAGATACCCAAGGAAGGATTGCTATTAGTTGGATCTCACTTGATGGAAGTGAGTTTGTTTTTGGCTTGATTTTATGTGTGATCTTAGCCCAGATTTCCTTATCTAGAAACCAGAAATAATATTACCTTATGTGTTGGTTAGGAGCTCTGGTGGCTCACTGCCTAAGGCATTTGTCTGCCAACCAGAAGGCTGGTGGTTCAAACCCACCAGCCACTCCCCGAAAGGAAGGTTGGGCAATCTACTTCCATAGTGATATGCCTGGGAAACCTAAGGAGGGCTTACTAGGAATCTGATCTGATTCAATGGCAAAACACAACAACAATATGTGTTAAGGAGCTCTAATGGTGCAGTGTTTAAGACATTTAGCTACTAACCAAAAGATTGGGGGTTCAAACCCACTATCTGCTTCAAGGAAGAAAGATGAGGCAGTGTGCTTTATGGTCTTGGAAACTTTAAGGGGGAAGTTGTACTCTGTCCTATAGATTTGCTGTGAATTGGAAATGGCAGTGGGTTTGGGTAGGCATGGTTATGAGGATTAAATTTAAATAAGTTAAACACAGTGCTTCATCAGCTTAATCAAAGTCACTTCTGTGATCCATGCAAATTCATGGCTAGCCAAAATTCCATACCTTGTTCTAGGACAGAAAGACTAATGTGGAAAAACCAGTAGACCAATTGTGACCAACTGAGTCTACTCCAGCCCCTAGTGACCCCAGGTGTGTCGGAGTAGACCTGTGCTCTGCAGGATTCTCAGCAGCCGAGTTTTCAGAAGGATCTCGAGGCTTTTCACCTGAGGCCCCTCTCACTCACTGCCGTCGAGTTGATTCCGATTCATAGTGACCCCCTTTGGGTTTCCGAGGCAGTAACTCTTTACGGATAGATTGCCCAGTCTTCCTTCTGTGGAGTGGCTGGTGGGTTCGAACCACCAACCTTCCAGTTAGCAGTCAAATAAATGCCTTAGGCACTATGCCACCAGAGCTCCTTGACTTAAAACTCCTTTTGAGGTTTTTCAGTAAGCAGCTGAGTGTGCTAGCCAATTGTGCCACCCAGAGACTTCTAATATAGAAAGGTCTTCTCTAAATGAATTCAACATAACTCCTATTGAAATCCCAATTGGGCTTTAATTTTGAAACTTGACCAAATTCTACTATCTTAATGTACAAGAATAAATCCAACACCTAACAGCACTCTCTGGGAGCTATGGTAGCTTAATGACTAAGGCACTTGGCTGCTAACCAGAAGGTTGGTGGTTCAAACCCACCAGCCACTCCTCGGAAGAAAGATGGGGCAATCTACTTCCGTAGTGATACTGCCTCGGAAACCCAAAGAGCAGTCACTATGAGTTGGGTCCGACTTGATGGCACATAACAACAACAGCACTCTCTACACACACTTATATTGTATGGTTACGAGTGGTTGAGTCAGCGCTGACTCACAGTGACTCTACATACAGCAGAACGAACCACCGCCCAGTCCTTTGCCAGCGTCATAGTCCTTGCTGTGCTTGAGTCCATCTTGTGCCTTCCAACCTGAGGAGCTCTTCTTCCTGCACCATATCATACAGTGTTTCACTGCTGTTCATGAGGTTTGCAGTGGCCAGTATTTTCAGAAGCAGATGGCTCTGTCCTTCCCAGTCTGTCTTAGTCTTGAATCTCCACTGAAACCTATCCACCATGGGTGACCCTGCTGGCAGTTGAAATACCTGTGGCATAGCCCTCAGCCTCACAGCAACACACAAGCCACCACAGTATGACAAACTGACAGATGGCACACATAGACATTTGTAATTAGGATTGTGATTTGTTGATTGAATACAAGTATACATGAGGATGTTCATGAAAATTTTGAAAAAGATATCATTTCCACCATCATGAAAATGTATTATACATTGACAAGAATTGAAGATGTATGGTATGGTACGGTTCAGTGCAATAGAACAGAGAACTCAAAGGGAAAGTCAGTTATGTGTATATGGGAATTTAGAGTATGATAAAGATAGCAATATGAATGGATAGAGGAGCCCTCGCGGTGCGTTAGTTAACCACTTGGCTGGTAATGGAAAGGTTGGAAGACTGAACCCATTAATGGCTCCCTGAAAGAAAGATCTGGCAATCTGTTTCTGTAAAGATTACAACTTAGAAAACCCTATGGGGCAGGTCTACTCTGTCACTTGGGGTCACTATGCATTGGCATTGATGGCAGCCAACAGTACCAACAGCAACACTAATGGGTAAGGGAGGGAGGCCTTGTCGTATGCATTATCATGGGAAAAACAGCTTTGCCTTTTTAAAAACTGTAGTAAAAATATATACAACGAATAATTGCCGACTGTGCAATTTTTCCATATACAGTTAGTCCAGTGACATTGATTATATTTACTGTGGTATGCAGCCACCACCACTGTCTTTTCTCAAATTATTCCACCACCAATAACAGAAACTCAGTACCTCTTAGGCAATGGCTCTCTCGCCATCCCTCAACCCTCCGATCCCTGGTAACCACTAATAAACTTTGGAATAGTTCTATTGCACTGAGCCGTACCATACCATGTATTTGTCTATTTCATATAAGTGAGAGTATATAGTATTTGTCCGTTTGTGCCTGACGTATTTTACCCTGTATAATGTTTTCAGAGGAGCTCTGGTAGCATAGTGCCTAAGGCACTTGACTGCTAACCAGAAGGCTGGCGGTTCAAACCCACCAGCCACTCCTCGAAAGGAAGGTTGGGCAATCCTACTTCTGTAGTGATACTGCCTTGGAAACCCAAGGAGGGGTCGCTATGAGTCGGGGCCAACTCGACGGCACATAACAACAACAACAACGTTTTCAAGGTTCATCTGCGTTGTAACATGTGTCAAGAGTTCACCTCTCTTTATGGCAGAATAATACTTCATTGTATGTATGTACCACATTTTGTCAGTCCATTCATCTGTTGATGGACATTTGGCCATTTCCACCGTTGGGCTGTTATGAATAGTGCTGCACTGAACCCTGGTGTACAGGTTTCTGGGTGCGTTTCCTACTTTCAGTTCTTTTGGATCTATGCCTAAGATTTGGATTACTACTGGCTTGTATAGTAGTTCTAGGTTCAACTTTTTGAGGACCTGCCAAACGGTTTTCCCAGCTTTTCCTTTTACAGAAAATGAACATGAAGGATCTAATATGTTCCCAGTGCCAAAATAAATTCTTGATCGCTTAAAGATTTAAATGTTCAAATTAAATATAGATTACTAATTTTATTATCTTGAGGTAGAAAGACCTTTCAGAGCCTAACAAGCAGGGTAAAAACCATGAAGTGGAAGAAGTTCACCAGCACATGTGGGACTGTTCATTGAGGCCTGGAGAAAGACCTTTTTATTGTCAAATATGTTTGTTTTTCCACTAAAAATGTAAACACAGTTTTCTTTTTTATTATTGTACTTTTCAGAGCTTTTAATGTGTTAGTGTGTACTATTAATCTTCAGGGAGCTCTGGTGGTGTAGTGCCTAAGGCATTTGACTGCTAACCAGAAGGCTAACAGTTCAAACCCACCAGCCACTCCTCAGAAGGAAGATGGGGCAATCTAACTCCATTGAGATACCACCTTGGAAACCCAAGGAGGGGTTGCTATGAGTTGGGACCGACTCAACAGCAGTGAGTTTTTTTTTTTGTTTGTTTGTTTTTTTTTTTTATGTTAATCTTCAAGTGGGAATTTAGGATATTTTATTTCTCAAATTTCTTTTATTATTCCTCACAACAAGGAAATGCTAAAATGTATGAATCCAGAGCCTTAAAAAAATCTCTAATATACTAGAAATTTTACTCCAGGAATTTACCTTAAAAAAGCAAAATTTTTATTTTTACATAAGTGTTTTTTAATTTATATTACATAAAAATATATTATTGACCATCCATATGCTGAAGAGGAATGCTGTTCGCACAGTGGTTAACAGCATGGCTGCTAGCCAGAAGGTCGGTGGTTCAAATCCACCAGCAGCACCATGGAAGAAAAATATGGCAGTCTGCTTCAGTGAAGACTTATGGCCTTGGAAACTCTACGGGGCATTCTGCTCTGTCCTGTAGTGTCACTGTGAGTTGGAATGAACTCATCCACAATGGGATTTTGGTATGCTGAAGTCCTGTTAGCTTTTAAAAACATGTTGGAGAGCAATGTTTAATGATGTGGGAAAATATTTATTAAAAATGCAGATGATGAAGCAGCATCCTGTGAGATCCAAATTATGCCTAGAATTATATATGAAGCAGGAAAAGACTGATAGGACATAGTTCAGGAAGTTATGATGCAGTGGTTGAAGTGCTCAGCTGCAGTTTGAACCCTTAGCTGCACTGCAGGAGAAAGATATGGCAGTCTGCTTCCGTAAAGATTACGGTCTTGGAAACCCTTTGAGGCAGTCATACTCTATCCTGCAGGGTCTGTATGGGTCGGAATTGATAACAACATGTTTTGTTTTATTTTTTAATCAGTGGTTATCACTGAATGGTGGATTATATGTTATTTTTACTTTGTGTGGCTAAAAATTCCTCTTTAGCCAGCTGTATTAGAGATTTTGTTGGGTAATTTCTTGGGTAATCTTTCACTATTGGTTAAGATTTTGGATAAAGATCAACACGTCTTTATCCACACTACCTGTGTGGGTTTCTTATCCATGATTTAATGCGTGACTGCCGATACCACTATTCTTTCACTAGTCCGTTAGCATTCCTAAAATCCCGCCAGTATTTATCGATCGTATCTTTAGAGTTTGCATGATGGAATTAAGTGTTCCCTAATTACATTAACCGTGAAAGGCCTCTGATTCCCCGTTACAGGGACCAATGTGTGTGGGGTTAACGTCAGCAAAAAAGTACATTAAAACAGTGAGTCATTTAAAAGTTAATGTTTACCGTGACTGTTTTAACTCAAAACATAATAGTACATGCATTCCTCAGCTTTTCAAGTTGGGTTAGACCCTTTTCTTTGACTGTGTGGTTGCTGGTCAGAGTCTGGTGTTGTTTTCCCTTGATAAATCATGTCACAGCATATGCCATATGGTTGTCAGTTTTGATGTCTTTAACACTGGGTGGGATGCAGTTTACTTTTATTTTGGCAAAAGTAACAGATCTAATAGAAAGAAGTGGGGGAAATGCAAGACTGAAAATGATATGTTATATATTTAATCAGAAATCTGCATATTTGAAATTAGAAATAGTACATTTGCATTAAGATAAAGGGAAAAGAAACAAAAATGGCTCATGTCTGCAAATCTCGCATCAATGAATGCCACAGCCTTGTATCTTAAGGAGAGAAGATCTAAGAGGGATGGCAGCTTCCTCTCCACAAATACCTTAATTCTCAATCTGCTCATTTAGGGCATCAAACGGATGCAGCCACATGCTTTGCTAGTGGTTCTCACTCTCAGAAGTTAGAAAACCTAATGATGGGAAATACAAATATAAAAAAATAAATAAATGCTGATGATATAATTGAGGCAAGTCGCCATAAGCAGAAATCTGAGCTTGCATGAATGAGCCTCTTAAAAGCCCTGATTTTAAATCCCATAGAAAAAGAGGGAAAAGACAGGCACAGAGCTGTGGGGAAGGGACAGCTAATCTTCAAGAATGACATCCCTGAGATGAGCACCACAGAGGAACTGAGACAACCAGGAACGGACAAGCAGACAGACAGGGGGTGGTATGCTATTTGCTGTTATGTAAGAAGGTAAGGTAGGAAGCGTGTCAAAGACGGAACCAGGCACTGACAGAAGATGGTGTCCCCGATGACAGAGGGGAGGCAGAGTGGCACAGATCCCTGTCTGCAGGTCTTTCAGTAGCAGGGGAATGATGTTTATCAAGGAAGAAGGGCATCGTGATAGTAATAGCTTTCAGTAGTGTGGACTGTGTGCCAGGCCAGGTTCTCACGCTCTTTCTTTATATTTGTTCATTTACACACACATGTGCACACACACACACACACTCATGTGTAAGGAGCTCTGCTAGTGTTCAGCTGCTAACTGAATGGTTGGTGGTTTGAACTCACCCAGTGGGCCTGCTGGAAAGAGACCTGGTGATCTGCTTCCATAAAGATTACAGTCTTGGAAACCCTGTGGGGCAGTTCTGCCCTGTCGTATGGGGTTGCTATGACTTGAAAATCGACTCAACGGCACCTAACAACAGCAACAGCAAAACTCATTTATGTATACATATGTGTGTGTGCATGTGTGGGACAGAGTGTAAGGAATTGGGTCGAGGTCCTACAGCTCACTGTGACTCGAACTAAATCTGCGTGTGCTGTACTTCATCCTTCTCAGGATTTAAACTCTGATCCTACAGAAAGAGATGGCGTGTTTTCAAATGACTCTTTAAAATGGGTGCATGCCCACAAGGCTGGACCAGTCACGGTTCAGGGGATGAAGGCACTGGAGATAAACCACTGATTTTTGAGGTGGGGAAATGGTACTCGCTGACAGCATAGCCTGAAAAGCCCCATTCATACGCTCAGCCAGGCACCGTGCAAAGTGCCAGGGGTGAGAAGATGCACAGGACGCTCTCTGTGCCTTCCTGGAGCTCCATCTGTGACGAAAACAGTTACAGGGGGAAACGTGAGCTCAATTTAATGTTACAGGCCCAGTGGGAGGTACTTACAAACCACAGTGGGGCCCAGAGGAAAGAGCACCTTGAGACACTCTAGGCTTTGATGAGGAGCCACCTGGTGGGAGGTGGAGGGGAGAGTTGTGCCCACATCTGAGGAAGTCTAGACACATGAAAGTGCCAGGGACATTATGGACAGTGGCAGTCTAGTCCCGGCTGCTTGAAGTGGCACCTGCACCAGCAGCATCACAGTCCTGGGCACCTATCAGACACGCAGACTCTCAAGCTTCTCCCCAGACCTACTGAGTCAGTCTGCATTTTAACAAGTTGTCTGGGTGACTCGGTGACTTGTAGACCCCTTAAAGGTTGAGAAGTACCTTTGTAGGGCGTGTGTGTAGCATTCCACTGTTGAGTGCACGAGGTGCAGGGGCAGTGGGTGACAACATGCATGCATGTCAGGCAGATTCAGACTTTGTCCCAAAGACACTGAGGACCGATTGCAAAATCCAAGTGCAGCTGAGCAAGTGGTTTGCGAACCCGGTCTTCGTGTGCCAACTGGTTGGTAGTTTCCAGAAACAAACTTGGTTATCGCTAGGAATTATTTATCGTGCTAAGAGGAAATTCCCCCAAACTTTGTTTGTAAGAAGTAGTATTTCAGGATTTGGTAGTACAACATAGATTACGGATGAAAACAGTCCTCTGAGACTCCCTTTCTAACTTCTCCGAACACGAAATACAGTCAGCTATGGAAACTAGAATTCTGCCTACTCCAGTTGTCTTTTTACACAGAAGTAAAGACACTGTCTGGTGCTCTGGTGGCTCAATGATTAAAGTATTTGGCTGCTAACCAGAAGGTCAGCAGTTTAAACCCAATAGCTGCTCCATGGAAGAAAGATGAGGCAGTCTGCTTCCGTAAAGATTACAGCCTTGGAAACCCTCTGGGGCTGTTCTGCTCTGTCCTACAGGGTCATTATGAGTTGGAATCGACTCTATGGCAATGGGAAAGATACTATCTGTATAAGAAAAGATCCTTCTGTCGGGGGCACTCAGGTTGCTTTGTGTTTTGGTTTTGGGAATCTCTTGTCTGGGAAGCACTTTGATGATGAATATTTATGGAGGAGGGCTTGTAGATTTTCAGTTCATTTTGTAACAGTGTGGAGTATTCCTAAATATCCAAATTGTGGAGTCCATCTGGTTCCTCGTATCTAGAAACATCTCCAAGACAGGATGAGTGTGTGAGGCACCGCTGAGAAGCTGAGAGGCTTGGTGGACTGGAATTCTGCCCTGGGAAACATAGGGAACAGGAGCTGAGTGTTCCCCCTAAAAGTCATCACCACCATTTTTGTAAATACGACCTCCAGTGTGTTTGGGTGTTCCATGAGCCTTTGAAAGAGCAGGGTGCTGACTCTCACAGTTTCCATAAGCTTAGCCATTCAAATAATCAGTATTTATAGCTCTAAGGGGGAGCTCTGGTAGCATAGTGCCTAAGGCACTTGACTGCTAATCAGAAGGCTGACAGTTCAAACCCACCAGCCACTCCTTGGAAGGAAAATGGGGCAATCGACTTCCGTAGTGATACTGTCTCGGAAACCCAAGGAGGGGTTGCTATGAGTTGGGTCCAACTTGATGGCACAAAACAACAACAACAATATAGCTCTAAGGGATCTTAGGGTTGTTCTAACCCAATCCTAGCCCCATGGTCTCTTTCCACTTGTCCCTGCTGCTTCTATGTCCTGTGTAAGAAATGAACAAGATGGTGACTCTTACTGTGTATTTCCCTGCTACTTTCTTTCTTTTTTAGTAAATAATATTGCATTTAGGTGAATGTTTACATGGCAAATTAGATTCCCCTTTCACGAGTTTCATACAGATAGTTCCACGCCATTGGCTACAGTTTTCACCATGTATCAGTATTCTCATGACTTCCATTCTGTTTGTTCATTTCCCTGTGATCTAGCTTCCCTTCCCCAACTTGCCTTCTCACCTTTGTTTTTTTGGTAAATGTAAAATGCTTTCTGTTTGTTGCAAAAAGAAAGAAGAAAATCCCTCTGTTCATTTTGGAAGGGGATGAAATGTGGTCCACACAGTCTTGGCTTTGACAAACCTCAGAGGATCACAGATTTCAGAGTTTGTGCAGAAACACCTGTTTGGCTCTAAAGTAGAGGGAGAAAGTCCTGCCCAGCACTCGGTTTCTGATACAGTGGAGCTGAGAGGAAATGGGTGATGAATTTGGGGCCATTTGGAAAGTAAACATTTGTTGTTGTTGTTATGTGCCGTCAAGTCTGATCTGACTCATGGCGACCCCTCCTTGGGTTTCCGAGGTGGTATCACTACAGAAGTAGATTGCCCAACCTTCCTTCCAAGACGTGCTGGTGGGTTTGAACTGCCAGCCTTCTGGTTAGCAGTCAAATGCCTCAGGCACTACACTACCAGAGCCATTTAGGATCTGTGAAATCTACTGTTCCCTACCTAAATCAAAACCGCTGAACAGTGTGAGAACTAATTGAGCCCTCAGGTGACTATAAATGGAAGGATATTTGCTTTGCTCTTGGCCCAGACGGGGTCCCTGGATGCTGCAATCAGTTAATGCATTCAGCTGCTAACTGAAATGGTTGGATGTTCAAGTCGACAGAGAGGCTCCACGAAGGAAAGGCCTGATGATCTACTTCTGACAAATCAGCCATTGAAAACCTCATGGCACCCAGCTCTACTCTGACACGCATGTGTTGCCATGAATAGGAACTGACTCAGTGGCAACTGGTATGGTGTGACAGACCTGGGTGGGTGCCTTGGTCAAAGACAGACAAAACGGTCTCATGTGTGGGTGGGAATGGGGATGAGGGGTTCATATCAGGGCCTTTGTCAGGTATTCTCACAGTTCTCATTCTCCTGAAAGTGTTACACCTTCCCGCCAACAACTTGCCCACTTGATTTTGTGACTTAATTGAAGTAAAAGAGAACTGTTGTTGCATCTCAGTTTCATGAAGTAAGTGCATTGACTTTGAGTAGTTACTTACTGCCTTTCTTCTTGTCACCAGAGTACCATTTCACTCACCTCAATTATAATTTAACAGGTTTCATTTACTTTTCCGATGTAACACATGAGCCTTTTTATATTTAACTGTTATTTGTTTTTGATGGTCTGTGATGAATAATGCCACGAGAGCCAAATTTTTCACGTAATAATTTTTTATGAACCATACACAGGCAGCTTGCGTTTTATCCATCTAACTGAACTCCAGAAGCAAAGGTCTTGAAACTCAGGCTTCCTCACAGAGCTGATTCTCTTTCAGTATGTTAGTTAGTGGTCTAGCCAATCTCATCTTTTCCCCTCATTGCAATATTAGAGAAGAAAGGAACCAACTAAATCCTAGCCGGAGATTTGCACAAATTCTGATTTTGAAGGGCCAACAACATGTAGCAAAGGATCTCCCATTCCCTGGACCATACTTGGATTTATAGATCAGGACCTCAGTACAGTGCCTGTGAAAAATCACACTGGCTTCCTCAGGGTAGGGTGAAACACAAGTGTATAGACAGGCAAACCACTGATAGAGGGAAGGAGCCTGGGAAGAGGCTGGTCGCCTCCCCTTACCTCCTGCACTGCGGCCAGGGTTGGAAAAGTGGGTAGAAGATATGTTTCACTTTGAAATGTTAAGTATGGAGCTATGAACCATGCTTGGTTTCTCAGAGTTTGAAGGAAGCATTTCCCTCTCTCCCATACAAAGTTGATGGAATTGAAGACTGATGAGCCCTGGTGGCTCAGCGGTTAAAAGTACTTGACTGCTAACTGAAAGGTCTGAGGTTTGAACCCATCAGCTGCTCCATTTGAGAAAGATGTGGCAGTCTGCTTCCATGAAGATTTAAAGCCTTGGAAACTCCATGGGGTAGTTCTGGGTCTGTCTTGTAGGGTAGAGATGAGTCAGAATTGACAGATGGCAAAGGGTTTTATCTGTTTATTTATTTTGCTTGGTGGTCATTCCTGCAAGTGCAGTGAACGTGAAATGCTTCAGGCCATTGCAGGAAAGTGTATGTAGATTGAAAACAGAACCATCTGTGAGTGGGTCATCTGTTCCTTTGGTATAGTGGTGGCTACTTGATTTGATCCCAGACCTAACCATAACAGGGCAGAGTTGTGTCCAAATGAGTGCTTGAATGTGTGCCTCACTCAATGCTTTCCCTTATTCTAACTCAAAAAGAAGTGATTTTTGCATTAGGCACTGTTTTGACATTTTGTGCCTTCACCCCTTAACAGAAATAGTGAACATATCAGGCCACACAGTTGACTGTCTGGAATTTTCATTACTGAATTCTTTCTCTCAGATAGTTTGCTATTTATGCTCATGGGTTGGAGTGAGAGTTACAGAGTAGCTGTACTATTCCCCTTCCCTGGGAAGTGATACAGCAGCAATGGTAAGAGGGTAAGGACTCCTTGTCTCCAGCCTCAGAGAGAGAGACAGAGGCAGAGAAATTTATTAACTGATTCATTCACTGCTTTGCCTACTTGAGGAGTGCTTCCTTGCTGAGTAAACACTCCACCTTTCATTTCATGAGGTCTTCAGTTTGGCATTTGATTCAGGAGACTGGATTTGGGTGCATCAGGGCTGTGCAATGAACCTGAAGCTTTAATGAGTCGTGCTGTTTTAACAGAATTAAATGGCATCGTTAAAGTGCTCCCCAGTTTTAATTTGCAGATATAGAGAATCTGCTGTATTCATGAGCAAGGTACCCCACCTCTCTTCACTGGAAGGAGGGAGTTCTGGTGGGACAGAGGCTAAGGCATTTGGCTGCTAATCAGAAGATTGGTGGTTTGAACCTACCAGCCCCATGGGAGAAAGATGAGGTAATCTACTTCCACAAGGATTTACAGCCTTGGAAACCCAGTGGGGATCACTATGAGTTGGAATTGACTCAGTGGCAATAGGGTGGGTCACTGGAAGGAGGAGAGAGCATTTTCCACACAGGTGTGTTCTTGTTGTGTGAATGAACACCTGGTTGTAGTGTCTTCATCTTTGGATGGACCCAAGGCAAGATCAGAGGGAAAAATGTGCAAGTCCACAAGTTTAATGCAGATCTGAATCACTCCTGGGGTTTTAGATTTTGCCTGTCCTGACTCAGCTGGGGTATTGACCCACTCTGATAACGAGCAGTGTTCACAGATGACGTGATACATAAAGTCAGACAGTTTTCCTCACAACCTGGACCTGATTCCTGAGAAGGACATTTGATTTTGGGAAGTCATGTGCTATTCTTATTGCTTTCTTTGCACTAAGCCAGCGTGTACATTTATGGATTCAGCATGTCTATTCATCCTTACAACCTTCATCAATGGATATCTTCCTCTTGGTAGTCCTCCATGGTAGGAAAGCTATCTCACTTTTTTTTTTTTTTTTTTAATAAAAAGCATCTTTATGACTCTTTACATTCTTTGCAAAAGGTTTACTAGGATCAGCTGTACAGGAAATTTTACAGATAAAAAGTTCTGTCCGCTAGCTAAAGGACTTGGCTGCTTTCTTCACTTGAAGTTGACAATGTACTTGTCTAGCCTTCCTCAAACATGGAATTGGCAGGTTTAGAGCTTGCTTTCTCCTCTAAAGATAATCCACAGCTGATTACTTCATTTGCATTTCCAAGAAACTCTAAACCTGTAGGAGGCATTGAGGTTTAATGGAAGTGGCTAAAGAGGGCATCATGTTAGAAATTATGATTAAACCATTCACTTATTGGATATTGTTGGTAATTCAGCCATTCTAATGCTCAATACCTTAATTTGTAAAGAGAGAATAATAGTATGTGCCTCACATCTATGCAAACTGAAGTTATCAGTTGGGCACGTAGTGACCATAACCAAACCAAATTCACTGCCATAGAGTTGATTTCAACTCAGTCACCCACATTAGATTTCCAAGGCTATAAATCTTTATGGAAGCAGACCGAGTCAACTTTCTTCTGCGGGGCAGCTTGTGGGTTTGAAGCATTGAACTTTTGGTTAGCAGCAAATACCTTAACCACTTCTAAAGGGACAAGGAAGTAACATCTTCAGACCTCCTCTAGCTATGCAAGGAGAAGACAGAATCACCATCAGCAGCCCAAGGCCTGTTCTTATGAGGTCAGACATGCCACTATCCTCCAAGTCTCTTACTAACTTTGACACCAACCGTTCCTCCTGCTCCTCCTGTGGCACCCACCACTCTCTGCTGGGGTTGGTAATTTGCTGCAGTGGCCACACAGGACTCGCAGATTATGGGGTTTATTAGCAAAGCAATAGCCTGCAATTCAAGTTCAGGAATGTGCTCATTCTTTCTCAGTCGGCTATCTCCCTAAGCCAGCTGTCCCTCTCAGCTGGCAGTCTCTCTCAGTCTCTCTCGGTAGCACATCTCTCTCTCAGCAGTGTGTGCCTGTCACATCTCTCTCTCAGCAGTGCATCTCTCTCATCCAGTAGACAGAGAGACTCCTTCTGCCTCTAGGAGGGCTCATTTTGAGCTTGGCAGAGTGGCAAAACTAACCAATCCCAATATCAGAATTCTACACACCCGAGAGACACCAAACTTCCTAGAAGATTGCTAGTGCTGCTCCAGCAGAAACACACCAGGTGGATAACTTTAACAATCAGCTACTCAGTTGCTCACAGCAAAGTGGGAGTTACAAAGATGATGGCTAGAAAAGCTATACCATGTAATTTACTACACTGCACCACTGCACCACCAGAGCTCCTTGGCGCACAGTAGAGGACATATAAAATGTCATTTCCTTTTGTGTGTTTACTTATCATTTAAGGTAATAACAATAATTAATATTTACTGATTCTTTTGTGTCGGTAATTAGTCTAGTTACTTCCAATTTAAGCCTCATAATACCCCACAAAGAAGCTTTATTATTGCCCCATTTTACAGATGAAGAAACTGAGGCAATGTGGGCAAGCATCTTGCCTAAGATTAGACTGCTAGTAAATTGTCAAGTTATGAATTGAACCCAGACAGTCTGGCTCTGGAATGAACTTGAAATAATGCCAGGAAAAATTTCCACCAAATTTAGCTGGAACCATGCTTGACAACTGTCTCAAATGCTGCCTCTATGGCTGTGTCAGGGACTGAATAGATACTCCTGCATTAATGGAAATTAGACATTCTCCTTGGCTGATCTTATTCCTCAAATCATTTTCAGCTGTCAGGGCCTTGGCATTGCTGGAAATGTTTAAATATCACATTGTTGATTGAACTTTTTTGTTGTTTTGCAATCCTTTAAAACTTTCTTTTCATAGTGTTAATGGATAGTTACCATGTGGTACTAATGGAGGACTATTTTCTTACAAGTTGAGACATTATGGACTAGGAGTTTCAGAGATTTAGATAGTGTTGTGATGAGTCTGGCTGACAATCACCCTGGGGAGAATTTGACCAAGCAATAATCTAGAAAAGCCAGGAGCCTAGAATGTCCTGGCTGGTTGATTCTAGAATTCACTGATGGTTCATATCGTTTTTTGAGAAACCTGACTGGGCAAAAATAATGTGTCCTTAGTTATGCATATTGGTCCAAGTCTTAGGACAACCCCAAATTTAGTCTGGTCTTCAGGTCTTAAATGCTACTAGTTAAAGTTTCCTGATGCCATTTCTTGTAAGCTCAGATTCCATGAAGTCCTACATTAAATTCTACTGGGGAAAAAATAAAATAAAGCAAAACTTGAGGATGATAATGAGCAAGACTATAGTGAGAAGAAGAGAATTCCAGTGTATTGGAATTCCTCATAATTCTATCAAGACAAGAATCATGAGAATCATTAAAATTCATGTAGGACTTACAAAGAATTGTTCAAGTCATTGCATATGACCCTCACAGATTCTTGTGGGTTAGGTAGGATAGCATGGTTATCCACATTTGTGCAGAAAACTCAAGCCAGTAAGTGTGAGACTGTGGCTAAGCTTCAGACCAAGTATAATGCTCACTGGAATGCTCTGTGCTCGATCTCTTTTGTTCCCTAGTGTCTCTCAATATTTAGAGAACACTGTCAATTTTCCATGCTCTCTTACAGTACATTACCCCCAAATCCAAATGGGTGACCACAGCAAAGTCTAAAATCAGGAAGCAAAGGTTAAATGGTTAGGGATAAAGATCACTGAAGAAGTTGTTTGAGGAATAATCCAGTGGTGGCCTTAGTGAATTAGTGTAGCTTCTATGAGGCATTGGTGGGACAGTCATAGAATTCTCACCTTCCATATGGGACCCACGATCAGTTCCTGGCAAATGTACCTCATGCTCAGACATCAGCTATCTGTCAGTGGAGCTTTGAGTGGTGCCATGTTGCTGAACAGTTTTCAGCAGAGCTTCCAGACTATGACAGACTAGGAGAAAGGCCTGGTGAACTACCTCTGGAAGTCAGCCAATGAAAGCCTTTGTAGGACCGGGCAGCATTTCGTTCCATTGTGCCTGGGGTTGCCATGAGTTGGAGCCAACTCCACAGCAGCTAACACCACCACCAGCACCACTACCAACCCTTTCCTAGTTATTCCTTCTCAATATTGTAGAGAAGACAACAGTAAGAGATAGAACATTTTTTCAATCCACTTTTTAGTAGACCAGTAATGATACAGGATGAGGGAAGAGAGGAGCACTAACACTCACTGGAGTATTTTGGTACAACACTGAATGCTATATGATTTTCATCTTTACCACAACCCAAGTGGACAGTGATTAAAACTCCAACAAAATCCATTTCCACGGAATCAATTCCAACTCATAACGACCTTATATGAGAGAGTAGACCTTCCTTGTAGGGTTTCCAAGGTTGTATATCTTTATGGAAGCAGACTGCTATGTCTTTCTGCTGCAGAGAAACTGGTAAATTCAAACCTCTGACCTCTGAGTTGGCAGATGAGTGATTTAACCACTGTGCTACCAGAACTCATCATTTTACAGATAGATAAATGGAGGAGAGGTGGAAGTACTTTGTCCTAGCTCATGTGGCTGTGCCAGAATTTGAAACAAGAATATTTGTTCTGTTCCCTTCATCATGCTCCCTTGCTGATGTCTGCAGGTGGGCAAAGATGCCAATGAGTGCCGGAGAGTGCTCCTGGGAAAATCCACGTGCATCAATATGTTCTGAACACTTGCCACCCACACACATTCTTAATGAAAACTTTAATAAATGAAACATGAAACATGGGTGGGTAGAATGAAAGAACACATTTTGAATAATTCATATGTCTTCATTTTCCAACTCCTACATACAACTTTTTTTTTTTTAAGTTTACTTTGAACACATTGGTTATGGTAGACGTGAGTTTACTATGGCTGCTGTAACAAAATGACCCTAACTAGATAGCTAGCTTATAAGAACAGAAATGTACTGTCTCGCAGTTTGGGAAGCTAGAAGTCCAAATCAGAATGTTGCCTGGGCCTCCAGAGTCTCTAGGGGACAGTGCTTTCTCATCTCTCCAAGCTGCGGTAGCCACAGGCATTCCTTGGCTTGCGGATGCATGTTGAAGTGGCTGAGCTTGTTCTGTCCCTCTCTCTGTGTCTCTTATCTCTTCCAAGACCACCGCTCAGATTAGGACCTACCCTACTCCAATTAACCTCATGTTAACGGAACTGATAAAATCTTCAAAGACTTTCCAACCAAGGACACCGTCACAGGTACCAGAGATTAGTACTCTGACATATCTGTACTGGAGGATACAATTCTATCTGTAATACTCATTGACTATCTATGTGACTACAGTACACATTGAAGTTTGTTTTCACTCGTATTTAAGTTACTTGAGAGTTGAAAATGGAATACTGAATTTATTAGTGTAGTAGGCTCCTATGTGGTATGTTCTTCAACTTGATTGTATATTCCTTTTTACATCTAAATTGAGAATGAAGATGCATCCTTGTTACTCAAGTGCAGAGTTTTAAATGCTTGTGAAAATGTGTATAAAACCTTCTGTGATGCAGAAATGGAAGACGCCTATAAAGGCTTCTGTGAAACACCAAACTGTGGCTTTAGACATTCCATGGAGGGTTTCCTCTTCTAACAATGTGGGCACTTCTACATCTTAAAATCCCTGGAACATTCTGTGGTAATCATGTTTATCCTGTCTGAACTAAAGCTAAGTTTAACTGTGCAGTATTCACAGAGCTAAGCAGATCCAGCCCCAGGATGACTTGAACCTGGCCACATTCCTGCAAGATAAGGTGCCTTTTACCAACTTCCACATGCATTTGTGTGAAGTTTATTTTTCCATGTGGGCTCTCCTAGCCACAGTAATTTTCTATTCTCTCCCACCCTCTCGACCTGCACCCTGGTGAAGATTGTTGGATGATGAACTCCATCTACAATGATCTTCCCCAGAAACTATGGAGAAAGACCACTTAAACTCAGACTCCAGAGCTGTTTTATTCTCAGGCTGCTCATCAGAGTCATGGCCAAGTCAATTTCAACTTTATTTTGGAACCAAAATTTTTCTAATGCTTTTAAGAAAGTGGCCATATTTTCATTTCCTTTCTTGATGTACTTCTTTTCTTTGTAAAGGAGTATATGTATACCCTGATGTTAGAAATCTAACAAGCCTTTCTCATTAGTTACTTGATTAGTATATTATCAGTTTGAGTTATTGAACTAGACAAATCTTGTAGTGATAAAGCATGTGTAAACCTCGGGAACAATAGAGTGGCTAAGGAGAATTCATAGGCAGTCAGCACATTGTTGTTGGGAGGGTCTAGGAATAGAAAGGAAGAGAAAAGAGGCTATCATATTTTGGCAGCATAATTCTAAGCTGACCATCATATTTTAATGCAAATAGCACACGTGTTATACATTCTTTTTGCAAACTGCAGAACCCCCTCATTTGTTAGCTATATGCATTATATATATGTGCACATTTTTTATGTGGGTGCCTTATATGTGAAAAAATAAAATAGTTAATCTTGTCTCAACCATCCTATTCCTGGCACTGGGTAGACATTCACATGTGTTCTTATGGTTGGGTTTTTGGATATTTATGTTACAAGGGTACATTACTAGCTCACTGCTCATGAATTATCTAGGCAAGCTGCATGGAAAAGGATGGCGAGTTAGTTATTCCAGTACCATTTCCATGGTGAGATGGTCAGGTCAAACCTATACAGGCTCCACTTGCTTCACTTGAAACTTCTATCTCCATGCCTCCATCTTGTGGGGGCCACATCACTCCTCCCTGTAGTATCAGGTAATGTGTTCTTCAGGGTCAATCCTGATTTGGCTGGAGAGATTGAAGAAGTTCCAGCAGAGTTCTCTGGGCATCTCTGCCAAGTGATATCTATTCCTATCTATCCTATCTATTTCTGACCTTGTGGCCAGTCCTTAGAAATGGACTGCTGCCTAATTTCAAAGGCTCATTATAAAGCTGCAGGAAACAGGACAGTGTGGTATTGATGCAAAGACATACAGGTCACAGAGAATCCAGACATAGATCTATATAATTGATTTTTGACAAAATACCAAATCAATTCAGTGAGGAATGATTAATCTTTATAACACATTGTCCTGGCACTATTGGACAGCCATATGCAGCAAAGTTAACCCAGACCCTTGCTTTGTATCATATACAGAAAATAACTCAAAATAGATCATGAGAGTCAATGTAAGAGCTAAAACTAGGAAAAAAACAAAAGCCAAACCAAACTGAACAGCTAGAAGAAAACATAGGAGAAAGTCTTGTTGTTGTTGTTGTTGTTAAGTGCCGTCGAGTCGTTTCCGACTCATAGTGACCCCATGCACAGCAGAACGAAACACTGCCCAATCCCGCGCCAGCCCC
>NW_006921904.1:699937-710938 GCF_000298275.1 Orycteropus afer afer
AAAAAATCCCACCCACAGACTGGAAGAAAAGACAATATTTGCAAACATGGTACTGACAATGAACTTGAATCTAGGGTATATAAAGAACAATTACAACTCAGCTAGTAGAAAGTAATAATTCAATAAAAAAATAAGTAAAATATTTGAACAGATACTTTACCAAAGAAGACACATGAATGGAGAAATAAGTATGTGAAGAGATGCTCAATATCATTAGTCATTAGGGAAATGCCAGTTAAAACCACAATAAGACATTATTACAGACATATTGGAATTGCTGAACTAAAGATGAAAAAGATTGAGCATGTGGAGTATAGGTGAGGTTATGGAGCAAATGAAAGTCTCACTCAGTGCTGGGGGTAAAATGCAATGCTACTTCCATTTTGAAAAAAACAGTAGGACAGCTTCTTAAAAAATTAAACATGAACCTACCATGTGATCCAGTCATTCCACTCCAAAGTATTTACTCAAGGCAACACATATGTCCATGCAAAGACAATACACAAATGCTCACAGCAGCTTTGTCATAGCCAAAAATTGGAAGCTATGCGTATATTAATCACTACTTCAGTGGATAAACAAATAGTTAAATAGCTATACAATGGACTATTACTCAGCAATAAAAATTAAAAAAAAAAAAAAAAAAACTATTTGTTCCAGGTACTAACATGGAGAGATCTCAAAATAATCACTCTGAGAAAGAAGACAGACACCGCCCCCCACCAAGTCCATATAATATGATTACATTTTACAAAGTTCTAGAAAATACAGACAATCTTAGGCACTGAGAGAAGATCATGGGGGCACTAGCTGTGCAGAGAGGAAGGGGAGATCGCAAAGGGGCACAAGGAAACTTCTAGCAGGTGGTGGTAATATTCATTAACTTGACTATGGTAATGGTTTCAATGGGATAGACGTATATTAAAGGTCATCAAACTGTACATTTTAAAAATGCACATTTCATGTCAATTACATCTCAATCAAGAAAAAAAGAACTTCTAAAAGAGTGTAATTGTATCCTACTTATGAAAGTTTTTTCTTTTTTTTAAAGTGGAATGTGATATACTTTCCGCCTGGTACCTTACTGCTAGGAAATGTGTCCCCTATACCTGAGCCCCTATCTCAGAGCTGTGCTCTGTACATGGTAACTTTAGGACATACTTCTGCCTGGCCCCCACCTGTCTGTTGCTTTTCTTCAGATATTGCCCGCCACTGGATGCCTCAAGCTGTGCTTTCTGCATTGGGTTATGCTGCCACTTCATATCTGCCCATGTCGGCTGGGACTGTATACCGAATTTCTGTCTTGCTCTCTCAATTAATGTTTGCCAGACCACATTTTATCATATTTCTTGAAGCTGAGATGATTTCTTCACTCATGCTGCCCCATTCTCAAATGTACCTGTTGTAGTTTGAATTATATTCCCACTCCCAAATATGTGTTATAAATCTTAAGCCCTATATCTATAGTTGTAATTCCTTTTGGAATGGGTTTTCTTTGTTATGTAAATGAGATAGTATCAGTTTCGGATGTGTTGTAAGTCTTTTGAGATATAAAAGAGATTAAACAGGCAGGTGAGCAAGCATAGAGAGGGGAGGATAGATGCCATGGCACATGGAGGTCAACAAGGAGCCAAGAAATAGAAGCTAAAGAGACAAGGACCTTCCCCTAGAGCTGGCAGAGAGAAAGCTTTCTCGGAGAGCCAGTGCCCTGGTTCAGACTTCCAGCCTTCTAAACTGTGAGATGAGCTTCTGTTTGTTGAAGCCACCCGCTGATGGTATTTCTATGATAGCAGCACTAGAGAACTAAGACAGTCCCCCACTTTATTTGCTAAATCTTCTCCAGACACCAACGCCTTCCAATCCATTTCTTCTGTTAAATGGGTCTTGCTCCATCATTTGACAAGCTGTGAAGGCTGTAATATGGGTGTGGTCAAAATTTCAGAACCTGTTGCAATCAAGCAACATTTTGCTAATTTATGCTGGAATGTTATAAGCCCATGTGTAATATTTAAAAGGGGGAAGGTTATAAGCTCTACAACTTAAAGTTTGATATTTGATATTCAAGATTCATGGAAAACAAGATTTTTATTTCATAATCTGAGAATAATGAAATCGTGGGTCTACTATCTTTTCCGCTGTTATTTGTATGCCACGTTTGCCTCTATTTTCCCTTAAACCCAAACCAAACCCACTGCCATAAGGTCGATTTCAATTCACAGTGACCCTATCTATAGGACAGAGTAGAACTGCCTCATAGGGTTTCCAAGGCTATGTGTCTTAACAGAAGCAAACTGTCACATCTTCCTCCCTTGGAACAGGCCAATGGGTTCAAACCACCAACCTTATGGTTAGCAGCCCAAAACTTTAACCACTGCATCACCAGGGCTCCTATTTTCCCTTAAAATCAACCAAACCAAACTCACTGCCGTCGAGTCAGACCTGACTTATAGCGACCCCTCCTTGGGTTTCTGAGGTGGTATCACTATGGAAGTAGATTGCCCAACCTTCCTTCCGAGCAGTGGCTGGTGGGTTTGAACCACCAGCCTTCTGGTTAGCAGTCAGATGCCTTAGGCACTATGCCACCAGAGCTCCTAGCTGTACGCATTTCTCCTTTCTGTATGTACGGAAATGCCAACATCTTCCTGTCACATACTCACATCTGGCTTATTTGCAAATCTTTCTTTTCTTTTTACAACTTGGTTCTGTCCATGCTGGGCATGCCCATAACTGCATTTCTATTTTCACATATTTGTTCCTCATTCATTAGCCTCTGTTTCCCCTGTGATTTTCTCTAATTTCTTTGATCATGGTTGAATGTTCCTGCATCACTCTGAGGCCAAATGACTGAACAAAAAATCGTTGATCATCCATTTCAGGTGGCAGATTTTTTCGGTCATTCTTGTTAGGTGCCAGGGAGTTGGTTCTGACTCATAGCTACCAAAAATGCAGCAGAACAAAACACTTCACAGTCCTGAGCCATTCTCACAATCGTTGCTGTGTTTGGACCCATTGTTGTAGCCACTGTGTCAGTCCATCTCATTGAGGGTCTTCCTCTTTTTCACTGACTCTCTACTTTTTACAATACTTAAATGTAAGAATGTTTCCATGAAGCTTGCTAGGTTAGCAGTTTTCCCACTCTTTGATCAGATGTTTTTCAGTCATGTAGATCAGTGATATCTGGGGATGGCCTCTATTCAAAAGTCACTCCAGCAGCTTCCATACTCCCTTTTGGGCTCTTCTTGCAACTTTTATTGAGTATAAAGGATTTTTATATTTTTAAAAGCCAACATCTCAGTCTCTTACTTCATATACAATTTTAGTATACATTTCATTCAGTTTTGGGAACTTTGTACTATTATCTACAGGAAAGAAATACCGTGAGATTTAATTTAACAATTTATCTGGTGTTGCTGATGGTTCTGTCATTCACATTTCATTGCCAAAGGACTTGTGACCTCTGGGTTTGATTTCCCTGATGTGAATTATGTTTCTAATGGAATTGATATCAGAGTTTACCAATATCCTTTGCCTTTTCTCCATGTGATACAGTATAAGACTTCTGAAGCCCCTGAGGGTCAGACTGAAATTTTAAAAGAAAATATGTCAGAAAAGGCATTGATCAGTAAAAGGAGCATGAGTTAATATACGAATCAATTCCAACTTCTTAAAACTGTCACCTTTAATGAAAAATGTAATGGAACATAGAGTCTTGTTTTATCCATTTGTTCTCCCTGCATTTTCTGGCAGTGATCTTTGCATGTCCCTTTGGAGAGCACTGCATAGAAGCTTCCAGAAATGACACTCACCTTTCCTTTTCTTCACTTTTCATGCCCAGACTGATTTCTGTTTTCCTCAGTGTGTATTTATTTGCAGACTCACTACCATTTACTGAAAACATGAATGACTTTGACTCAGAGTTAGAGAACCAATAAACATTAGTTTGTTGCAATGAACCTGTCAACACTTAGAAAGAAGGTTCATGGTCATGCATATGTCCATTTAATGTCACTTTTGAGACAAATAAACCAAAGAGTGAGCTAATTAGACTTATGTAAATTGGCTCTTGTGTCCGCTACAGACAGCGGAACCAATTAATTTTTAGAAAAGAGTTTGTTTATTTGTACTCTAAGGCTCAGGGGTCCATAACTTCTTGGATTGCCTCTGAAAAGTTTTCCCCATCAGGCCAGATGAAATTGGCTCTTCACAGGTAGTTACCTTGATGTGTGAATGGTGGGAACTCTAATCAGGCTCATCTAATTAGGCTCCATTTGTGCAAGGATGAGATTAAAAAAGGATAACCTGCCTGTTAATTTTGTGAATAAAGGAAAAATCATAAAATGTAAGCAAAACCCATGCTGTCCTTTGCCAATTGTTCTGGTTACCCAGTGCCACTATGACAAGAATATACCACAAATGGGATGGCCTTAACAAACAGGAGTTTATTCTTATAATTTGGAGGCTTTAAGTCAGAGTTCAAAGTGCCAGGCTCTAGGGGCTGGGTGAAAGCCCCTCAACCTTGGGGTCCAGCTCTGCTTCTGCTCCCGGCCCACTGGAGCTAGAGGCGTTTCTTCACTCAGACAACTGCTGGCTTCTGAGGCTGAGAAACCCCAAGGTTGACAAGTAAAAAGGCACAGTCCCAATGTTACCACATGGCAAGCCATTGATTCAAATCCATTGTAAGTCCCAAGGTCAGCAGAGCATGGCAGGCTGCTGAGCAACGATACAGCTACATGCAGGGTCCAAGCATGCCATAGGCTAAAGACCATTCTCAAAGCTTCTCCTTATATACAGGAAGGAGACCACATACCCAAAGGCAGCTACCCAGCTGCTTGTGGTAGATCCCACCATGGAGCTGATTATCAGTTTCCTCATGGCGATTAACTACCACCAGCTGCCCAGCCACTCAACCAGGCCCAGCCAAGTTGACACACAAACCAAACTACCACAATTCCACGCCTTGTCAACTTGGCATCTGTACAGATCTACATTGGGTGACATCTGTACAGATCTCCTCACTGGGTGGCTCCAGTCCCCTAGTGCCTCTAAGTGGCGACCTCACCTGCTTGGCCTGGTGGGCCCATTCCTCTCCCTCTTGGGCATGGCAGCCCTGCCCCCTCACTCTTGGGCAGGGGCTATGGCTCCATCCCACTGGCTCACATGAACGAGCAGCCCCACACTCCAGAACCAAGTTGGTGAAGGCCTGGTTATAGGGGCCTGTGATCGTTCCACCCCCAAAGGCCATGATCCTACCCTTTCAGGCTGAGGCAGCTCTGCTTCCATTTCCTTGGTCTCCCTCCTTCTGCTGATTAATGCCCGAGGGCAACCCACTCTGAAAGCAATCTTCTTGTCCCAAAAGACATTTAGCTTTCTTGCTCCGTGAGCTGGCCAACCTGCTACTCCATTTCAAGCCAGTCTCTTCCACCAATTAATGCCCGAAGACAACCCACTTCACCAGGAAGCTGTCTACCCAGTGGCACCCAGCTTTCTCCTCCATGGGCTGGTAAGGCTATTGCTGTCACATGCCAGTCTCTGGGCTCTGCTCCTGCCATCTCTCATGCTGGTCTCTTGCTGTCTGTCCTACCATCTGTCATGCCATATGCCGGGGTCTCTCTGCCAGTGTCATGGGTCAAGGACACACTCCACTCAACCAAACTACCACAGCAATCTTAGAGCCAGCCATCAACTGTCTTTTATTGGGTTTGATGTCTGATGCATATTCAGAAGCCATCTTTCTGTTTTACTATTCTTGATGTCTTTACTTCTGGCTCTGTTTCATTTTGAATTTAATACCTGAAGGATTCAAGGTTATTTAAAGGATCCAAAACTTCTAACCATTCCCCAAAGCTTTAATCTCTGAAACAAAGAAACTTCCTGATTAGAAAAACAGGAGCCTATTTTGGCCTTTTGAAACAGTGAGCTATGAGAAGTACTGTCCAACAATTTTGTTGGTTTTCTCTGTGTATATTGGATGAATTCAGGAAGAGTTGGGTTGAAACTTCTTTTCAGATTAAAAATAAGTCATGAAATAGGATTCTACCATAACACAAAACAAATGCAATTCACTGCCATTGAGTCATATCCAATTCATAGCAACCCCTCCTTGGGTTTCTGAGGCGGTATCACTATGGAAGTAGATTGTTCAACCTTCTCGATTCTACCATAAGCCATATTTTATTTAGATGTGTACATATGAGTTCTGTGGTTAGAATCTTTAGCATATAAGTTGTATGTTGAAAACTATGTATATTCATTTTTATGTTTGTGTTCTAGCTACGGGAGCTGTGTTGGCATAGTGCCTAAGGCATTTGACTACTTACCAGAAGGCTGGCAGTTCAAATCCACCAGCCACTTCTTGGAAGGAAGGTTGGGTAATCTACTTCCATAGTGATATAGCCTTGGAAACTCAAGGAGGGGTTGCTATGAGTCGGATCTGACTTGACGGCAGAGTGTACTAGTTACATGTTAGAACATTTTTTAGAATGACTGTGGCTCCAATAAGGAGCTCTTGTGGCACAGAGCTTAAGGCATTTGACTGCTAACCAGAAAGTTGGTGGTTCAAACCCATCAGTCACTCTGCAGAGGGAAAATGTGCAGTCTACTTCCATAAAAATTTAAAGTCTCAGAAACCCAATGGGGGTGAGTATGAGTCAGAATCAACTTGATAGCAGTGGGTTTTGGCTTGGTGACTCCGGCGGATCTTACTATAAACAGGGGTATGACCAATTTGTCACAATGTGTGTCAAATGTCGGATTCAGAACTGCCTGTCATCCTTGGTTAGATTAAGATAACTACTGACCTACACACACACAAGTGTCCAAGTCACATTTGAATGTCCTTTATCAACCAGTCAAGGTGTGGAAGTAAACAGAAGCTATATTTCTTTCTGTGGCATCAGAATTGATACAGATATATGCTTTTTATTGAATAGCCCAGCACTTTCACATTAAAAACAAGCAACAACAACCACAACTGAAAACAAACAAAAACCAGTTGCCATTGAGTTGGTTCTCACATGGTAATGCCATGTGTCAGACTAGAACTGAGTGTAGTGTTTTCAATGGCTGTGACCTTTGGAAGTAGATCCTCACACCTTTCTTGTGGGTGGATTTGAACCATCACATTAGCAGTAAGTACTTAACTGTTTGTGCTGCCCTGGGGCTCCTCACACTTCCAGATGTAAGGTGGTGTGACCAGACAAGATCCAGGTAGAATCTCTCTGGAAACAGACTCCTTGGAATACCTCTGAATAGTTTTCGAAATCAGGCCAGATGCAATTCACAGATAGTTACCTTGATATGCAATGTAAATGGTGGGATCTCTAATTAGGCTTACTTATATCATTGAGAGCGGAACCTGGGAGTTCATTTGTGCAGGAATGAGACTGCCTGGAATGTGTGGTTTTCAGGGTGTCTGAAATACTTCTGATCCCGTGGATGAAGGCATGTCATTCATTTCCCATGGCCTTGGGGGAACAACAGAGTATCCTCTTTGAAACTTTGAGTCTTGTGACACAAAACCTGGAAGAGACATAAGTGCGCATGTAGACCAACTGACTCATGCCATAGATGCAGAAAATTTTATCCAGAGAAGGTAAATTTGCATAGGCTGGCTCCTCCAGTGCCTTGACCAAAACTCCAGTCTTTTGACCTGAGTCAGTGCTGCTGCCAGTAATGCTGTTTGTTATTCTGAAGTGCTCTACGGTCTACCAAGCACATTCCATCACCAAAACTCTGCAGGGTTGGTAGCCTCAGCCTTTCAGTCTTAACCATTCGGTGCATAGGATCACAAGCCATTTTTGTGTGCACGTGTATTGCAATCCTTATTTTGTTCAAAATAATTTAAGGCAGTTTACAGAAAAATTATTCTTTGCTTATCTGCTTACCCCTGGGCTCAAGATCAATGAGCTGTTGTAGCTTTTGGTGCAGTAGAAACTGGGACTATAAGGTCTTTGTTGAGAAGCAAACCATTTCACAATGCTTGCTAAAGAAATTTTTTAGGTCTACTTAGAAATAAATATTTAGAAATTGTGAATGCATAGGTTAATGTGAGTCACAGTAACTTACAAATATGACACAATGGAAGATTTACATTGTTTTGTATACAGCAAGGCAACACACTCACACACCTGTTATTACAGTAAAAGCGTGTAAATAGAAACTATAAACTACACAATGAAGATCTAATAGATGTACTTATCTGAAGACAAAAAAAACACAAGTTTAGTGAACCCAACTGTTTGTTTTAATTAGAAAATGGTCATGCAGACTTAAAGTTTGTATAAAAAGGCTAAATTGTCCATGTGGAGTGTTCTGGGCATTACTTACATATAGGGTAGGGGATACAATTTGTATATTGTAGAATCGGATGTGGATGCTCTAGTGGTGTAGTGCCTAATGCATTTGACTGATAACCCGAAGGCTGGCGGTTCAAACCCACTAACCACTCCTCAGAAGGAAGATTGGGCAATCTATTTTCGTAGAATCAGATGTAGTTAGAAAAATATGCTAAATTGACATTATAAAAATGGAAATGAGAAAAATCCCATTCATAATAATGTAGAAAAAGGAAAAAAGCCATGAAATACCTAGGAAAGAATTTAAAGAGAAAGACTATATGAAGAGACCTATAAAATTACACTGAAGGACATAAAACAAAACACACATAAATGGAGAGACAGACTGTGTTCCTGGATAAGAAGACTTAATATCGTAAAAACTTCACTCCTTTTGAAATTAGCATATAAATTTAATGCAATTGGAAGTAGGATTCAAATTTTTTTTTCTATTTTAAACACATGTAGTGATTCTAAAATACTTAGTGAAGCATAAATGTGAAAATTGCCAAGGAAACCTTGATATATGGCAATAGCAAGGAAGCTTGTCCTACTAGATCTTAAAACCCAATATAAAACCACTGTAAATAAAACAGTACAGTACTAGCTTGCAATAAACAAATAATTAAAAGAAAATACTAATGATCATTTAGTATACAATTAAGCATTGCTTTATAAGTCAGTAAGGAGTTCAAGTGGTGTAGTGGTTAAGGCATTTGGCTGCTAACCAAAAGGTCCGTGGTTTGAACCCATCAGCCACTCTATGGAACAAAGATGAGGCAGTCTGCTTCCATAAAGATTTAGAGCCTTGGAAACCCAATGGGTGTCATTATGTGTTGGAATCAACTTGGTGGCAGTGGATTTGGTTTGGTTTGGCTTATAAGTCAGTGAGTAAATGATGTATTATTAGATTTATCTTACAATTAAGTATATTGTTAATTGTAGATTGTTTTTTTTTTAATTTTATTTTTTGGAGACACACTTCATCAGATTGAAGACATTTCCTTCTAATCCTAGTTCGTGAGAGTTTTTGTTACAAATGGATGTTGAATTTTGTCCAGTGTGTTTTTCTGTATCTATTAATCATCCATTGAAATGGTCATGTTTTTTCTTCTTCCAGGCTTCTGATATGATGAATTGGGTGAAGTGATTTTTGATTGTTGAACCAACCTTCTATTCCTGGGAAAAGAAAAAGCCCCATTGCTTATTATGTATTATTGTTTTGTACATATTTCTGGAATTAACTTTATTGTTGTTGATGTTTAAGACTTTTTTTATCCACATTCCTGAAGGATATTTGTCTGTAGCTTCTTTTCTTGGCACGACTTTGGCTGGGTTGGCTGTCAGGGCAATGGTGATCTCCTAACATGTGCAGGGAAAGATTCCTTCATCTCGTGTTTTCTGGGAGAGTTTGTATGGAGTTGGTAGTATTTCTGTTTTTATATGTTTGGTGGTATTCCCCCTGGAAAGCACACTGGGCCCCCAGTTTTCTTTGTGGAACAATTACTATCCCATTAATTCAATTTAAGGAATAAATTGGGTGGCATAGTCTTCAAATAGCCTCACTGATTTCCTGTAAATTATCAGGAGGAGAGATCTAAAGTCTCTATCCATAATTGTGGATTTCTCTGCCTACTTTCACTTGTTTTAGTTTTTTCTTCATGTATTTTGAACCTCTATTGGTAGGTGCATACACACTTAGGATTGTGTATTCTTAGTGAATTGGCCCCTTTAGCAGTAGAAAGTGTCCCTCTATATCCCTGGTGTATTAGTTTCTGAAAGCTGCTGTGACAAAATACAATCGAGTATGTGGCTCAAAACAACATAAATTTTTTATCTCATGGCCTGGACACTAGAAGTCTGAAATCAGGGTGCTGGCTGGTCCATGCTCTTTCTGAAAACTCTAAGGGACAATCCTTCATTGCCTCTTCCTTGCTTGTGATACCTGTAAATTCTTGGTATTCCTTGGAGGTGTGTTCCTCTCTCCTCACATGACCTTCTTCCCCTTGTCTCTCTGTCTTTTCTCTTTTTTGTCTAAGGACACCTGTCATATTGGATTAATTGTAACATCTATTTCCTAACCCTATTTGCAAACATGGCTACATTCACAGGTACGAAAGATTAGGACTCTAATGTACCTTTGCAGGGGCATGGTTCAATCTATATATAAAAACTCAAACCAAACTCACTGTTGAGTAGATTTTGACCCATAGCAACCACTCCTTGGGTTCCCAAGGCAGCATCTCTACGGAAGTAGGTTGCCCAATTTTCCTTCTGAAGAGTGGCTGGTGGGTTTGAATATTAGTTCATCTGAAGTGTGCTTTGCCTGATATTAATTAAGCCACCCCAACTTTCTTTTGGTTAGTGTTGGAATGAGTTGTATTTTTCCATCCCTTTATTTCAGGTCACTTTAGTTAAAGTAGGTTTCTTCCAAGCATTGTGGGGTAGAACTTGCTCTTTTATTCATTTATTGTCTGCCTAACTTTCTATATTTTCTTTGGGTGTGCATGCCATTTATGTTTAAAGTACTTTTTGAGATTGTTAGATTTGTAGCTAGCTGTTTTACTAGTTTGTTGCAGTATCTATTCTTTTTTCTGTCTACCTCTTTGGTTGCTTTCTTTTGGATTGCTTTTTTTGCTGTTAATTTTCATCATATCTCCATTCTTGG
>NW_006921904.1:711248-712265 GCF_000298275.1 Orycteropus afer afer
GATTCAAACTTAATGATGTGGATGAAGTAAAACTTTTTGGACCTGCATTTGCTGATGGGGCATGACTCAAAATGAGAAGAAACAGCTGCAAATATCCATTAATAATTGAAACTTGAAAAGTATGATATATGAATCTAGGAAAATTGAAAGCTGTCAAAAATGAAATGGAATGGATAAAGATTGATATTCTAGGCATCAGTGAGCAGCAATGACTAGAATTGGCCATTTTGAATCAGACAATAATTGATCTCCTGTGCCAGGAATGACAAATTGAAGAGAAATGCATTGCATTCATTGTCAAAAAGAATATTTCAAGATTTATCCTGAAGTACAATGCTGTCAGTGATAGGATAATATCCATATGCCTCCAAGGAACACCAGTTAATACAACTGTTACTCAAATTTATGCCTCAACCACCAGAGCAAAAGATGATAGAATTAAAGATTTTTACCAACTTCTGCAATCTGAAATTGACCAAATGTGAAATCAGGATGTATTAATAATTATTTTTGATTGGAATGTGAAAGTGACAAACAAAGGAGAATCATCAGTAGTCAGAAAATATTGACTTGGTGATAGAAATGACGCCGGAGATTATATGATAGAATTTTGCAAGACCAGCAACTTGTTCATTGCAAATACCTTCTTTCAACAACATAAATGGTGGCTGTACACATGGACCTTGCCAGATGGAATACACAGAAATCAGATTGACAACGTCTGTGGAAAGAGGTGATGGAGAAGCTCACTATTATCATTCAAAACAAGACCAGGAGCTGACTGGGGAACAGATCGTCAATTGCTCATATACAAGTTCAAGTTGAAGCTGAAGAAAATTAAAACAACTTGATGAGAGGCAAAATACATATTCCATCAAAATTTGGAGACCATCTAAACAATAGATTTGACACATTGAACACCAATGACTGAAGACTGAATTATGGGGTCACATCAATAGAATCATACATGAAGAAAGCAAACAGTCATTGAAAAAACAGGAAAGAAAGAAAAGGCCA
>NW_006921904.1:719945-754943 GCF_000298275.1 Orycteropus afer afer
GTATACACTGAGAGATGATGGTAGTTGAGTTTGGAAGTTTCCCAGGAGTCATGGTGGGTGCATCAAGGGTTGGCCCCCTCACGTGGGTGAACACAACTGTGAAGCATCATCATGTGGTATGATTTCCTTCGACAGTGACAATCCTAAATCAATTTGATGTTTTAAGTAATTGTAAACAGCATTGAGAACTCATTTTCATGTTACAACCTTCACATCAAAAGCTGTAAATGTGATTGTCCCCACTGCTTCTCTAAGCCTTTCCTGTACAATGTCAAGTTGCAGTTGTTTGTTCTCCTGTCCTTCTTTTCCTGTCCTAAACAGCTTGTGGGGTTTAGTCTGCTCTAGTGGATTTTCCTGTTCCTTTGGAGAAAGGTTACTTCTACCCAGGAAAAACCAAATAAGCAAATCCATATAAGGTGCTGCTTATTTATGCTTGAGTGGCAAGGTGTGTCTCCAAGGTTCCCCTCTGTTGGTATTTCCTTTCATCTGCTTCCCTCTTTTGAGTACGTATGCAGTTCCAGGCACTGTCTTGAGTCAGGAGGTGGGCTCCTTGAGTTATGATTTACTCGAGGTAACATTGCTGATAGGTGTTTGCTTGGGTTGATTCTCTTAGACTGATCCAAAGACATCTAAAGAATTTGTTATCATTCTATCATCTGAGTAGAGAAATGTCTACTGAGAAAAGATGTCTAAGGAGTCCACGGCATCTCCAGAGAGGTAGCAGATCTGTGTGACTCCTTACCCCCATCGTGGACTTTGGATTATGAAAGCATACATTCCGATTAAAGGTGGGTGGGTAGGTGTCTGACAAATGGTAAGCTGTGATCAGAGGAGGCTGATGTGAGATCAGAAAGGGCTTATGCTCTGGAAGGTTACATATTGGATGTGGCAGAGACAGTGGTGGCCTTAATGGGCAGAGAACCAGGAAAGTGGACTAAAATGGGTAAGAGTATCTGTCTTGGAGTCAGGTTGCCAGGGTCGGAATTCAAGTTTGCTCTGTTAATTGTTTGAGAGACCCTAAAACCCCTTAACCTCTCTGTATTTCAGTTACCTCATCTATAAAATGGGCATAATAAGAGTACTTATCCTATAGACATGGGAAGTAACTCAATTATTTACATTTACAATGTTTGAAACAATGCTTTGCATATGTATGGATTAAATTGTTCTGCCCCTCCCCCCAAATATATGTTAGAGTTCTAACCCCTATTCCTGAGGATGTAATTGTGTTTGGAAATAGGTTTTTTTGTTCTGTTAAGGAAGCCGTATTAGTGTAGGATATGTCGTAAACTTGATATCGTCTAAGTTGTAAGAAGAGGTGATAAGACCCAGAGGCAGGCACACAAGGAGGAAGATAGAGGACATTGGAGGAAACACAAGGAAACAAGGAATGCCCAGGCTACCAACAAAGAAAGAATCAGGCCAAGACCCTGACTTGGATTTTAGCCTCCAGAATGTGAGAAAATAATTGCTGTTCTTTAAAGTCACCTCTTGAGATGTTTGTGTTATAGCCCTTAAACCAAACCCTGTAGTCCTCGAGTAGATTCCGACTCATAGCAGCCTTATAGGACAGAGTGGAACTGTACCATAGGGTTTTTAAGGCTGTTAAGTCTTTACAGAAGCAGACTGGTTCATCTTTCTCCTGTGGAGTGGCTGGCGGGTTCAAATTGCCAACCTTTCAGTTAGTAGCTGAGTACCTAACCATTGTGCTACCTGGAGAAGTGTTGTGTTGTTTGTAGTTGCCCTCAAGTTGACTCTGACTCAAAGTGACATGGGCGCAGAGTAGAACTGCTTCCTAAGCTCTTCGAGACTTTGTCCTCTCAGAAGCAGATTGCCAGGCCTGTCTTCCACGGCACCTCTGGGGGTTCAAACCACCAGCCTTTTGGCTAGTAGTCATTTGAGTGGATAATCATTTGTGCCACCTGTTGTTGTTCTTAGGTGCCATCAAGTCACCTCTGACTCATAGCAACCCTCTGTACGACAGAATGAAATGCTGCCTGGTCCTGCACCAGCCTCACAATCCCCTGCCATACCTGAGCCCAGCGTTGCAGGCACTGTGTCAATCTCTCTTGTTGAGGGCCTTCTCCTTTTTTGCTGACCCTTCACTTTACCAGGCATGACATCCTTCTCCAGGGAATGGTCCCTTCTGATAACATGACCAAAGTAGGTGAGACGGAGTCTGGCCATTCTCACTTCCAAGGAGCATTCTGGCTGCACTTCTTCCAGGACAGATTTGTTTGTTCTTCTGGCAGTCCATGGTACTTTCAGTATTCTTCACCAGCACCACAACTCAGAAGCATCAACTCTTCTTTGGTCTTCCTTATTCATTGTCTGGCCTTCTTGTGCCACCTGTTGTTGTTGTTAGGTTCCATCGAGTCATTTCCAACTCATAGCGACCCCATGCACAGCAGAATGAAACATTGCCCAATCCCGTGCCAGCTCCATGATCCCTGCTATACTTGCTATATATACGACGATATCGATATATCGTCACAGCCACCGTGTCAATCCATCTCGTTGAAGGCCTTCCCTCTTTCGTCGATCCTCCACCTTACCAAGCATGACATCCTTCTCCAGGGAATGGTCCCTGTGCCACCTAGGAACCTTACATCAAGTGTTAGCTCCTATTGTCCTGTGTTGAGATAACAAAACATGCTTAGGCTGCAAGTAGTGGACCTATGTAATCAAGTTGACTGCCACTGAAATGCTGACATCTGCAAAGACTTTAGTTGTCCTTTCCCTCTCTCTGCAGTCCTTTAAGCACCATCCATTTAATTTTTTCCTTGCCTCCCAGCTTCTCTGTCTTAGGTATATATCATACCATCATTAAACCTGCTGTCTTGCTGCTCTTGTAGCTAACTGGGGTGACTAGTTATCTCCCCACTCCTTTTCTTCTCATAACAGACTTGTTTGCTCCTGTCATAGAAGGAGAGGCCTGATTCAGGCCTGGCCCAAAGAACCTATGCTCCATAAAGGAAAATGCCTAAGCATTGCACATGTGACCAATGGTGCTTAAAGCGCTTCCTAGGGATTGATATACACTCACTGGGCTGAAAAAGTTCTCTTTCTGGTGACATTGCTAAGCTGGTAGTTCCCAGCATCAGATTTCCTGAGCAGCTGGTGGGTTTGAACTGACAACCTTGTGGTTAGCAGCTAAGAGCTTAACCACTGTGCCATGAGGGTACCTTTCCCAATTAAGAAGAAATGGGGAATTACAAGGAGAGAGGTTTGACCAGTGAGTGCTCCAGTTTCTGAGCCACTGGTTGCTCCAATGCTTCTTTCAATTCTGTCATTTACCATCCTTTCTTCCCAAAGCGGTATATGCTTGTGAGCTTAGTCCTGTTGTTTGAATTACTGACCTTCCATGTGGGAGAGTTGGGTTTGATTCCTGGCCAATGCAACTCCTGTGCGGCCACCACTCACCACCCATCAGTGGAGGCTTGCATGTGGCTGTGGTGGTGAACAGGTTTCAGTGGAGCTTACAGACTAAGAATGGCTAGAGTGAAAGGCCTGACGACCTACTTCCGAAAATGGACGAGCGAAAACCCTGTGTATGAGAGCAGTCTGATCTGTAGCCAGTCATGGGGATGGCACAGGCCTGGGTAGTGTTTGGTTCCAATCCCTTGTAGGTTTATCATGTCCTGGCACATGAGAGGGGTCCTCCACTGCAGTCGACAACAGCAGCATCTGAAACAATTTGAGTAGTGCGGCTTTTAAAAAAGGAAATAAAGGCCTGACAGTAGAGCCTTGCTCAGCACCTGTTGGCCAAAGATCTGACTGGGTCCCTGGGAGAAGTGGAACTCACAATGTCTAAGCTGGGGCTACCTTCCCATAGGGTTCTAGGTCAGGGTTGTTGGAGGGAGGTGAGTTACTAGGGCCATGATCTTGTCTCCTGTGAGCAGGGCCATCTGGAATTCTAACCTGGAATGGCCAACAGTGACTACTACCATGTGGGGATTACTGACAGCCCAAAGCCATCTGGGCACTGTCCCCTCCTCCTGTTCCCACAGGGATGTGTTCCACCTCAGAGGATTTTTCATTTTGGTTCTTTATTGGACAAGATCCATAGTCCCTTATTCCTTCACGTTCTTTCAACTTGGGAGCTCTGGTGGCATAGTGCCTAAGGCATCTGACTGCTAACTAGAAGGCTGGCAGTTCAAACCCACCAGCCACTCCTTGGAAGGAAGGTTGGGCAGTCTACTTCCGTAGTGATACCACCTCAGAAACCCAAGGAGGGGTCACTGTGAGTCGGATCCGAATTGACGACAGGGAGTTGAGTTCTTTCAACTTGCTATTCATAGTCCTTGTGTCCACATAGGATTTCTCCTTTTTCCTTTTTTTATTTTCCTGAACTTTCATACTTCTCTCTTACGTTACCCAGTGGCCATTGAATCAATTACAACTCAGGCTAACCCCTGGTGTGTGAATTAGGAACTCCCCCAGGGTGTGACCTTCTAGAGCAGATCTCCAGTGCCCAGGTGCCTCACAGTGGGTTCAGACATGTAACTTTCAGTTAGTAACCGAATGCTTAACCATTTTGGCAACACAGGGTGTCCTCTTTTGTCATTGTTCTTAGGTGACATCAAGTCTGTTCTTGACTCATAGCAGCCCATGTGGAAATGTGGAAATGCTCCATAGAATTGTCTAGGCTGCCTCAACATAAGTAGCAAAGTGCTTTTAGGTGTCATTGAGTCAATTCTGACTCATAGTGGCCCTATAGACTTTCCTAGGTTGTAAACTTTATGGGAACAAGTTGCCTGGTCTTTTCTTTTGTGGAGCCAATGCTGGGTTCCAGGCACTGACCTTTCAGTTAGCAGCTGAGCACTTAACTGTTGCACTGCCAGAGCTCCATAACTGGGAAAATAGGTGGGATAATTTTTCACTCTTGTGTTAAAACAGATGAGACAGTGATACCCCGAGACCTTTAACTGGAATGCCAAGGGTTAAATGTCTGGGCTTCCTTGCTTGCCAGCCTGATACAGACAGGAAGGTAATAATAGTGCTGAGATGTGGGTGACTGAGGAAGACAAGATGGTTTAAGTGTCGTGTGTGCTTTATAAATGTATTTCACTAGAAATGAAACATACTAGTGTTTTAATGCTTTGCTTTTAATAGACCTTGCAGGTCAGCTTCCAGGAGCCCTGCAGTTCATCTGTTCCCAAACCACCACAGCCTGCCCTCGAGGTGAGGATCTGGGACATGGCGCGCAAGCCAAGCAGTCATCATTTTGACACCTTTATTAATGTACCATGCTCAGGAATGAAATAATCTATCCATACATGTTTTTACTAAGCCTGGAATATACATTTTTAAGGCAGGAGGAGGAGAGAGAGCCAAGTCAGGGAAAAAGAAAGAAAGAAAGGAAAAAAAAAAAAAAAAACCAAAAAGCTAAAGGGAATTAAAAAAAAAAAAAAAAAAAAAGATCTGGATGGACTTTGCAACCATAAATGGTCAAACTCAGCCCCCTCACTGCCGGCTAGAACAGCGGAGAAAGGTTTTGATTTACAGCGACAGCTCAGTGAGGGCCCCGTGGAGAGCTCCGTGCAGCTATCGAAATGTGATTAGCTGGAAAGCAGAGAGATTTAACCAGAGAATGTCAGGACAGGCGACAGCCTTGCTCAGAAAAACAAAAACACGCTTGCGTGTTGAACTCAAGTCCATAAAGAACAGGAGGAGATGAAATCTTTTTTGGGCCTGTGCTGTAATTTATGTATGTGTGTGTATGTTGTTGTTGTTGTGTGCTGTCGAGTCGGCCCCGACTCATAGCGACCCCTCCTTGGGTTTCCTAGGCAGTATCACTACGGAAGTAGATTGCCCCATCTTCCTTCCGAGGAGTGGCTGGTGGGTTTGAACCGCCAGCCTTCTGGTTAGCAGTCAAGTACCTGAGCCACTATGCTACCAGAGCTCCCATATGTACAAAATTTAGAATGTATATATATAATCTGTTATGTATATACAATGTATACCAAACCTACTGCCATCGAGTCAATTACGGCTCATAGTGACGCCCGCTGGGTTTCCAAGGCTGTAAACCTTGACGGAAGTAGATTGCTTCATCTTCCTCTCGCTGAACAGCTGGTGGGTTTGAACTGTCGACTTTCTGGTTAGCAGCCAAATGCCTTAGCCACTAGACCACCAGAGCTCCTTGTATAATGTATGTATGTGTATGTCATGTATATATGTATATATATGTAAAATGTATATATATTATATATGTGTGTGTATATATTTTTTATATGTATGTATATATATACATTGTGTATGTATTATTTTTAGAGGAGAGGGAAACGGGCAGATGACCTTGAACTTTGCAGATGACTTCAGTCTGTTTCATCGAGGGCTTTTTCCTTAGAGTCCAAAGAGTCCTTCCAAGGAGAACTTAGGGACCTCCCCACCCTAGGTCTGCCCTGGACACCGAGGCTGGAAGGAAGTGTAAGCCAGTGGGAGCATCCAGGACCTCTGAGCAGGGTGCTGTTTAAAGCTCTGGTTCTCCTCAGCCCCCTGCTCTCCACAGCCCTTGCCTGTTTTGTTTGCAGTAGAGACTTACACTGTTGTGACAGAACTTTGGCCAGGGGCTGAATCCATCCCAAATGATGTTCCTTTTAAGGACAAGTGGCCCTTTTAAGTTAGTCTGAAGAGAGCCATTAGCTGAATATGGGAGGAGGGATGAAAATACTTGCCCGTCTCTGTCAAGTATCAGGGTAATTCCTTAGTGATTAATCACCACAGCTGTGATGTAGGGATTACTCACTGTGTCAGGCCTCGAGCACAGTACTTCTTATGGATTATCTCCAGAGCTCCCAGCAAACCCTGTCAAGTAGGTTTTCTTATCTCCATTTTCGGATGGTGAAATCATATCCCAGAAGGTGATCACACAGCATATGAGTTGGAGCCGGGATTCACTCCTGGCCTGTCTGAGTCCAGAAATCAAGCTCTTAACCTCTCTGCCCAGAAAGCGACCACACTATTAAAGGTTCCAGGGCTGGAGAGGCGAGTTCCTCCTCTGGCTACAGCAGCTTTCTCTGCCCTGCGATGTACTAGGTCTCCTTCCATCCTGTGCTTAAGCCCGACATAGTTGCAAAGATCCTTGAGAGATTTATGTGTTTGCCTATGAGGCATGATGACCAAATCCTCTGCCAAACGTGGGGCTCCCTTTGATTCTTCTTGGCACTCCTCATCTTTGTGTCTCTCACTTCTCATCGTCTTTATGAGTCCATTTGTCTCAAAGCCCTTGCTCTCTGGTTCACTGGAATACATCTGCCATGCTTCACTTAGCTTCAATGTTGGTTCTTCTAGTGATTGTTTCAGGAGCTCTGGTAGTGTAGTGCCTAAGGCATTTGACTGCTAACCAGAAGGCTGGCGGTTCAAACCCACCAGCCACTCCTTGGAAGGAAGGTTGGACAATCTATTTCCGTAGTGATACTGCCTTGGAAACCCAAGGAGGGGTCGCTATGAGTTGGGTCTGACTCGATGGCACATAACAACAACAAACAACCCTTTGCATAGCACTCACTGTATACCTTTGGCAAAAACAGTTAAGTGGTTGGCTGCTAACCAAAATGTTAGCTGTTCTAACCCAATGACTATGTGGGAGAAACACCGAAAGATCTCCTTCCATAATGTTTACAGCCAAGAAAACCCTATGCAGCAGTTCTACTCTGTTGCAAGGGGTTGCAATGAGTCAAAATTGACTAGACAGCACCTAACAACAACAAATGTAAACATTTGCTTAAGTCACTTTATATCACCATTGTTGAGCACATAGTAGGTGGTCAATGAATATTTGTGTTAAGTGTGTGAGTGAGTGAATGAATGAATGAATGGTTGGATGGATGTATAGACTTTTCCTGAAATGCTGGGTGGTTAAGAGAAGTTCAAGGTCACTTAATACCAGACAGATTATGAGAAGTTCCATGAGTTGCAGGCACCATGTTATCAGGGTTGATATAAGCGTGAGATCACATCCTCTTGCGGAGCAGAGTGATGTCTAGGGGAGTTTGGTATTTATGTTGGTCCTTAAGTAGGAGATCCTCTTTGGTTAGGTGAAGATTGACAAAGAATGAATTCCAGGTGTAAGGACTGATAGATAAAATTGCAAGGTCTAGGAAGAGTGAGAGAATGTCACATTTTGGTGACACAATTTGAAGGGTCTTAAATGTCTGACCAAGGAGTAATATTTAGTTTTGCAGGCAATTGGAGACCAAGTGTAGGTATTTGAGCCAAAGAATGATAAGCTTGAAGGAGTGTTATGAGATTAATACGACCATAGTGTGTAGTATGTCTTGGGATAATAAGAAGTTGAATGGACAGAGAAAGCTTCTGACACACTCTTTCCACATTCTGGGTTTAAGTAAGAAGACATAAATTGGGGTGGGGTGAGTGGGAACAGAATGCTGGAGGTGAAAAAGATATTTTTCTTACAAGTTGAAAGACCATCTGTACACACCAGACTTAATGAAGTTGTTATAGGAACTCATTTGCTTCTCTCTCGTATATTTCTAAAACTTGCCTGAAAAGCAAAATTATGAGATTCCATCTTTTTTTCTTTTTCCCTTAGTGGGTTTAAACATGACCAGAGAAGCCAACTTTCAACTTTAAAACCAATGTTCTGGATTTTTCTGAACCAGTCGTCATCTTAGAACAAAAACTTAAATATTGACTCTTAAAATTAGCAAATGCTTTACACATGTAAATAAATAAACAGCAATACTCTCTCAGGACCTACTCACATTTTAGATGTGAATTTGGTGATGATTTACAACCACTATAGTGATGCCCAAGCCATGGTATTTTCAGCCACCTTATATGCATGTGAAAATTGGACAATGAAAAAAAAGGTTGAAGAAGAATGGATACATTTGAATTTGAATGTACAATGGACCACCAGAAGAGCCAACAAATATGTTTCAGATGAAGTAAAGCCAGAATGGTCCATGGAAGTGAAGATGGTGAGACTTCTTCTTGGTTCCTTTGGACGTGTTATCAAGAAGGATCATCATGCTTAGTAAGTAGAGGGTCAGTGAAAGAGAGGAAGACCCTCGATGAGATAGACTGACACAGTGGCTGCAAGAGTGGGCTTCAGAAGAGCAGTGATTGTGAAAATGAGGCAAGACCGGGCAAAGTACCTCTCTGTTATACATAGGCAGTATTGTGTTCTGTTGTACAGAGAGTCACTGTGATTCGGAGCTGACTTGGTGGCACATGACAACAACATAGTAACGCAGGAAGTTGGAATGCAAAAGCAAAATGTTGCTCTGTGATTTTTATTAATTTTTTTTTTAAATTTTTATTGTGACTTGTGTGAAAGTTTACAGAGCAAATTGGATTTCCATTCAACAACTCTTACACATTTTGCTTTGTGACAAGATTGCAATCAGCACAGTGTAACACACTCTTCCTACTAACTCCTTGTGTTTACTATTTCCATAAGTCCTTTTTTCCTCTCCCTTCTTGCTTTCTTAGTTTCATTCCTGGGCAAATACTGCCCTTTTGATCTCATAGGGTTGATTGTTCTATGGAGTGCACACTTCCCTGGTATCACTGGTCATCTTAGAGGCCTATCTGTTGTTTGGCTGAAAATTAAGCCACAGGGTGAGGTCAGCTCCAGACTTGAAGCATGCCTAAGGGCCATAGTTTCTAACAGACAAGTAAGCCTGGTCTTTTGTTTGTTTGTTATTTTGAGTTTTGTTCCACATTTTTCTTCCACTTTATCCAGGACCTTCTATTGTGATCCTTTTCAGAGCTATCAGCAATGGTAGCTGGGCACCACCTAGTTCTTCTGGTCTCAGGGTTGTGGAGGCTATGGTTTGCTTGTCCTTTAGTACTTGGGACTAATTGTTTCCTTATATCTTTGATTTTCTTCATTCTTCTTTGCTCTGGACAGGGAAAGACCAATAGTTGCACCTTAAATGGTCCCTCAGAAGCTTTAAGGACCCAGTCACTACTCACCAAAGTAGGATGTAGAACATTGTCTTCGTGGACTATGCTATGCCAATTGACTCCTGAGACCACAGGCCCAGTGTTATTACTGTTATTGCAGAATTGTTTGCCTTTGTTGCCTTCAACTCTTGTGCTCCTCCTAGTGTCTTCCTTTGCCTTGATTATTTTGTGCTGACCTCCTCCTTATTGTATATTGACCTTCCCGTTACCAAAGTTAATATATGTCTATCCTTTAGTTAGTGATTTACCATAACACCACCTACCACCCCTGGCTACCTTCAAAGAATGTTTTTTTCTGTGGGTAAACCTTTTAAACAATTAATGTAATCCACCACATCCATAAAATGAAGGAAAAGAACCACATGATCATATAAATTGAAACAGAAAAGCCATTTGACAAAATCCAATACCAATTCTTAATAAAACTACTCATCAGAATAGGAATAGAAGGAAAATTCCTCAACACAATTAAAGGCAAAAACATAAAACCAATAACCAACATTATTGTCAGTGGAGAGAGACTGAAAACATCCCCCTTACAAATGGGAACCAGACAAGGATGCCCTTTCACCATTCCTATTTAATTTTGTATTGGAAGTCCTGGTCACGTAATGCCTAAGGCATTTGACTGCTAACCAGAAGGCTGGTGGTTCAAACCCACCAGCCACTCCTCAGAAGGAAGATTGTGTAATCTACTTCCATAGAGATAACACATTGGAAACCCAAGGGGGGTGTGACTGTGAGTCAAATTGACTCGACAGCAATGAGTTTCGTTTATTCAGTATTGTACTGGGAGTCTTAACCAGAGCAATAAGGAAAGAAAGGGAAATAAAAGGCATCCAAGTGGACAAAGAAGAAATAAAACTATATTCATTTGCAAAAGTTAGTATTCTACACATAGAAACCCCAGAGACTCAACAAGAAAACTACTGAAACTAATACAAGTATTCAGCAGTGTCAAGATACAAGGTCAACATACAAAAATGAGTCAGATTTCACTGTACTAAGAGAAAGAAATCTGAGAAGGAGATCATCAGTCACCCAAAAGATGAAATACTTAGGAATAAATCTAACCAGAGAGTCAAAAACTCTATACAAAAAAATGATAAAACACTACTACAAGAAACCAAAGGACCTACTTAAATGAAAGAATATACCATGCTCATGGATATGAAAACTTAACGTTGTGAATATGCCAATACTACCCATATTAATCTATAAAGATAATGCAATCCTGATCCAGATTCCATCATCATTCTTTAAAGAGATGCAAATGGAAGGAAAGAGACCCTGCATAAGCAAAGCAGGTCTAAAGAAAAAGAATAAGGCCTCACACTCCCTGATCTGAAAACCTACTGTATAGCCATGGTGGTTAAAACAGCCTGGTAGTGGTACAATGAGAGATATATAGATCAGTGGAACAGAATTGAGAACCTGGAGGTAAATCTGTCCACCTGTGGACAGCTGATCTTTGACAAAGTACCAAAATTCTTTAAATGGGGAAGAGGTAGTCTCTTTAACAAATGGTGCTGATAAAACTGGGTAACTATTTGCAGAAAAGAGAAACAAGATCCATATCTCTTACCATATACAAAAACTTACTCAGGATGGAGCGAAGACCTAAATGTAAAACCTAACCCTATAAAGATCAGCAAAGAACAAATAGTGGCATAATTAGGGGCCCTACTACCTAGGAACCAAACACTATCAAACATAACTAAATATGCACAAACAGCAGAAAATAAACTAGATGACTGGTAGTCATCTGGTTTAAACATTTAAACTAAACATTTAAACTTAAAATTAAACACTTATGCATATCAAAAGATTTTACCCAAAGAGTAAAAAGAGAATCTAAGACTGGGAAAAACAAATGTTGTCTACGAAACATTCAAACAGGAACTAATCACTAAAATCTGTAGAAAACTTCAACACTTCCACAACAAAAAGACAAACCATCCAATTAAGAAATGGGCGGAGGACATGGAACAGACACTTCAGCAAAGAAGACATTCAGGCCAACAAACATAAAGAAGTGGTCTTAACATTAGCTATTAATAAAAAACATAAACCTGCTGCTATTGAGTCAATGCTCACTGATAGAGAACCTATATTACAAAGATGCAATTCAATACAGCGGTAAGATACATCTCACCAGGGCATTAACAACAAATTGAAAAAAAAAACATGCTGGCAAGGGTGAGGGTAAACTAGAACCCTAATGCATTGCTGGTGAGAGTGTACGTGGTGCAAACACTTTGGAAAACGGTGTGACATATCCTTAAAAAGTTGAAAATGGAAATACCACGTGATCCACCAAAATCCCTCATTTTTAATGTCTTCCATTAAAACAGGGAATATAATTCAAATAGAAAGGCGATCCTTTTAGAAAATATTATCAAATAACTAGATAATCTGTACTCTTTTAAAGAGTAAAGAAAGAAAAAAAAAAAAAAAAAAACCAACTCACTGCTGTTGAGTTGAATCCAACTCATAGAGACTCCTCCTTGGGTTTCCGAGGCAGTATCACTACAGAAGTAGATTGCCCAGCCTTCCTTCTGAGGAGTGGCTGGTGGGTTTGAACTGCTAGCCTTCTGATGAGCAGTCAAGTGCCTTAGGAATTATGCCACCAGAGCTCCCTTTAAAGAGTAAGCAATGGTTATATTTAAGTGGTTATCAGGGATTTCTTTATAAAGAATAACTTCCAGTGCATTCTACAGTCAGTACAACTCAGCCCAGTACAGTTCCAACCAAATCAATACAAGTCTATCACCTAAATCTAGATCATGTACTTTTAACCTTGAATTTACCAAGCTGAATAAAATTTTGTATGTGCACATGTGCTTTGGGGAGCATATTGACAAAAAGTTCATTAGTTTATCCGAGGAGCCATGACACCTCAACAGGTTAAGAACCAAAGTGGTACAATTGTGACTTTCAAGAACCTTTTCGTTTTCACCAGTTAGCAGTCACCAGACCAAAATAAGAATGATGTGGGATATTATTTTATAATTTAGATGACTATATTTTACTCCTAATTTTATCTGAAATAGTGATGATAGACAGTAGTAGACAATCTCCAATTAAAAAAAGAACTCCCTACCCCATAACCACATATACTTTGAGATCCACAGAGCTCAAGTAGGTTATTATACTATGATTCACAATTAGCATTACTGTGTTCAGTTACTTAAGAAAGAATTTGTGCTGGAAGTAAAGAACAGATTCCATAACAAAGGTTAAAATCAGAAGATTGTTTGAATAACACTCAATGAAATTCAAATCTAATTGAGGAAATGCTATTTCTTTAGACTAGGTTTGCAAACTCAGAGCAGCTTAGGCTGCTTTTGACTATGCAGATTCTCACACACTACCAGCAGGAAACCTGGTAGAGAGTGGGGTCACTGATGGAACTCAAGAACATGCATTGTTATTGCTGTTGTTTATTAAGCACTGGTTCTCAAGGTGAGGTAGGTGTGTTTGGAACATGCTTTGCTCATCACTGGGAGGGATAGGTGACTGTAGTATCCAGGTAAGAAGAGAACAAATGTACAGGGTTGTATGAGGTTTGGGAATAACATAAACACACACACCACACACACACATACACATACACTGGAAGGTAGACAATCTGGGTTCACAGTTTGCTTCTGCCATTCACTCCCTGAATCTTATTTCCTGATATGAAATTGGGAGGGTGTAAGAAGGGTAGCTAGAATGGGTGAGTGGTTCCCAAGTCAGCGTCAGTAATGGTCTAGCATGTTGTCTACAGTTCTTTTGAGAAACGTGCTAAAACTGTTGTTGCTTTGTCCATTGAGTTGATTCTGACTCATAGAGACCATGTATGATAGAGAACTGCCTCATAGGGTTATCTAGGCTATAATCTGTAAGGGACTAGATCAACAGGTCTTTTCTGCTGTGAACATAATGGGTGAGTTCGAACTGCCAACCTTTCATTTAGCAGCTGAATGTTTAACCGTTGGAACACCAGGACTCCTTAAGCTAAAATGACCAGTTCCTATACCCTGACTTGGTAAATATGGGATTATGCCTGAGAATCTGGATCACCATTCTGCAGATTCCCATTTTGCAGAACCTTTCAAGAAACATCACCTTAATTGATGTTTTGCTGACATCAATGATGACTTATTATTGTTGTTCTTGTTAGGTGCTGTTGAGTCAACTTAGACTCATAGTGACCCTATGTCAATCCATCTTATTGAGCTCTTTGCCTTTTTTGCTGACCCTCTACTTTACCAAACATGATATCCTTCTCCAGGGAAGGGTCCCTTCTGACAACATGACCAAAGTAGGTGAGATGAAGTCTGGCCATTCTCACTTCCAAGGAGCATTCCAGCTGCACTTCCTCCAGGGCAGATTTGCTAATTCTTCTCTTAGTCCAAGGTTCATTCAGTATTCTTTGCCAATACCAAAACTCAAAAGTATCAACTCTTCTTCAGTCTTCTTTATCATTGTCCAGCTTTTAACAAAGGTTAAAATCAAAAGGTTGTTTAAATAACACTCAATGAAATTAAAATCTAATTGAGGAAACCCTATTTCTTTAGACTGGGTTTGCAAACTTGGTGCTGGAATCGCATAGACTGCTCTTGACTATGCAGGTTCTCACACACTACTGGCAGGAGACCCTGGTAGAGTGCATGTGAACCAATTGAAAATACCATGGCTTGAGTTAGGGACACCTTAATCTTCAAAGTGACATCTGTGCTTTTCAACATTTTAAAGAAGTCTCTTGGAGCAGATGCACCCAGTGCAGTAGATCATCTGATTTCTTCACTGCTGTTTCTGTGTGTGTGATGTCCGTGTTCGCTGGTTGTGCATCCAAGTATTAGGAAATATTTGACAACTTCAGTCTTTTCTCCATTCATCGTGATGCTGCCTATTGGTCCAGTTGTGAGGATTTTTGTTTTCTTTATATTGAAGTGTGATCCATATTGCAGACTGTAGTCTTTAATCTTCACCAGTAAGTGCTTCAAGTCATCTTCACTTTCAGCAAGTAAAGTTGTGTCATCTGCCTATCACAGGTTGTTAATGAGTCTTCCTCTAATCCGGATGCCATGTTCTTCTTCATATAGTCCAGCTTCTTGGATTATTTGCTGAGCATACAAATTGAATATGTATGGTGAAATGATACAACCCTGACACACACCCTTCCTGATTTTCAACCATGCAGTATCCCCTTGTTCTGTTCAAACAACAGCCTCTTAGTGTATATACCAGTTCCTCATGAGCACAATTAAGTGTTCTGAAATTCTCACTCTTCTCAATGTTATCCACAATTTTTTATGATCCATTCAATTGAATGCTTTTATGTAGTCAATAAAACACAAGTAAACATCTTTCTGGTATTCTTTGCTTTCAGCCAGATCCATCTGATCTTGGTATCCCTTATGCCCTGTCCTCTTCTGAATCCAGCTTGTATTTCTGGAAGTTCCCTGTCAATATACTGCTTCAACTGTTCTTGAATTATCTTCAGTAAGATTTTACTTTCATGTGGTATTAGTGATAGTTTCCACATTCTGTGGCATTACCTTTCTTCAGAATATGTACAAATATGGATCTCTTCCAGTCAGTTGGCTAGGTAGCTGTCTCACAAATTTCTTGGCATAGACAAGTAAGTGCCTCCAGCACAGCACCTGTTTGTTGACACATATCAGTTGGTATTCCGTCAGTTCCTGGAGGCTTGTTTTTCACCAATTTCTTCAGTGCAACTTCAACTTCTTCCTTCAGTACCATTGGTTTTTAATCATATGCCACCTCCTGAAATGGATGAACCAATCAGTTCTTTTTCATACAGTAATTGTATTCCTGCCATCTTCTTTTAATGATTCCTGCATCAATCGGTATTTTGCCATAGAATCTTTCAACATTGCAACTTGAGGCTTGATTTTTTTGTCAGTTCTTTCAGCTTGAGAAATGCTGAGTATGTTCTTCTCTTTTGGTTTTTTAATTCCAGGTCTATGCACATTTCATTATTGTGATTGACTTTGTCTTACTGCTCTTTGAAGTCTTCTGTTAAGCTTTTATGTTGTCATTTCTTCCATTTGCTTTAGCTACTTTGTGTTCAAGAGTAAGTTTCTGAGTCTCTTCTAACATCTATTTTGGTCTTTTCTTCCTTTCCTGTCTTTTTAGTGGACCTTTGATCTCTTCATGGATGATGTTCTTGCTGTCATCCCACAATTCCTCTGGTTTTCAGTCACTGGTGTTCAGTGTGTCAAATCTCTACTTCAGATGGTCTCTAAATTCAGATACAATATAATCAAGGTCATATTTTGGCTCTCGTGTACTTGTTTTAGTTTTCTTCAGCTTCAACTCGTACTTGCATATGAGCAATTTATGGTGTTTCCCAGTCAGCTCTTGATTTTGCTTTGGCTGAAGATAATGATCTTCTCCATTGTCTCTTTCCACAGATGTAGTTGATCTGATCCCTGTATATTGCATCTGGTGAAGCCCTCATGTATAGGTGCCATTTATGTTGTTGAAAAATGGTATTTGTGAAAAATAAGTCATTAGTCTTGCAAAATTCTTTTATACAATCTCCAGTGTCATTTCTGTCACCAAGGCCATATTTTCCAACTACTGGTGATTCTTCTTTGTTTCCAACTTTTGCATTCTAATCACCAGCTATAATCAACACATCTTGATTGCATGTTTAGTCAATTTCAGACTGTAGAAGTTGGTAAAAATCTTCAATTTCTTTGTTTTTGGCTTTGGCGTCTAAATTTGAATAATAGTAGTATTAACTTTCATCCTTGTAAGCATGTGGATATCATTCTATCACTGACAGCATTGTACTTCAGGATAGATCTTAAAGCAGTTTTTTGATGATGAATGACATGCCATTCCACTTCACTTTGCCATTCCCTTCATAGTAGATCATATGGTTGTCTGATTCAAAATGACCAGAATCAGTCCATTTCAGTTCACTAATGCCTGCGATATTGATCTTCATGTGTTTTATGTAATTTTTGATGACTTGCAATTTTCCTAAATTTTTACATTCCTTGTTCCAATTATTAATGGATGTTTGTAGCTGCTTCTTCCCATTTTGAGTCATGCCACATCAGCAAATGCAGGTCCTGAAAAGTTTATTCCATCTATGTCATAAAGGTCAACTTTACTTTGAGGAGGCAACTCTTCACCAGTCATATTTTGAATGCCTTCTGACCTGAGGGGCTCATCCTCCGGCACTCTATCAGACAATGCTTCAGGGCTATTCATAAAGTTTCCCAGTTATATACCAGACAGTGTTTCACTGCTATTCGTAAGGTTTTCACTGGTCAATTCTTTGAGAAGTGGATGCCTCCCCCTTCCTTCTTCCAAGCCTGTCTTAGTCTGGAAGCTCTTCTGAAACCTGTCCACCATAGGTGACCCTGCAGGTATTTGAAATACTGGTGAAATAGCTTCCAGCCTCACAGCAACACACAAGCTACCACAGTATGACAGACAGATGAGTGATAGAATGATGAATGATGCGTGATGCATATGTAAAACTTATATGGCATAGCTACACAGACCTGCATATCATATCGTCCAGTTCACTATTACCGTTCATTCATCTGTTTTTGCAGAGATGGGGAAGTGGTATTCACAGATTAGGCTTGTTTTACCAGGCATCCAGTACTATTAAGGAAAATTAAAGAGCCTCTTCCAAATGGTCTTTTATAAAGTTAACTTTTGGCTTTTCCATGGTCTGGTTGTCAGGTCATGTGGCAGTCGTGGGTCAGTGGTAGAATTCCCACCTTCCATGCAGGAGACCTGAGTTTGATTCCTGTCATGTATCTCTCATGTGCAGCCCCCGCCCTCTGTTACTGGAGGCTTGCATATTGCTGTGATACTGAACAGGCTTCAGCAGGGCTGCCAGGGTAAGATGAACTATGAAGAAAGACCTGACGATCTACTTGTGGAGAGGTGGAATCAGCCAATGAAAACTCTTTGGATTTCCATGGTGTGATCCACAGCCAATCATGGGATTGGTGCAGGACCAGGCAGCATTTCAGTTGGGCATGGGATCACCAAGATTTAGGGGGCTAATGAGGTGCATCTAATAACAGCTATCAATGAGATGATGAAAATTGGGTCATTTGCCTCCATTATAACTTTTTCCCTCTTATTAATAGTGGCAAAGGCTCTCCTTGAAGTGGAAGTCAGTGTGACCAAAAGTTCATCCAAGGCTGTAAGGAATTCAAGAGGCTATGTGTTTGATCAACATGGCATGTTTAGAAATCCTCCTTTCAAGATAGAGTACAGATAAGATGCACATAGACCAAAGTTGAAGGTCTGTTTGCTGCAGACCCACTCAACAATATGAGTATTGCTCATCCCTTGTTGTTTCAAAGTAATTGTAGGCCTCTGCATGGAACCAATTTTCTGATTTTAGAGACTAAGATAATTCAAATTGCATGTCCTTAAATATGATAATAAGTAGAGTCTGCCAGTGGTGGCTTGTACGAGCCGATCATACAAGAGGAAAGAATTGAGTCTTCATGCATCTTACAGACTCTAGTTCTATATTTAAACTTTTCCTCAGCATGTGGAGTCGAGCCAATCTAATAATTAGCAAGTATGACTCAGAACCATGGAGATGCATGTCGAGGGGAATTCATAATTTTTATTATGTAGTTTGCTGCTTCAAGTTACAAGTTTTGAAAAAGTAAATGTGGTCGATGTTTTAATAATTTATAGTCAGTTCATAGTTCCCTCTGAGTATTTTTTATTTTATTTATATTCCAATTGATGCCTTTGAATTATGATGTTGGCAAAACATATTGACTATACCATAGACTGCCAGAAGAACAAACAAATCTATGTTGGATGAAGTACAGCCAGATGCTCCTTAAAAGTGAGGATAGCGAGAATTTGCCTCATGTACTTTGGACATGTTGTCAGGAGGGGACCAGTCCCTGGAGAAGGACATCATGCTTGGTAAAGTAAGTCAGTGAATAAAAAAAAAAAAAAAGAAAGAAAGAAAGACCCTCAAAGAGATGCATTCAAACAGTGGCTGCAGCAATGGGCCCAAACATAGCAAGGATTGTGAGGATGGTGCCGGAGTGGGCATAGGACCACTATGAATCCAAACTTACTCAATGCACCTAACAACAAGTACAACAACACGTTCTGATGGGGCTGTTTTCTACAGTATCATTGTTACTGATCTGCATTTAATTTGCAGAATTCCTTCCAGCATATTTCTTGTCCAGTGACATCACATATAAAGTGAGGTACAGATTTTTGCTGATTCCTTGAATAAGTCTGATACACACAACCTTTTGCCTCAAATGATCATTTCTGCTAAAGTATATTTGAGTCTGAACTAGCCAAATACATTAATGGGTTCCCTGATGTGGTGTATGGATCTACATTTTGGATGCGCACATCCTAAAGCAGATAATGTCTCGAGGTCAGGTTGGAGACAGTGAAGAACGATTGCCCTTCATAGTATTTTTTTTTTCTTTTATCTAGACTCTGCCAAGACTGAAACCATGATTTCCATATTTGTAGAGAGGTGTTGTATGTCTCTTGCTATATTCACTTACTCGCTGTGTCTCTGAGACAAACTTTATCAAAGTATCAAGGAGAAGTGGGTAAACCCAAGCCGTAATAATAGTCCAGATAGTCCAAAGACTAGTCACAGCATTTCACATAAAGATTGAAGCTTTCATTGGAAAACAGTAGCTTAAACAAAAGAGGGGCACACCCAGATGATCTTGGAATTTACCAGCTGTTCATTATCATTAAGTCATTGGGCTTTTCCCTTCATTGTAGTGGTTTCCTTTTGACCACAGCACATGTTCATTGCCATGTTTCAGCTCTTTCATTTTTAGCTAATGGATTCATTCATTCTTTAATATTTATTGAACACCAACTGGTTTCACACACTGGGGTTAAACTGCCAAAGACAACCCCCAGTTCAATTGACAATATCTATACATACATACATATCTATATCTACAAAATTTTTCTGATGTTGGGACATGATAAATGGTGTAATGCAAGAGAAGAGAAAAATGCAATAAAAATGCATAAGGAAACACATCACCTGAAATCTCAGTACAGTAAGAGATCCTTCATGAAGTGGCCAATTGTATAGATAAAGAAGATACTCCTGACCTCAGTGATAGTCATTTATCCATTCGCCATATATTGATTAAGTGTGTATAGTGTTGTGGGCACTGTGTGAAAGAAGACTGGAATGTGGTTCCTGCCTAAAAGACTCAGAGACTGAGAAGAAGACAGAGAAGTGAATGAATAAGTAAAGTGCTATGTAAGTGCTGCCTTAGAGAGCTGAAGGCTGTGCTGTGGAGTGCAGGGGAAAGAGCTCTGGAGATGTACGTAAAGTCAGGTCCTTTTGTTTGCCAACAATCAGTCCACTCTAATAAGCACAAATGAGAATGGTGATGCCTGTGACAGTTATAGCCTCTATAATTCAATGGGAAAATGGTGGAAGGTGTTTTTTATTCCCTCTTCCTTCCTCTCTTCCTTCCTCCTTTCCTTCCTTCCTCCCTCCATCCTGCCCTTCTGTGTATTTGTGTGTGTGTGTGTGTGTGTGTGCACATGCATGTTCATTACACAACCTACACCCTATTTACTTTGACTTTGAGAAACTGTAGGGACATTCTTTGAGATAAAAAAGAGTTCTAAAATTATTCAGGTTGAAACTTAACACTCAACATAGGAATCTAAGAGATGATTACAGAAAAGAAATAGGTCACAGAGCTCATTTTAGCATTGTAGTGTACATAAGGCAAATTCTCGCTATCCTCACTTTTAAGGAGCAAATCCAAGAATTAGATTCAGATCCTCTGAAATTTCCCTTCACCTATTGGCAATGTGCAAGTCACAACATACATTTTTTTCTGTTTCTTAGTTGGAGTTATAGCCTATTGGAGGTTATCTGCATGTCTTTATTGATTTCTTTTTTTTTTTTTTTAAATCCAGAATACCCTATGCATTTGACAATGCAACATATTAAACTACTTAAAATACTTCTTGAGTGAAATCACATGTCTGAAATGTGGTGCACATTTCTGGAGCCCTGGAAGAGCAAGGTTTAGTCCATCTCCTTTGTCTTACCTAGTTTCTGAACCCCAGTTCTTTTTTTTTCCCAGCCCTTCAATCTCAGTAATTATTTTAGGCATAAAGCACATTTTTATGCATAGACTTTTTATTCATATTGACTAGGAAAAATAGGCAATTTTATCTGGTCTAAATGGGTTAAAAGAATAATAGCCCTCAAGCTTTCAGGGTTGCCCTGTCCTCTGTGTTGTCTTTCTCACAGTTCTGTATTTTCTTAAACAGAATATCTGACTTCTTCCCAACATAACATGCTTTGACATCAAATCCATAGATATGCATTGTTGTTGTTGTTGTTATGTGCCGTCGAGTCGGCCCCGACTCATAGCGACCCCTCCTTGGGTTTCCGAGGCAGTATCACTACGGAAGTAGGATTGCCCAACCTTCCTTCCGAGGAGTAGCTGGTGGGTTTGAACCGCCAGCCCTCTGGTTAGCAGGCAAGTGTCTTAGCCACTATGCTACCAGAGCTCCTAGTGATCTTTATGTTCCAGGCTAAGTACTGTAGAATTCTCTGTGTTCACTGTTATATACTTTGTTCCTACTGTAGTAGTTGACACTTAAGGATGTAAAATGTATTACATTCATGAATGTAGTCAACCATGTTCACTGGGGGGTGGATTACCTGTTCTGTACATCTTTTCATCCAAAGCCCCTAGAACAGTGTGTCCCTCTCATTTGTTGAGTGAGTCAGCAGGATGAAGGACTTAGCCCTTGCCGTTAAAGATCTTATAGTCAGGTTCAGAAGACAGACAGGTGGTCTGGGACTACAATGGAAAGTTTTTAAATGAAGTCATGTTTAATTATCAAAATAATGATGTAATGATTATCCTAGGAAAATAATGCCAGTACAGTTACCATCCCATCAGTTCCAACTCATGGCAACACCATGTGTGTCAGAGTAGAACTGTGTTCCATCTGATGGTGAACTTGAGTAAGGTAGTGGCAGTGAAGAAGGAGAGTGTGGAATGGGTTGAGGTAGGATTAAAGGATTTGCTAGTGGAGTAAAAGTGGAGGAGGATGTAAGGGGGAAACACGGAAAGATTTCATTTAGGTTTCTGGTGTAAATCATGGTGGATAGTGGTGCCACTTATGAGGTAGAAGATATTGGATGGGAGGAGACAAAGATGGATTACTTGGCAGACATGAACATTTTCTCTGGTAGCATAGTGCCTAAGACAATTGACTGCTAACCAGAAGGCTGGCGGTTCAAACCCACCAGCCACTCCTCAGAAGGAAGATGGGGCAATCTACTTCCGTAGTGATACTGCTTCGGAAGCCCAAGGAGGGGTCACTATGAGTCGGTGCCAACTTGACGGCACATAAAAACAACAACAGACAGATCTCAGACAAGAGAAGGGAAATGGATGTGTGAATGTGGAGCTGAGAGGGAGGATCTAAGTTAGTGATAAAAACATGAGAATCCTCAACATGTTGATGGCACAGTGATGGAGACCCAGCTGAGCAAGTTAAAATTCAGGTCTTCAGTGTGCAGAACACCAACCCAGAACAATGAGCTAATGCAAATTTTCTTTATCCCCCATTGTTTTACATGGTTTTGTACTTTCATTACTTGTCATAGGACCTGTTGCATTTACCAAGTCAAAGCCAAGAGCTTCAGGTGAAAAGAGAAACCAAAAACTCTTTGGAGTTAGGGGAGGGACAGAGCCTTGGAAGTCTGCAAAGTGACAATAGAGTTCCACAGAACCTGGTCACAAAGAAGGACTGAACAATAACAAGAAGGAAGGGTTGACCCACGGCTTCTTGAGCCTTCAACACTGAAACCTACTTGTTACATTTGTTAGAATTTACTGCCTCCTCAGTATCCTGCCCAGAAGATGAAATGGGAATCAGGAGAGAAATGAAATCTAATTTATAGGAATAATTTCTGTTGCCCATTTGCTAGACTATGTCTATATACCATAAAAAGTGTGTCTGGGAGGAGTCTGTCAGTCTGTTCAGCATCCCATGGTGTGGTCGTCCACCATTCTTCAGCTCAAAGATTCTTCCTGGACCTGCAGGCCACTCCTGCTTCTGATATTTTTGGCTCACACTCTGTTTTCACTTCCTGCTGACACAGAGTATCCAAAGGACAAAAAAGGGTCTCTCTTGCTCATGAAGTACTTTACTTAAATACTTACCTTTCTATCACCTTCAACAAATACTTGATGAGCACCTTCTTTGAAAGTGCTGCAGGGGACAGGAGAGGCAAGTACAGAGCCCTTGGGAGGTTTTCTGCCTGAGTTGGGCTGAATCAGGTCAATTCATATGCAGAAAATCATTTCAAAGTTTTTGAAGCCTCTCAGTGCCCTCTAGTTCTCATAGCAGGACCTGTTTGGCCACTCTGGGAAGGTACAAAGAGACAGGGGTAGGGTTGAGATTTCTTCTAAATGTTTCTTCAGCCTTCCCTCCACCCCATCCTTCCTCTTCCTACTTCTCTACCATTTGCCTTTCTTTTCTGCCCACTTCTATAACAAAATGTCCTCTCTCCTTTTTTTCACTTCTCTCTTGCTCTTTTTCTAAACTTGTTGCCAGCTATTTTTGTTTCCATGCCAAGCTTTGAAAGAGCATTTCCCGCAAGTCCTGAAATGTTTTTCTGCTTCCCATTTCGCTCTTGGTTCTGAATGCCTTCATACCTAACAGCTGGGTTGGTGTCTGATCTTAGATGCTATCAAGCTATCTGCTCTCAATTCAAAAGAAGCAGGATTTTGACTTCAGAAGACCCATTTCAGGCGTAGCTCACTTCTCCCAAAATGGTCTGCTGAATGTGGTGGCTATACAAGTAACCTCATCTTTCAAGATGGAAAGGAGTCAGGCCTATCACCTGGTTCCCATTTGTCAGCTAATGGGACAGAGGCACAAGCCTGTAAAACAAGAATGTTGGTTTCCAAATGAAAAGCAGATGTGCTGAACCTCAGGATAGCGCAATCCACCCACTGCCCTGTGTCTTAGCAGGTGCCAATGGGTACCCTTACCAAATTTTAGTTACTAATCAACTCCTGTATTCCTTTACCCGGAAAAAAAAACAGTAATCTGAATAAACTCTCAGTTAATGTAGCTAGAAATGATAACCTCTGGCATGCAAGCAGCTGAACTTGAGTGCTCTGACACTGAGTTGCTGATGCCAAACAACACAATGTCTGACATTCCCAGGCTGAAGAATTCTCCTTGCTGGTTAATTTTGGCTTCAGGGAATGAGCAGTCAGTTATCAGATCTTCTGACCATTTGGACATCTCAAGACATTATCCTAAGAAGCAAAGAGTCTTTTTTCTCCCCCCGCCCTGTCTCATTTAAAGGAAACTGAGCCAATAACCCAATGTGCTTTTACTCTCAGTTCTATTTGCATGGATTTTTCAAGGTCTGTATTTTTCTTTTGAGTTTTGTTTATTTGTTTTCAAACCAGAATAGCACTTGAAATACAGTTTATGGAACAAAAGGCACCTAGTGTTGAGTACCACATTACTGGAATCTTTGAGTATAGCTAAATTTACAGGAATAGAGTTATGTGCTATTGGGCTTTTGGCAACAGAGAAAGGTTGGGCGTTCTCCCAAAGAACATTTTGTCACATAGTTGGTCATTGACTCAAATAGCAAGTGTTCTGCAGTCATACTTCCGTGACATTGGTGGGTTTCTGGACACTGTATGGATGCTCACGAATGTGTTCTAAATTAAGCACCTGGTCTCTCTGTGTTCCTGGGGCCAAAACTGGGAAAGTCCCTGAGGACACATGAGACTGGGCTCTGCCCACGAGGAACTTACCATCTAGTTGGGAAATTAGGACATTCAAGGCCATGGTCAAAAATGCAAAGCATATTCAAAATGCTTGGAGAACCAGGCTACACGTCCTCCAGTTCATTGCTCCCATGCATGTCTAAACCACCACCATCATATCTTACCTGGATTACTGCAGTAACCTCCCAGGTAGTCTTCCTGCTTCCGCCCTTACCTTCCTGAGCTTATTCTCAACAGAGCAATCAGTTTCATCCGGTTAAAAAGTGAGTCAGGTCATATCAATCTTCTACCCAAACTCCGAGGGGCTCCTCAGCTCACTCAGAGACGACCGTGCATCCTTGCAGTACCCGCAAGGCTGTACACATAATGGAGCCACATACTGCGTCATTGACTCTGCTCTCAACTTCTCCAATTGGAAAATTGCACACTCTGCTCTATCCACACTGGTCCCCTTGTCTTTCTGGAGTACATCAGCAATGTTCCCACCTCAAGGCTTTGCACTTGCTAATACCTTTGCCTGGAATCTCTTCCTCCCAGATGTTTATGTGGCTGACTCATTCTCTCACATATCAGCTCTATATTCACAGTGTTTACTTCCTAATCTGTTGATTTAAAATTGGACACACCCACACACTCTTGCTTGCTTAATTATTTTCTACACAGGCATCACCATGTAGTTGTTTTTCAATGCTGTTGAGACAGTTCCAATTCACAGTGACCCTATGTACAACAAAACAGAACACTGCCCAGTCTTGTGCCATACTCATAATCTTGGCCGTGCTTGAGCCAGTTGTTGCAACCACTGTGTCAAATCACCTTGTTGAGAGCCTTCCCCTTTTTTCTCTGGTCCTCTACTTTACCAAAGATGATATCCTTCTCTAGGGTTTGGTCTTTTCTGACAACATGACCAATATATGAGAGACAGAGTCTGGCCATTCTTGCTTCTAAGGTGTGGTCCCACTGTACTTCCTCCAAGACAGATTTGTTCATTCTTGTTCATTCTTCTAGCAGTCCATAATACATTCAGCATTCTTTGCCAATACCGCATTTCAGATATATTAATTCTACTGTCTTTTTTAATTCATTGTCCAGCTTTCACATGCATACAAGGCTATTGAAAATACCATGTATTGGGTCAGGCATATGCTAGTCTTAAAAGTAACATATTCGCTCTTTAACACATCAAAGAGATCTTTTGCAGCAGATTTGCCCAGTGTGATATGTTGTTTGATTTCTTGACTGCTGCTAACATGCGTATTGATTGTGGATTTAAGTAAAATGAAATTCCTGACAAATCCAATATTTTCTCCATTGATCATGGTGTTGCTTATTAGTCCAATTGTAAGGATTTTTGTTTTCTTATTTTGTAGTATAATCCATACTGAAGGCTGGAGACTTTGATCTTCATCACTTTCAGAAAAGACGACTGTGTCATCTGCATATTGTAGGTTGTTAATGAGTCTTCCTCCAATCCTGATGCTGCATTCTTCTTCATAAAGTCCAGATTATTTGATATATGCTCAGAATCCAGAATGAATAAGTATGGTGAAAGGATGCAACCCTGATTTTAAACCATACAATATTGTTGTTGTACATCTTTCTTAATTTTAAACCATACAATATTGTGTTGTTGTTTTTAAATGACTGCCTTTCGGTCTATGTACAGGTTCCTCATGAGCACAATTAGGTGTTCTGGAATTGCTGTTCTTTGCAATGTTATCCATAATTTCTTATAATGTTTCTAACACAGAGTCAAAAGCCTTTGCATAGTCAGTAAACTACAGGTAAACACCCTTCTAGTATTTTTTACTTTCAGCCAAGATCTATCTGACATCAGCAATGATATCCCTCATTCCACATCCTCTCGTGAATCCAGCTTGAATTTCTGTCAGTTTTCTGTCAGTATACTGCTGCAACCATTTCTGCATTATCTTCAGAAAATATTTATTTGTGTGTGATATTAATGATATTCTATAATTTCTGCATTCTGTTGAATCACCTTCCTTTGGAATGGACACAAATATGGATCTCTTCCTGTCATTTGGGCAGGTAGCTGTCTTCCATATTTCTTGGTGTTAACAAGTGAGCACCTCCAGCGCTACATCCATTTGTTGAAACATCTCAGTGGGTATTCTGTCATTCTTGCAGCCTAGTTTTTCTCCAGCACCTTCAGTGCAGCTTTGACTTATGTATGATCGGTTCTTGATCTGATGCCACCTCCTGAAATGACTGAATATGAACTATTTCTTTTTGGTACAGTGACTCTGTCTGTTCCTTCCATCTTCTTTGATGCTTCTTGCATCAGTCAATATTTCACCTACAAGAAAACCCCACTGCTATGGAGTTGATTTCAACTCATAAAGACCTAATAAGATGGAGTAGAACTGCCCCATAGGGTTTTCAAGGGTGTAAATCCTTATAGAAACAGACTGCCTGTGGAGCATCTTGTGGGTTTGAAATGCTGATCCTTTGGTTAGCACCCAATTGCTCTCACCACAGTGCCATCTGAACTCCTCTTATGCCCATAAAATCCTTCAGTATTTCATCTTGAGGCTTGAATTTTTTCTTTAGTTCTTTCAACTTGAGACATGTCAAGCATATTCTTCCCTTTTGGTTTTCTAACTCCACTTGTTTGCACATTTTGTTATAATACTGGTTTGTCTTTTTGAGCTGCCCTTTGAAGTCTTCCGTTTACTTTTTTCCTTTAACATTTCATCCATTCACTTTAGTTACTCTCCACTCAAGTGTAAGTTTCTGAGTCTCTTCTGACATCCATTTTGGTCTTTTCTTCATTTCCTGTCTTTGTAATGACCTTTTGCTTTCCTCATATATGATATCCTTGATGTCATATCGCAACTCACCTGGTCTTCAGTCACTGGTATTCAGTGCATCAAGTCTCTTCTTCAGATGATGTGTAAATCACCTGGAATATAATCAAGTTCATCTTTTGGGCCTTGTGAACTTGTTTTAATTGTCTTCAGCTTCAACTTCAACTTACGTATGGGCAACTGGTGGTCTGTTCTAAAGTCTGCCCCTGGCCTTGTTCTGACTGATGATACTGAGCTTCTCTATCATGTCTTTCCACCGACGAGGTAGATATGATACCTATGTATTCAATCTGGTAACATCTACTTGTATAGTCACCATTTATGTTGTTGAAAAACATATTTGCAATGGCTAAGTAATTAGTCTTGAAAAATTCTATCATGTGATCTCTGGTGTCATTACATCACCAAGGCCATATTTTCCAACTAGTGATGCTTCTTATTTCCCAAGTTTACATTCCAACTACCAGTAATTATCAATACATCTTGATAGCATGTTTGGACATTTTTAGACTATAGCACTTGGTAAAAATCTTCAGTTTCTTGATCTTTGACTTTAGTGGTTGGTGTGTAAATTTGAATAATAGTAGTCGTAACTGGTCTCATAGGCATATCTTTAATTTGTCATTCCTAGCATTGTAGGGGATCTCTGGTAGCGTAATGCCTAAGGCACTTGACTGCTAACCAGGAGGCTGGTGATTCAAACCCACCAGCCACTCCTCGGAAGAAAGATGGGGCAATCCACTTCAGTAGTGATACTGCCTTGGAAACCCAAGGAGGGGTCGCTATGAGTCAGGTTCAGCTTGATGGCACATAACAACAACAACAGCATTGTAGACCATAGGATTTTCTGATTCAGCATGGTCAGTAACAGTCCATTGCAACTCGTTGTTGTTGTTGTTGTTGTTGTTATGTGCCGTCGAGTCTCAACACCTAGGATATAGAGCTTTATATATTCCATTTGAGATTTTACAAGTTGCAGTTTTCCTAGGTTCATACTTCATACATTCCACATTCTGATTATCAATGGATGTTTGCAGCTATTTCTTCTCATTGAGTCATACCACGTCAGAAAATGAAGGTACAGAAAACTTACTCCATCTATGTCATTAAGGTCAGCTCTACTTTGAGGAGGCTGCTCTTCGTCAGTTGTATTTTGAGTGCCTTCCAATCTGAGGAGCTCATCTTCTGGCACTATATCGGACAGTGATTCCCTGATACTCATAAACCTTTCAGTGGCCAATATTTCAGGTCTGGACATGGCCACATTTTTCTTCCTAGTCTGTCTTACTTTGGGAGCTCTGCTGAAACTTGTCCACCATGGGTGACCCCCTTGGTATTTGAAATACCAGTGGCATCACTCCCAGAAATATAGCAGTACACAAACCACCATGGTACAACTAACTGACAGACAAGTGGTAGGATATCACCATGTATAACACACTAATATTTTTCTTTGTTGTTTGTCTCTTCTCTTGTATATGGTAAGCTCCATAAAGGCAGGATTTTTTTTTTGTTTGTTTGTTTTTTAGGTTTTGTTTGCCATATATCTAATGCCTGGACAAGTGCTTAACATATAGTAGTTGGGCAATGCATATTTATTGGATGATTATTTTATTTTTTAATGAATGAGGTAGTAGTATGATACCTGTGTATTCTATCTGAATTTAAAGGAAGTATAAATGAAAATATTGATAATGATTTTCTGTGGAGAGTGAAGAGGAAGAAGTTGCAGATGAGAAAGCATCTCACTGATGAAGGTGATGGGGCCCTAATGTGAGATGTGGGAAGGCTGGAGATCATATGTGTCTTGGCTGCTGACCTTCCATATAAATGCTGGCAAGTCACTTTCAACCTCCCTATGTGTAAATTGCCGAACATCCTTGTTATGTATTAAGTTGTTAAGCACCTAACCCCTGGTACCTGTGAATGTAATATTGCATAGAAACAGTCTTTGAAAATGGTTGGTTAACTGAATTTGAGGTTCTACTGGAGTATGGTGGGTCCTAATCCATTCTGGGGAACTCTGGTGGCATAGTGCCTAAGACATTTGACTGCTAACCAGAAACCTGGCAGTTCAAACCCACCAGCCACTCCTCAGAAGGAAGGTTGGGCAAGCTACTTCCATAGTGATACAGCCTTGGAAACCCTAGGAGGGGTCACTATGAGTCAGATCCGACTCCACAGCAGTGCATTTTGTTGCTTTTTAATCCATTCTGAGTAGTGTCCTTATCAAAGAGAAGACCAGACACAATGAGACAGATTGGAGGTAGCCCTCTGAAGAAGGAGTCAGAAATTGAATAATGCCGCAGCTGCAAGCTAATATATGCCTGGGACTACTAGGAGGTGGGAGAGACAAGACAGGTTCCCCCTAGAGCCTTCGGAGAAAGCATGCCCCTCTGATATCCCAAATCCAGACTTCTGGCTTCCAGAGCTATGAAATAATACATTTCCGTTGTTATAAGTCACCTATTTTATGTATTTTGTTACAACACTCTGGGAAACTAGTATAATTCTACAGGCAATCTGATATCTAAAGAGTTGGCTATATAGAGCTCTTATGAAAAAATGAGTAGGTAAAAAATCATCTTCCCTGCCTTCAAGAACCAGATTATTAAAGGCTTAGTAGAAAGTTAGGAAAGAGCACTACTTTTAATTACATCAAAATAACAAATTTGTAGTATATTTTACATTTTCCACTTTCCTTGCTTTACCAATAATTTTTCTAGAAACTTTTGTAATTTTTTCATGAGAAATACTGTACATTTGTGGGGTAAAGGATCTCTTTTTACCTAGCTGAGTAATGTGACCTTTGTTGTTGGTTCCAGAGAAATAACTCTTGGATTAATTGGGGTGGCTTGGTCCTGGGATTCCAGGTCATACCTGAGGATTTGTGCTAATGGTAGGGGCTGGCTAGCCCAGAAATTATGTACCAGGTAGGTCAGTGTCAAATAACATTAGGTGGAATGACTTAAGCTATCCTGCATAGGCAATGTGGGCTCAATCATGACTAGCTGAGAAGAACCCTGAGCACAGAGAATCACATAGCTTCCTGAATGGCAAAGGCAGAGTGGTGTGACGTATCTGAGACATGGCTGCTGTACACTGGGCACATTTCCTACTCTGGTATGGCCTAGTTAACATAACAAAGAAAACTCATTTTCCAAATAGGATTAAATTCACAGCTATAGGAGTTGGGATTCCAACACATGTTTTGGGAGTGTGTGTGCACAATTCAATCCATAACAGAGATATAATGATAAAACCAGAGAGGAGAAAAGGCAATGTGACAGTGAAAGTAGAGAAAGAGAATTGGAGATTCTGACTTTTAAGATGGAGAAAAGGGCCACAAACCAAAGTAGGTAAGCAGCCTCTAGAAATTGGAAAAGGCAAGGGAACAGATTCTCTCCTAGTGCTCCAGAAGGAACACAGCCCTGCCGACACCTTGATTTTAGGGCTTCTGACCTCCAGTAATGTAAAAGAATAAATACATTGTTTTAAACCACTAAGGTTATGGAATCTTGTTATAGCAGCCATAGCAAACTAATACACATAGTTGATAAGAAGAACATTAAGGCTCTGACAATGAATTGTATAGTCTAGGAGTCAGCAAGCTTTTTCTGAAAAAGATCAGATAGTAAATATTTTAGACCTTGTGGAGCATATGTTTTTGGTCACAGTTGCCCAGCTCTGCCATGTGGCATGAAAACTGCCACAGACAATATGTAAACAAATGGATATGGCTGTGCTCTAATAAAACTTTATTTATAAAAATAAGTGGTAGATTGGATTTGGCCTGCAGGCTGTAGTTTGCTGACACGTGGTATAAGCCAGAGCCTCATCATTATTTATTGTCTTAACTTGCATTTCATCAAAATCTGGACTCTGATTCCAATTTAAGAGTGCCACATGGCCCTCTGAAATAGATATAAAACTTTCAGCAATGCCTGTAACTGGTTTTCCAAGTAGAAACTTTAAAAGTTTTTCTCAGTAACATTAAGTTCATCATTTACACTCTACAGTTATATTTAATGTCTTAGTATTCACACATTTGAAAACAGAAAATTGTGTCGTGTAGTTGTGAACAATGGCAGTGAATTATCTAAGGCTTGCTTTGCTCAAGTGATGTTAAGAACGTGCCTGTCTCATGAAAGTGCATCTCCCCGTAAGTGTCTACAGAGGATTAAGATGAACTGTTAAACCGTGTTTTTTGAATACAGCTTTCAGAATCACTAATGCCCTTTTGTTTACAATGCTCTCGAGGATGTCTCTTGAGGCGAATGTTCTCTCAGCAAAGCAGGTACTGTACAGACAGTGTGATATTAAGCCAAAAACATTGCCGCATACAGAGATTCTTATTAAGCTCTGTGACGTACTTATCTTAGCTTTGTGAACCTGACCCCAGACATCTATATAAATGAGGCAAGTTCAAACAGCCCGTTCTGTACCTGGCTTGCCAACACAATTCTTAGTCATGTTTTCTATCAGGATTAAGTTTCGTTGTTCCGTTCCTATGTCCCTGCCAATTTCCTTTATTCTTTTTACAAAACATTTGGTGAAAATATATGTAACAAAACATAGGCCATCTTAATAATTTCTCCATGTCCAATTCAGTGACTTGATTCCATTCTTCAAGTCGTGCAGCCATTCTCGCTCTCCTGTTCCAGACCATCCCACCCCCATTAACATAAACACAGTGCCCCTGCCCAGCATATAACTCCCCCTCCTTTCTCACTCCCACTCCTGACAGCCACTTTCAACCTTTGGTTTCTATATAGTTGCTTCTTTCATATAAGTGAGATCATACAGTATTTGCCCTTTTGTGACAAAATTATCTCACTCAGCACAAGGTTCTCAGGATTCATCCTTGTTGCAGCATATATCAGAAATAGACTGAAGCAAATTCCTTCTAGGGTGGCTATTTTATTATTGACCAGCTAAGCAGTTAGGTCTTCCACAAGTGTATTTATATTTCCAAAATTTCAACAAGGAGGAACAATTGTTTGTAATTTAAAATCTATAAGGTCAACGAAAAGAAAAAGCAGACATCCTACAGGAATGATTAATGTTGAGGTAGTTTGCTTCACTTTAAACCAAAGATGGAAGCGTTCAGCTGCTTGAGTCCCCGTTTCACTTTATGGCTGAGTAGTGTTCCTCTGTGGGTATGGACTACATTTTGTTTATCCATTCATCTGTTGATTGGCATTGCGCTTGTTTCCAGGTTTCCTTCTTGAATCATCCTTGCCCATTGTGCTGTCCTCCAACCCTCGCAGCCCAATCCTGTCCCTCTGTGTTCAGGCCTGCTTCCTTTGCCAGCTTCTCCCACACGCTTGCAGTCTATAGGGGATTGGTTGTGTCATACAAAGTCTTACCATTTGCATCACTTTTTCACACATCCTAGTAAATTAAAAATCCTCATATTCAGAAACTAGTTTGTAATTATTTCAGTCCCTAAGGTGCCGTGGATATCATGCTTGGACACCTAGGTTGTTTCCATCTTTTGGCTATTGTAAGTAGTGCTGCGATGAACATGGGTGTGCATATGTCTGTTCTTGTCAGGGCTCTCAGTTCTTTACAATATATATCTAGTAATGGAATGGTCAAATGGTATTTCTAATTCCAACTTTTTAAGGAATCGCCATGCTGCTTTTCACCCTGATTGTAACATTTTACAATCCCACCAGCAGTGTATGAGAGTCCCAATCTCTCCACAACTTTGCCAGCATTTGTTATTTTCTGTCTCGTTGAACTTGCTTCTAGTGCTGGGGCAAGATGGTATCTCATTGTTGTTTGGATTTGCATCTCTCCAATGGCTAATGATTGTGAGCATTTCTTCGTATGTTTGTTGGTCACCTGGATATATTCCTTGATGAAGTGTCTATTCATGTCTTCTACCCATTTTTTAACTGGATTATTTGTCTTTTTGTTATTGAGGTGTTAGAGTTTTCTATAAATTCTAGAGATAAGTCCCTTGTCAGATATGTCATTGCCAAATATTTTTTTCCCAATCTGTAGGGTTCTCTTTTGACTCATTTGGACAAGTCTTTGGAAGCACGTAAAAATTTGATTTTTAGAAGGTCCTATTCATCTAGTTTCTCTTCTGCTGTTTGTGCATTTGAGTTATGCTTGATAGTTTATTTATGCCATAGATTATTGTTGTTATGTGCCATCGAGTCAGACCAGACTCATAGCGACCCCTCCTTGGGTTTCCGAGGCAGTATCACTACGGAAGTAGATTGTCCAACCTTCCTTCCAAGGAGTGCCATAGATTAGGGCCCAAAAATTTGCCGCTAGTTTTTCCTTGAGGAACTTTATAGTTTCAGTTTTCACATTTAAGTCTTTAATCCATCTGGAGTTAGTTTTTGTGTATGGTGTGAGGTACAGCTCTTATTTCATTTTTCTGCAAATGGCTATCCAGTTTTGCCAGCACCGTTTATTAAACAAACATTCTCTTCCCCATTTGATGGATTTAGGCCCTTTGTCAAAGGTCAGTAGATAGGTCAATAGATCTATTTCTGGGTTCTCAATTCTATTCCACTGGTCTGTGTTTGTCATTGTACCAATACCAGACAGTTTTGTCTACTGTGGTTGTATAGTAGGTTTTGAGATCCACCAGTGTGAAACCCCCTACTTTGTTCTTCTTCTTCAATAGTGCTTTGCTTATCTGAGATCTCTTTCCTTTCCATATAAAGTTAGTGACTGGTTTTTCCATATCCTTAAAAAATGTTGATGGGATATGGATTGGGATTGCATTGAATGTATAGATTGCTTTGGGTAGAATTGACATTTTCACAATGTTCAATCTTCCTATCCACGAGCATGGGAAGTTCTTCCATTTATGTTTCTTCCATTTCTCTTATGGTTTCTTGAAGTAGTTTTTTATAGTGTTCTTTGTACAGGTTTTTGTGTCCCTGGTAAGATTTATTCCCAAGTATTTTATTATTTTGGTAGCTATTGAGAATGGTATTGATTTCCTTATTTCTTTCTCAGCAATCACTTTGCTGGTGTAGAGGAATCCAACTGATTTTTGGATGTTGATGCCATGATGCTAAATCTCTCAGTTAGTTCCAGTGGACTTTTGACTGAGTCTCTTGGGTTTTCTAGGTATAGGATCATATCATCAGCAAAGAGGGATAGTTTGACTTCTTCCTTACCATTTTGGATTGCCTTTGATTTCCCATTCTTGCCTCATTGCCCTGGCTAGGACTTCCAGTACAATGTTGAATAGAAGTGGTGACCGAGGGCATCCTTGTCTGGTTCCTGTTCACAAGGGAAATGGTTTCAGTCTCTCTCCATTGAGAATAATGTTGGCTGTTTGTTTTGCATAGATGCCCTTTATTATGTTGTGGAATGTCCCTTCTATTCCTATTTTGCTGAGATTTTTGGATTTTATCAAATGCTTTTTCTGCATC
>NW_006921904.1:755956-781467 GCF_000298275.1 Orycteropus afer afer
TCTTTCTCAAGGAGGGTGCTGTTGAGTTTCCATGTGTTTACTCTTTTTCTGTTGATCTTCCTATTGTTGATTTCTAATTTCATAGCATTATGATCTTAGAAGATGCTTTGCAGTATTTCCATGTTTTTAAATTTATTAAGGCTGCTTTATGGTCTAACATATGGCCTATCATGGAAAATGTTCCATGTGCACTGAAAAAGAATGTATATTGTATTTTTGTTGGGTGAATTGCACTATAGATGTCTATAAGGTCAAGTTGGTGGGTTGTATTGTTTAGCTCTTCTGCATCTTTGTTGAGTTTCCAGTTTTTCTATCTTTCATTGAAAATGGTGTATTAAAGTCTCCCTATGACTGTGGAGTCATCTATTTGACTTTTCAACTCTTTTAAAGTCTGATTTATGTATTTTGGGGCTCATTCATTGGGTCCATAGATACTTATTATGGTTATTTCTTCTTGTTCAATTGATTTTTAATCATTATATAATGTCCTTTCTTGTCTCATATGGTGGTTTTTGTCTTAAAGTCAATTTGATCAGAAATTAATGTTGCCACTCCTACTCATTTACGGTTGTTGTTTGCTTTATATATCTTTTTCCAACCTTTGATTTTTAGTCTATTTTTGTCTTTGTCTCTAAGGCGGGTCTCTTGTAGACAGCATCGTGACAGGTTTTGTTTTCTTATCCAATCTGCAACTCTTCGTCTCTTGAGTGGTGCATTTACTCCATTAACATTCAGTGTAATTATTGACGTGTGTGAACTGGTGCTGTCATTTTGTTATGTGTTTTTTCATGGTGTCAGTGGTTTCTTTGTTCCATATTATTTTCTGCACTGAGCTCATTATGTTTATGAATCGTATTATCATTTCCTTTGTTGTGGTTGTTTTAGTATTTGCTGAATATTTGTGCTTGTCCACTTTTTTATCATGATGTGAAGGTTTATCATTTTTCTTTGAGGTTACCTTGTGACTTATAATTTCCTCCCTAAGATTAGAACAGTCGATTCTATCTAGCAACTCTCTTGACTTCCTCACCATTTAGAAGTTCTGTAACTACACAGTATTTTCCTTCTTTTTGGTTTCTAGTTGTCCTCATTTGCCAATTGATGTCTCTGATTCACTGTTTACGATAGTGTAAGCTTACTTTACTTTGGATATGTCCTTATCTGTGGCTTCTGGGTTATGTCATCTTGTGTATTAATGGTCAGTTGTTGTTTGCTATTATTGGTTCTCCATTCAAAGGACTCCCTTTAGTATCTCTTGTAAGGTTGGTCTAGTTTTAACAAATTCCCTTAGTTTCTACTTATCTGGAAATCTCCTAATTTCACCATCATATATGAGGGACAGTTTTTCTGGGTATATAATTCTTGGTTGGAAATTTTTCTCTTTCAGGTTTTTATATATACCAGCCCATTGCCTTTCACTTGCATGGTTTCTGCTGAGAAATCAGAGCTTATTCTTATTGGTTGTCCTTTAAAGGAACTCTTCATTTTTCCTGTGCTGCTTTTAGGATTCTTTCTTTGTCTTTTATTTTCATGAGTTTGATGATGATGTGTTATGGTCATTTTCTTTTGGGGTCTGTCCTGTTTTGGGTTCATTAGTCTTCCTGAGTGGATATATTTGCATCTTTCATCATATTAGGAAAGTTCTCTTCTAACAAATCTTGGACAATTTTCTCAGTGGTTTTCTTTTTCTTTTCCTGTTCTGGAATTCCAGTGAAACATAGATTATTCTTTTTGATGGTATCCTACATAAACCTTAGGCTTTCTTCATTTTGTTTTGATCTTTTATCTGATTGATCCCTTTCCAAAGAAGTATCAGATACTTGTTTTCAATCTCATTAATTCTGTCTTCCATTGCATTGATTCTATTCTTTTTCCTTTCAATGTGTTATCTATCTCTGAAAACTTAGAATTAATCTTCTTTATTTCTGTCTGTTGACTTTGAGTCATTTCTAATTTTTCATTTATTTTGTCATTTTGCTCTTGTCTTTTCTTCTGAAATTGTTCTAGGGTTTTGCCTTTGTTTTCCTTAATTTTGTCAGTGTTTTCCTTGATCTGTCTCTCAATCCTTTCAAAATACCTAAATATAATTCTTTTGAATTCCTTATCAGGGAGTTCCAGTGCTGCTGCTTTCTCGGGGATGTGTTCTGGGTCTGTATCCTGTTCCCTTGTTTCTACCACTTTATCTTGCTTCTTTGTGTGGACTGTGATGGGCTGTTGTCTCCAAGACATTATGATATTGTTGTATTTAGATCTCTGTTAACTGTGAAGAGCAGCCAAGGTTGAGTCAGGCTCTTCTTGGTGGATGTTTATCATTGGCCCATTGGTGGAGAAGGAAGTGGTGATTGTCACTCAGTAACTGAAGCTGCAGGAGGTGTGGGTGTAGTTGTGTCATATGGGGACTATTGCTGTCTCCCATTCAGTAAACAAAAATAACAATTGAATAACCATCAAGAAAAGTAAAATCAAATGGACAAAAACACACTGTGTAATCACACAGCAGCAGTAACCAGCAAAAGAAAAAAAAAAAGGTGGAGAGGGGTGAAACCACAATATCTCAGGAGAGGGAAATAAGAGAAAGAAAGTAGAGAAGTAGAATAATGAAGGAAAAAATGGGAAAAATGCAAAAAGAAAAGCAAATAATGGGGTTAACCATGAGAAAAAAAAATTGCATCCAGGAACAGGAAAAGAAATGAAGCTGAAAACTAAAACTTGGGAAGGGAATAATAAAGAATAATAATAAAAAGGACAAAAGTAATAATAGTAATAGTATTAAAACAGACAAAAAGAAACAAACTAGAAAAAAGAAAAAAAAATTAGTGCAGGGCAGGTAAGGGCACTCAGGGTCTGTCTGAGCACACAGACTGGAATGGAATTTCTGCCAGCCTAGAAGGTGGGTGGGAGTGAGGGATGGCTGACCCTCTGTTCACCAAGAGGGTGTGGGATATAAGAGTAACAAGGGGAATGTCACACCTTTCCAGTTGTCTGTGTCGGGAATGTCCTTGTGGTTCCCGGCAAGTGGAGTCTGTTCTTAAGTCCCTGGAATCTGGGAGAACGCTGTTGCTTTAAATATCCAAAATGGCCAAACCACTTGTAAACATTCAAAATGGGTGCACCCTCCAGACAGGCAAAAGTCCACAGCTCAGCCCACCTTCCTCTTCACTGCTTCCACTTTTATTCCCCAGCCACCAAAGCAGTCCTCTGTGCAGTTCCTGGCTAGCAGGGCTGAGTTTTAGGTTAATTCTTAGGTCCTGACACCACTCAGCAATATCCAAGCTGTGTCATCAGGATTGCTGCCAGACCACAGCTCCGTATGTCTCCTTTTTTTGGTGTTTTCATGTAAATTCTTCTACTAGTTGGAGTTTAGTCTACTTCTATGTCTTTCCCTTCAAAGCTCAGGGGTCCAGGATTATCTTCTGTATCTGTGTTAATTGGTTCCCCTTTTCTTTGTTGAAGCGGGTCTGTGAAGTCTTTCTGCCTATTCTGCCATCTTACCAGAACTCCCCTGTAATCAAGATCTTGAAAGCAAAGAAGAATTTAGATGTAGTTTTGATTCAAAGAGTCCTGGTGGCACAGTGGTTAAGCAGCTCAGCTGCTAACCAAATGGTCAGTGGTTGGAACCCACCAAGCAGCTCTGCAGGAGAAAGCCCTGGTGATCTGCTTCCGTAAAGATTACAGCCTAGAAAACCATAGGGGGAAGTTATACTTTATCACAAGAGTCCTTATTGAGTCAAAACCAACAATAACAGCTTAAAAAAACCACCAGTCCTAAATGAGTTGCTCTGGTAGCATAGTGCCTAAGGCACTTGACTGCTAACCAGTAAGCCTGGTGGTTCAAACTCACCAGCTATTCCTCAGAAGGAAGATTGGGCAATCTATTTCCATAGCAATACTGCCTTGGAAACCTAAGGAGGGTTGCTATGAGTTGGGTCTGACTCGACAGCACATAACAACAACAACAGTCCTGAATAATGAGACACTGGTTCTTCAGGGGTAGAATCTCACCTTCTATGAGTGGAACTTGTGTTTGGTTCCCAGACAATGAACCCACGTATACTTGCCACCCATTGGTCAGTGGAGGTTTGAATGTTGCTGTGATGCTGAAAAGGTATCAGCAAAGCTTTTAGACTAAGACTGGCTCAGAAGAAGGGCCTGGTACTCTCCTTGTAAAAATCAGCCAGTTCCATTTCCAGTCGTCCAATCTGCAGCTGATTGTGCAGTTGATGTGGGACTGGGCAGTGTTTCATTCCATGATGGATGGAGTTGCCATGAGGAAGGTCCAGTTTGACAGCAGCTGGCAACAGCAACAGCAATAGCCCTGAATATTTTCTGCTTTGCCTGACTTCATGACTTCACTTAAACTATCCCAGATGATTAAATAAAGATCTTCATTATTGTTTTGGTCCTCTAGTCCTGCTCTAACAGAAATACTACAGGTGGGTGGCTTTAACAAACAGGGATTTATTCTGTTACAGTTTTGGAGGCTTGAAGTCCTAGTTCAAGTGTCAGCTTTTGGGCCTAGGTGAAAGCTCCTTGACCTTGGGCTTCAGTTCTGCTTCTTGCTCCTGCCCCACTAGAGTTGGAGGTGTCTCTTCACTCAGGCAGATGCTGGCTGCTGAGGCTAACAAGCCCAAGACTGACAAATAAAAATACTACCGTCTCAATTACCAAACACATCCAGAGACTGTCCCAAGATTGGCAGGAAACATGGCAGGCTGCTAAACGAAGACTTGGCTACATGCAGGTCCAAGCATGCCAAAAAGCTGCCGAGACCTTTCTCAAGCTGCTTCTTATATACTGGAAGCAGACCACATCCCTAAGGCAGCTACACAGCTGCTCCAGTAGATTCCACTATGGAGTTTATTACCAATCTCACCATGGGGAATAACTATATCCAGCTGCCCAGCCACTCAAAACCAGGCCCTGCCAAGTTGACATATAACCATAACTCCCACAGTTATCTTCAGAGACTTAGAGGTACAGCAAGTCCTGAGTCTCGTGCAGAGAGAGGTTTAGTTCTCTTTGAAATGATTTCCCATGGAAAGTCCTCCACATTGGCCAGGCCTCATGAATGTATCATGTGATGTGGAGAGCTGTGTATGGGATTTTTTTTTTTGGTCATTCCAGCCCCCAGGAACAGTTTCTCCTCATGTTCTGTGCCTTGGAGGTGTGAGGCTTACGTCCATACCCTGGTTTTACTAGCCACCCAGCAGCTATAAAATGTAGAATTTCTTTGAGAATGCATCACAAAACTATTCTGAGGATGTTCACTTTAAATGAGTATTCTTTGAGCATCTTATTCCATTCCTGTTTCAAATTGTCTCTCTACCACCACACCCCTGGCAAGTTACCATGATTTATTAATGGAATAGATCTTCTGGTACACTAAGGTATTCCAGATCACTGGTCTGGACATTTGAATAATAAGAAACTGTAACTAAGCAAGCCTGCCTGCCATCTTACATATTGAACTGTGTGGATGAGTAACAAAAGGTGGCAAAAGGTTGAGACCAACAATAGCATAATAATAGACCCAAGAAGACACTAGTCCTCATTTCCCTCCTGCTGTATCCCTGCCAAACATGTGCCCCTGAATTGAAGTGGAGGAAACTGGTAAATCCAAACAGAGGGACATGATGCATTGGCATTGATCTGGACTTAAAAATGGTGCCAGTTTCTTAAGAGACAAAAAGCCTGAGAAATGTTCTAGAATACAAGACCTGTGATTGGATCCTAGTTTCAAAAATAAAATAAAGCCCAAATCCTCAACCATATGGGACATTATTGAGTCAGTGGGTGAAATTTAAATATAGATTGGTTGGCAATTAGTATCAAAGCTTTGTTAAATTCTGCGTGATGACTGTTACTGTGATGTCAGATAATATCCCTTGTAGGAGGTACGTGCTGAAGTGTTTTAAGGATTCAGGGTTACAAGGTCTATAACTAACTCTCAAGTAAGTCAAAATAAGTGTGTGTGTGTGTGTGTGTGTGTGTACCTACACACAGAGTCTCTGTGTGGTGCACAGAGTTAACATGCTCAGCAACAGACTGAAGGGGTGGAGGTCTGAGCTACCTAGAGGCACTGTGGAGGAGACGCCTGGGAATCAGCTTCTGAAAATCAGCCATTGAAAACCCTCTGGAGCCCAGTTCCAACCTGACTCACATGGAATCCGCTCAACCAGAACTGGTTTCTGTTTATATATGTAAACACACACACAGGCAGAGATGCACACACTTACATGTATGTAATCAGAGAGGGAATGTGGTGAAAGGTTAGCAATTTGTGGACCTATGCGTGTATGTTCATTTTACTATTGCAACGTTTTTCTAGTTTTGACATTTTTTCAAAATAAAAAGTGGAGAGAAAAAGATAAAAAATCCCCAAGGATTTCTCCAGACTTTTGTTTGGATAACTATGAAGGCTCAGATAAGCAGAAGAGGAAAATTTCCAAGCTACTAAAATAAATGATCTGTTCTAATCATTTGTGATATTTAGATACTTACAGACAAGCGTGGGTGACGCCTGTGAAATAAATATGTCTTCATACATATTTGATCATTTAAGGAATGCTTTATGTCTGTTAAGTAAACAAACAAACAAAATCACTAAGCCACGCAACCAGGCATTGTGATAATCGCAAGTTTCGGATTTGGAACTGTTGCCCAGTTGGAGAGTTATTGCTTTCAGCTGTAATAATAGCAGGCTCTTCCGCTCAGAGAAAAATACATGGTGTTTAAAATAAATATCATCAGTTCAATTCTGCAATGTTGAGAAAACACAAGTGACCTTTATTTTTTCCTTTAAACATTAAGACCATTCAGTGTGTACTGGGGGAGGCAGAATTTCAGTTGAGCTAAGAGGTTCAGGAAGTCTTGTTACAAGAGGGCCCCTCAGTCATTTAAACAGCATCAAAGCCCCTTTTATCTGTGGCCTTCACCCAAGGGTAAGTGCAGACTTACAACCAAGCATGTTGGTTGCACTTCCCCACTGCACTCTGGATTTTTTGCCTGTGGACCCCGATTCCGAGTGGAATTATAAACCCAGCGTATCTCGTTAGTTATTTCCTAGGGTTGACTAGGTAGAGGGTCAGTTAAAAGGGGGAAGAATTGACACAGTGGCTGCAATGATGGCCTCAAACACAGCAAACATCCTGAAGATGGTGTTTGACTGGGCAGTGTTTTGTTCTCTTGCTCATAGGGTCACTGGGAGTCCAAACTGACCCTAGGGCACCAAACAACAACAGGGTTGACTCAAACCAGGGTACATTTGTCATTATAGTTCTCAGGGGCCAGTTTTAAGGGAACACAAGAGATTGAAGGCATAGATGAAGACGTCTAGAGGGATTTCATCCCCTTATTTTTTTTCCATATGAAAAAGATAGTAACAAGGTCAAGTTTTACTCCTGAGACCTACCTCAATCTGACATAAGAAATCCATTTGTCAGAAGATCAAATTGATTTGTCACTCTAAATTCTCCTTTTTTTTTTTAAGTGACAAAATATCAAGAGCAATCATGACTATCATTTATTAAGTAGCTGTGATGTTTCTGACAGTGTGCTAGGTGAGCTACTTACAATTATCTGATCCAAAGACAACAGGAGCTGTGTAAAACAGATACTGTATTTTACAGAGAAGAAACATTTTAGCTGTATTACAGTAGGAACAAGTTGGTGCATGGTGACTTGTCTGATACCGTAGTCTTGATCCCACCCTTACAATATATGCACTTCTTCATACAAATGAAGGACACTTGTTTTTCTCTGTGCCATGATCCATGAAAGAATTACAATAGACAGCATTCAGAAACACAGTCAGAACAGTCTGAAAGAAATTCCTCTTATGATAGCTATTCTATTACTTTTCTCTATCCACTGGTCAGTTAGGTCTTTACAGATGGGATTATCTTTCCAAAACCTCAACAAAGATGGACAGTTTTTTTTATCAATTAAAAATGTGTCAGACTGACAAAAGGAAATGTCAGACATTCTGCAGGAATAGCTTGCTCTGATGTAGGGCAAAGATGGAAGAATTCATCTACTTGTATCCTTAAAGGGTTTCCTTGGAAAGGAGAGACAATAGCGGGGGGATTCAGAAGAGATGAAGTCACTCAGCTGACATCCATCTGGTGATTTAAAGACACTTGTTAAGTGAAAACAGTCAAGTGCATACTCAACATAGTAGCTACTGCTTCTTGAGTCCACATGACCTCTCCTTCTCCAGATGTGCTGTGTCCTGAAGTCACTCAGAGGGACAGTCTCAATAGCCTGCCTTGTCTAAATGCTCCAATTCTGTTGAATTATGACACATAAAATAGGATGTATGCAATAAACCACAATATTAACAGTAAACCACTTATTAGCAGGTATGATTGTTAACATTTGCTTCCATATATAGTTGTCTTCCTTTGGATCTTTCCCTAAAAACATGATTTAAGGATGGAGTGAGAGGGCAGAAGAAAAAAGTCCTCAGAGTCAGTTATACAACCAGTTAGAAACTTCCACATTATGAGCTTTATGCCTTGACTATATTTCCCTTGAGAACTTAGTAAATGACTTTTCTCATTCTTAAACTGGTGCTATAAAACCACATTGTGCCTAATTACCTGATTCATTTCTCCATAAGCTCTTGGAAGCACACGTTAGTTGTAAATATTATAGAATCATCTAATAACTCATTAAAACTTCATACGCTTTAAATCATAAGTCTGATTTTGTATTTCTACTAGCTAATTTTATTTCTCCCGTTTAATAAATCCAGTAATCCTTGCTATCTGAAAGTGTTGGCTAGTAATGACTTCTTCGCACATAACAACAACAACAACATATGGCCTACCATTTTGAACATTAAGCATTCACCAGCTCTGGCAACAATGGTATGATCAGTACTTTGTGTACTTCCCTGTTTCTTCTTAAACTTGTTTATTGGAAAGAATATGATGTTTCAGTAATCATGCAATGATTGTAACAGTATAATATGAGTATTTCTATCTAAATTGGTAATTACCCGGCTGCAAAAAAAAAAAAAAAGAAAAAAAAAATCCAGGAAAAAAATGCCAAAATATTGAAACCTCACAGAACAGGCTCAGGACATGGGCTTATTTTAGAGCACAATGAATGTTTTTACAATGCAAATTATTTCTTAAATAAAGACAACAATGACTCAAGGGAGAAATATGTTTGACAGCAGTTATTTTTATATTTCATATTTTGTTTCTTTCTTCCTGTATTAAATTATATATATGGTACAACTTACTTTACAGAGTAAAGATTTGTTTTTACTTCTGTAGTAATTTATATGTTAAAAATGTTATATCTTAATTTTCAGATATTTACTTTTGATTTAATGGCAGAGTACAGCCTTGCACCACATAATGTCTGTTCAGGCAGCTCCAACCACATGTGTGTCCATGGTTCCATGAGGTTATAGTAGAGGTCAGAAATCCTGATTAGAAATCAGCTTCCTGCATGCAACACATTTATCTCAAGTCTCTTCTATACAAAGTGGCTGTCCTGCCTAGCATATAATGGTGCAGTACATATATAACTTATAATACATGTGTTTTGATAGTTGTAATAAATGCCTATGCCACTGACTTATGTATTTACTGTACTGTAATTTCTATCTAAAATGTCTACCATAGAAAAGTGTATGTTTCAGCAGCATCCAGTCTCATGTATCAAGTGTCTCTTGAGTTTTGTAGTGTTAGCTCTCTGTTTAATTTTCTTTTGAAGATATTACCATGAAGTGCATCATGGCTCCCAAATGCAGCAAAACCAGTGCTCGTGATAGCAGCAGCAAGAGGCAAAGGAGAAGGATCAGGTTGGAAGTGAAACAGAAAAGTTATTGAAACAACATGAAGTTGGAAAATGAGTGAATTCGCTAGCTTGCAATTTAGGCATGTCATTATCTCACAGTGATCCTCAAAACAAAGAAAAAATTGTCCAAGCTGTTAAAGGATTGGCACCACAGAAAACTACAAGGCGAAAGAAGATGTCAGAGGGACCTATATCAGATATGGGGAAATTGCTCATCACTTGGATTGAGGACCAAAGGAAAAAGGAATCCCTCTCGGCACATTGAGATCATGGCTGAGGCATGAGGCTTGTTCAAGATACTAAAGTAGCAGGACCAAACTACAATATGGTGTTCCCACAGTGTCCAAATCCCATGATGTTCTATTTCACAGAACATATCATTGATGTTAAGCAACACATGACTGTTTTGATGAAAGCTGTAACTGTTTGATAGAGGAAATATATATAATGTCCAGTCATACTCATCTTTGAAGCTCATTTTTTTTTTTCTACAGAGACTAAGTAAAATTTCATTTTATTTTCTGCTTATGGACTATATATTCTGTTTTGAAGATTTAGTTTTCAGTGTAAAATCTACTCCACCAAACAGAACAAACACCTTCTAAGTTCCTTTACACATGTAATTTAGAGACCTGAGTATATAAGATAATAATGGACTTAGTCCCAAGCATGTGGAGTTATGGGACCTGAAAGGAAGATCACCACAAAAATCGTGAAAGTACTCTTTCTAAAATCATAGCAAACACACAGGACGGATGCTGTATAGTCTCACTTATGTTTAAAATCAAGATGGGAGTGCATCAGGGTTGTATCCTTTCCCCACACTTATTCAATCTATATGCTGAGCAAATAATCTGAGAAGCTGGACTCTATGAAGAAGAATGTGGCATCAGGATTGAAGGAAGTATCATTAACAATCTGAGATACACTGACATCAAACCTTTGCCTGCTGAAAGTGAGGATGACTTGAGGCACTTACTGATAAAGATTGAAGAATACAGTCTGAAGTATGGATTACATCTCAATATAAAGAAAACAAAAATCCTCACAACTGGACCAATAAGCAGCATCACAATAAATGGAGAAAAGATTGAGGTTGTCAAAGAATTCACATTGCTTGGTTCTACAATCGACGCCAATGGAAGCAGTGGTCAGGACATTAAACGACATACAGCACTGGGCAAGTTGGCTGCAAAGGACCTCCTTCAAGTGCTGAGGATCAAGTATGTCTCCTTGAGGACTAAGGTGCCCCTGACACAAGCCATGATATTTTCAATCGTTTCATATGCATGTGAGAGCTGGACAATGAATAAGGAAGACCGAAGAAGAATTGATGCTTTTGAGTTGTGGTGCTAGCAAAGAATGCTTAAAGTAACATGGACTGCTAAAAGACCTAACAGATCTTTCTTGGAGGAAGTTCACCCAAATGTCCTTGGAGGCGAGAATGGCCAGACTTCCTCTCACCTACTTTGGTCATGTTGTGAGAAGGAACCATTCCCTGGAGAAACATGTCATGGTTGGTAAGGTGGAGGGTCGACAAAAGAGGGGAAGGCCTTCAACAAGATGGGCTGACACAGTGGCTGTGACCATGGACTAAGTATAGCAGGGATCATAGAGCTGGTGTGGGATCGGGAAGTGTTTTGTTCTGTTGTGCATGGGGTCGCTATGAGTCAGAAACAACTCGACGGCACCTAACAACAATCATGTGTTTCGCTGCCTGTCTAACAAGTGATTAAAGAAGAACAGAAATGGAATCCCCATGAGAAACAGTCATGTGAGTGGCAAAAAAAATCTGCACCAGTGGCTTGCGCTGCTATCACATTCAGCTCAGTGCCATGCAGATATATACACATGGAAGTCTCTTGAAATACAAGATGTAGAAATATCATTCATTTAAAAGACATTTTCTCCTGTTTCACACAGTCTCCATTTTACAAGTTGAGCTAGGAGAAATTTTTGTCAAATGTCCATGTATTTTTCCTTTATACAGATACTGTGGCTCTTGTAACTTATCAGGATTTCCTGTTTTCTTTGGCTGTTAGAAAGTTGACAACTAAGTGTATAGCCTACCTCTAATAATTATAGTTTAGAGTGTTTTGTGTAGTAATTATATATTGATATTATATTATTTCCCCAGCCTCATTGTTTCTGGGCCCTTGGTGATTGAAAGGATCCCTGGTGGAGGAGTGGTTAGGCACTCTGCTGCTAACCAGAAGGTCAGCGGTCCGAACCCACCAGCTGCTCCACCAGAGAACAATGAGACAGTCTGCTTCCATAAAGATTTACAGCCTTGGAAACCCAGCGTGGCAATTCTCCTCTTTCCTATAGGGTCGCTATGAGTTGGAACCAAATGGATACCAGTGGGTTTGTTTGGTTGGTTTTGATTTGGTTCTTGAGCTGTTGACTCTTTATTTTATTGTATTATAAAAATTCTCCCATGGTACCTCAAAATCTGACTGAGGTGTGGATGCCCTACAACAGAAATAAAAGGGGTAAGATAAAAATTCAAAACAGGTTGTTTTATGTAAAGATGTACAATTGCCATAATATGCACCACAGAGATTTTTGGATTGTTAAATTAAAAGAGAGAGTTTTGCTAACCAGAAGGCTGGCGGTTCAAACCCACCAAGCTACTCCTCAGAAGGAAGGTTGGGCAATCTTACTTCTGTAGTGATACTGCCTCAGAAACCCAAGGAGAGGTTGCTATGAGTAGGGGCTGACTTGACGGCATATGACAACAACAACAGTTTGATTTTAGGAGCAGAATGTAGATATCATGTTTAATCACTTGACGCTTTATTTTTCATATTATACTGTGAAAACAAGTGTCATTTTATTTTGAAGAAGCTATTTCTAGAGCATATGTCCACACTCACAATGAGCTTGTGTGACACAAAAGCTGGTCTTCTGGTGCTTGATAAAATGCTGAAAGGTACATTTCTGCAGACCTATGATGTGGCTCGTAAAATGTTTTTCTGTTTGATGACCTAGTAAAAATCAGGCCCCTAGGTGTTACGAATGGTTTGTGCTCACTTACCATCCCAGAGGTTGCCTGTTGGAACCACCCAGCAATGCTGTGGAAGAATGGCCCGGTGATCTGCTTCCATAAGGATTACAGCCAAGAAAACCCCAGGAAGCAGTTTTATTCTCTGCACATGGGATGGCCATGGCTTTGAATCAATGCAATAGCAATTGGTTTGGTTTTGGAAGTAACAAATCTAAAAGCTCCACAACTTTTTGATGACATCATAATTGATGGTTTGAACTCCACGCCTATGATTCAGAAGTGTTTAGGAGGCCATAGATTAAGCCAGGCCACTAAGCTCTGAGCTCTCTTAGCAGTGATGTGGGAGCAGACATCACACTTTCAGTAGGGACTGTCATGGTCTGTCATCCATGTGACCCACAGTTTCACTGATGTGCAGGAACTGGGTCATCCCACCACCTGGTTTGACCCTCCCTGCTCTGGGTGTGTCCTTTAAGTGCATGTTCGTAGGAAGAGGGTCTCTCAAAGAGAGAAGCTGATCCGCTTCACTCAATGGTGTAGGGTGTTACTGTCACCATAGCCCCGAAGCATGTGTCTTCCAGGCGGCACTGCCCCAGAAACGCAACACACCAAGCCCATTCTTGTTTGCAAGTGGTGACGTGGCTGCAAAGAGAAAGGATTATTCAGCTGCATCCCAGAGGGGAGCAAAAGGACCCTAAGAAGAAAAGGAAACGGAGGTGTTGCTTCCACGTGGAAACCATAGTGAGCACAGGACACAGAGGACTGAGGGAAGTTGGTGCAAATGCAAGCTCCTGCCAGCCCTCTTTAGTATCACTGTGCTGTGTGTGGCATGACACAGAGTACAGGATTACCTTCTCGTTCTGAGAGTTTTCCTGTCAGCAAATCGAGATGACGGGTTTTCTGGATGAATTGGCTTCCTGGGTGTGCTTAGAAGAGAGAGGTAGAGGAGGCTGTGTGTGCAGCACCGAGTCCCTCCAGGGACTGGCAGGCATCTGTCCCTGGCTGGCTTCTCCCACTCCATTGGCCTGAGGTGGTGACTCAGTGCCAGGAACAACAATCACATCAAGTCACACTTCAGGACTGAACAAAGTTATCTCTGTCCAGCACACTTCCAAATGCAGTGAAACACTGTAGGCACAGATGGAGGGAGTGACCTGTTCCATTGCCCTCTGGTGAATCTTACACGCTCTTTTGCCCACTGTGTGTTTGTTTTCCATACGTTCAAATTATTTTTCCCAGATATAAAATCCAGTGTTGAAAAGTAGGTTCTGGCAAAGTTAACCAAATAGTGCTTACATTGATTCCACAGATGTGTTTATTTATTCATGTCTAAAATGCTTTCTTCCCTCAGATTGTGTGTGTGTGTGTGTGTGTGTGTGTGTGTTGTATAAGAAGCCATGATGGCACAGTAGTTAAAGCAGTTAGCTGTTAACCTATACTTTGGCAGTTCGAACCCACCTGCTGCTCTGCTGATGAAAGATGTGACTTATGTGATGATTACCCAACAAACCCCAGACCCACTGCCATCAAGTCAATTCTGACTCATAGTGACCCCTATAGGGTTTCCAAGGCTGTAACTCTTTATGGAAGCAGACTGCCTCATCTTTTTCCAGTGGAGTAGCTGGTAGGTTTGAACTGCCGACCTTTTGGTTACCACCCAAATGCCTTAACCAGTCCACCGCCAGCACTCCTTTCTGTACAGATTATAGCCTCGGCAACCCTACGGGGGCCATTCTACTGTGTGCTAAAGGGGCACTGTGAGTTGGAATCCACTTTATGGTGGCAGGGTTTTTTTTTACAGGTGTGTTGTGTGCCTTCCAACTCACAGTTACCCTATAGGACAGTGTAGAACTGCCCTGTAGTGTTTCTTTTCCTAGGCTGTGGTCTTCATGGGGGCAGACCCTCCAGTCTTTTCTCCCATAGTGCCACTGGTGGGTTCCAACTGTGGACCTTTCAGTTAGCTAAGTGCTTACCTATTGCACCACTGGGACATGTCAATAAGTAGCAATTCTTCCAGGATTTAAGGGTCATTCTGTATGTTTTAAAACAAATAAGCAAAAAGAGAAGCTTGATTAACACGAAATGAACGTTTCCTTTTTATGATTTTCACTAGTTGGATGTTCTAAATAGTAGCATAGAAGCTCATTCTAGCAATAACAATGCAGCCTCCGCTGTCTAGGACCTCTCTTTAATTTCGATTTTCACTTATCCTTTTCTGGTTAGTGTTTTTTTCTCTGCTCAAGACTTTGATTGTAACAGGAATATACCCTAGACCAAGGATAGATTTGGCTGAAGATAATTTTACATAAGCACTTGTGTTACAAAATTAGCCACATCCATTGCAGTAGCAACAGAAAACAGAGTTGGAGTAACCTCTCAGAGACAACCAAACACGTCAAGAGAGAAACACTGGGCCTGCCAACTCAGGACTATAGTCTTGGGGGACATCATGCTCAATTGGCACAACATAGTACATAAAAATCTTGTTCCACATCCTACTTTGGTGAGTCATGACTTGAGGCTGTAAAGCTTTCAAGTGTCCATCTAAGATGCAACTATTGGTCTCCTCTCATCTGCAGCAAAGACGAGTGAAGAAAATCAAAGGCATCTGGAAACAATTAGTCCAAAGATGTGATGGACCCTGAGACCAGAAGAACTAAATGGTGCCTGGTTACCAATGCCAACTGCTTGGAAAGGGATCAAACCTGGAGATACTAATAGAGTGGGAGGAAAAATGTGGAGGAAATTCCAAAAACACAGAAATGACCAGAATTACTAGTCAGATAACTCTGGTGGAACCTCCAAGACTATGGCCCCAGGTTAACCTTTGGGCCTAGAATTGGACTTAATCCCATGGACTGGCTCTCAGCCCAACAGTAGAAAGGCCTATATGCAGAACACCTACCCCTGGGAGATACACTCACCTATTTAGGGACATGCACCAATTAGAGCAATCAGCCGTGGAGCACCAGAGGGACAGAATTTACATAGAGGGAAAGCTGGACAGACAGGAATGCATAACTAAGAAGGGCACAGGGAACGGGTTGTCACAGGAATGGGAGGTGAGAAGAGTTTGTTATGGTCAGGGATGGTAATCGGGGTATGGAATCAAATGCACACGAACTGTTGAATGTAAAATAAATTTTGCTCTGTAAATTTGCACCCAAAGCACAATGAAATTTGAAAAAAAAAAAAAAAAGCAGAGCTTGGCAGAAGTATTTTCTACTTCCTGTAATGACCAAATCTACATCATGTAATGACCCGGTTCTGGATGATACAAGTGGTTTGTGATTAGCTGCTAACCTAAAGGATGGTAGATCAAACTCAGCCAGTGGGACCTACTGAAGAAAGACCTGGTGATCTGTATCCATAAAGGTTACAGCCCAGAAAACACCATGGGGCAATTCTCTGTAACACATGGGACAGTACTGAGTCAGAATTGACTCAACAACCATGGGTTCTTGTGCATGTGTGTAAGTGTGAAAGCATTGGACTCCACTGCCATCCAGAGAATGTGGCTACTCCCACTCTTCCAGCAACATGGGTCCTTGCATAGCTGCTCTGGTTGCATTTTTCAAGGAAGAATGATGTGGTCCCTTCTAATTAAATCAGAAGAGTGGTAATTAGCATCCACAGATGCACCTGAATTACTTGCAGTTAGAAATCGGCCCCTTCCATTGGAACCAATGAGATATTCTTGACACTCATACAGGAAGCAGTGTAGACCATTTATTTTATAAGGGAGAAGGCAGTCAGTGTAGACTACTTACCATACAAGGGAGGAGGCAGGCAGTGTAGTGTAGACCACTTGCTGTATATGCAAGGAGAAGATAGGCAATGTAGTGCAAGAGTTAGCACTTAGTCTATGGAGTCAGATGACCTGGGTCAAGTCTGGCTCCACTTAACTGTTGTCTGACCATATTTAAGTGACAGCTCTCTGAGCTTTTCTTTCTTTACATGTAAAATTAGAGTAATTTGAGAAGTGCTTGTGATGATGAATGAAATAATGTAATAAGGAAAATGCTTTGTAAACTTCAGGGTGCTATCCTAATGTTTGTTACTATTCCCCAAGGAAATGTTTACAATCAGGGACTTACCATCCCCAAGTTTGAGTCCTGGTGATGTCAGTGGGTTGCTCCCTGTGGGTTGTGATTTCATGCATTGTCTTTAAAGGCAAGGCTTTAGTACGCAGACAGTCTTCCTTCTCGTTATTTACTGGGAGGTTAGCAGAAAATGTTGGCTCTTCCCTTCATGTGCCATAGTGTGTTTATTTGAAGGAAAACAGCTCTCTAGAAATATATAACTCTAGTTCAAGAAAGTCTGCCCCCTAAATGAACCCCCATGTTCTCCTTTCTGAACCCATCTTCGCTATTTCTTCTCTGCTTCAAACTTAGGTTGATTTGTAATGATGGTCACCTCAAAACAAGAATAGTTTACCATGCCAACAGAGTAATTGCCAATGTCAGTTCCATTGCATGTATTCATTGTTGTTGTTGTTAGGCACCATCGAGTTGACTCTGACTCATAGCAACCCCATGTACAACAGAACGAAACACTACACAGTTGTGTTCATCCTCATAATCCTTGCTATACTTGAGCCCATGGTTGCAGCCACTATGTCAGTCCATCTCATTGAGGGCCTTCCCCTTTTTCGCTAACCCTCTACTTTACCCAGCATGATATCCTTCTCCAGGGAGCAGGCCCTTTTATTTAGTGTGTTCATAAAGAGGAAACCAGGTAGCCACTTTCTAGATTTGGTGAGAAAGGAGACCTACCTCATACTTTTGTCTATTTTTCTGTAAATGTCACCATCATTGTTTAATACATCAGCTAATGAATATCTGAATCAAACATTCTTCACAGAGAGAAGACCCATAACCATTTCTCTGTTCGGATCTGTGACTTCCCTTCAGGGAATCTGAAGGGAGCTGTGGAGTCTGGGTGGCCAAAGTGAGCTGATGTGTACCACAGATAACATGTAAATAGCACCCAGCGCCGCTAGAACCCAGGGTATGGCTCATAGAAAAGTGATGTCATCAACATGTTGACAAGGCATGTTCCATTACATGATTTGGGCTGTCCATTTGGTTTGAATGAAATTATAATTAAGTAACACTTGGGAAAATGTGCAAATGTTCTCTCAAGCAAGTGTGAGTAGCAACAATGTGGATTCATGAAGCAAAGCCGTTTTGTTCCTGAATCTCTTTGTTGTTCAGTAGGGTTTTTCCTTCTCTGTCTTTTGGTGAGCACTCACCTGGTCCAAGACCTCTCTCTTTCATAGAAAAGAAGATCTCCCCGGTCACATTAAGGAGCACACACAACCTTATTTCAGTGGCTAAGTTGTCTAGGCCTACATAAGGAGCCCTGGTGATACAATGGTAAAGAACTTGGCAGCCAAACAAAAGGTTGGCGGCTCTGTGGAGGAAAGACCTGGAGATTGGCTTCTATAAAGATTATAGCCTAGGAAACCCTCTGGTGGAATTCTCCTCTCTGCCTTGGGGTCACCTCAAGTTAAAATCACCTCAGCCACACACAGCGATACCCATAGGCCCCTATGATAAGGCTCCATGGGGATGAAAGGTTTTGGTCACTCCCCTCCCCTAGACTGGTCTGCTGTAGGAGGAAAGCCCAAGCCTGCAGGTGGAAGGAGGAGAATTTGATGGTTTTTTCTGTCTACATCTGCGTTCCCCACTTTTGCTGTCATGGTTTTCTGAAGCTTCTGGAGGACAGGTGGTGGGGAGGGCTGAGGCTGAGACAGGGAAGCAAGGAGTTCTCAGTGGGCAGGTGGTGGCTTCATTCTGGACAGAGCAGAGGTCCACAGCTGATTGCTGTTTGCCTCTCATGAGTCCCTGGGCTAGTTCTCAGAGGCCCCTTTCTGGACCTTCACACCTGCAGTTCCCTCTCCTCATGCAGGCACAGGCAGCCCTATTCCAGCTGTTTTCCTGCAGCTCTTCTCTCTGGCATCTCAGGATCCACTTCAGCTCCTTTAGCGGATGCTTCCTTCACCTCCAGCCTGGCCAGCTCTGCCTGACAGTAACATCAAGTCCACTTTTGCAGGTGAGTTGCTCCAAAGCGTTTTCTTAGCTGTAATCTTTACAGAAACAGCTCATCAGGCCTTTCCTCTGTGGGACAACTGGGTGGTTTTGAACTGCCAGCCTTTAGGTTAGCAGTTGATCAAAAACCACTTTTGCCACCCAAGTTCCCTACCCAATGACTAGATACATTTGTGCATATATTTGCAGTTCAAGTTCAAGTTCTCATGTGAATTTTCAATCCATCTTGTTCAGGCCTTCCTCATCTCTGTTGGTCCTCCACTTTACCAAGCATGGTATCCTTCTCCAGGGAATAGTCCCTTCTGATAACATGACCAAAATAATTGAGATGAAGTCTGGCCATTCTCACTTCCAAGGTGCATTCTAGCTGTACTTCCAGGACATATTTGTTAATCCTTTTAGCAGACTGTGGTATTTTAGCATTCTTCTTCAACACCACAATTCAAAAGCATCAACTCTTCTTCAGTCTTCCTTATTCATTGTACAACTCTCATATACTTATGAGGCAATTGAAAATGCCATCCCTTGAGTTAGGTGCACCTTAGTCTTCAAGGAGACATCTTTGCTCTTCACCACTTGAAAGAGGTCTTTTGCAGCAGATTTGCCCAATGCAATACATTGTCTGTCTTGACTGCTGCTTCCATTGATGTTGATTGTAGAACCAAGTAATATGAAGTCTTTGACAGCTTCAATCTTTTCTGCATTTATCATGATGCTGCTTACTCATCCAGTTGTGAGGATTTTTGTTTTCTTTATATTAAGATGTAATCCATACTGCAGACTATAGTCTTTAATCTTCATCAGTCAGTGTGTCAAGTCATCCTCACTTTCAGCAAGCAAAGTTGGGTCATCTGCATATTGCAGGTTATTAATGAATCTTCCTTCAATCTTGATACCACGTTCTTCTGGATCCAAGTCCAGCTACTTGGATTATTTGCTCAGCACATAGATTGAATAAATATGGTGAAAGGATACAACCCTGACATACTCCCTTCTTGATTTTAAAACATCTAGTATCCCCTTGTTCTATTTGAATGACAGCCTCCTGGTCTATGTACAGGTTCCTGATAAGCACAATCAAGTGTTCTGGAATTCCCATTCTTCTTAATGTTATCCATAATTTCTTATGATCCACACAATTGGATGTTTTTGCATAGTCAATAAAATACAAGTAAACATCTTTCTGGCATTCTTTGCTTTCAGCCAAGATCCATCTGACATCATCTATGATATCCCTTGTTCTATGTCCTCTTCTGAATCCAGCTTGCATTTCTGGAAGTTCTCTGTCAATCTACTGCTGCCAACATTTTTTAATTATCTTCAATGAGGTTTTGTTGTTGCTGTTGCTGTTATGTGCCGTCGAGTCAGACCTGATTCATAGCAACCCCTCCTTGGGTTTCTGAGGCAGTATCACTATGGAAGTAGATTGCTCCATCTTCCTTCTGAGGAGTGGCTGATGGGTTTGAACCGCCAGCCTTCTGGTTAGCAGTCAAGGGCCTTAGGCACTATGCTACCAGAGCTCAATAAGGTTTTACTTGTGTGCAATATTAATGATATTATTCGACAATTTCCACATTCTGTGGGATCACCTTTCTTTGGAATGGGTACAAATATGGATCTCTTCCAGTCAGTTAGCCAGGTAGCTGTCTTTCAAATCTCTTGGCATCCAAATCTCCACCACGGCATCCATTTGTTGAAACATCTCAATGGGTATTCTGTCAATTCCTGGAGCCTTGTTCTTTGCCAGTTCTTTCAGTGCAACTTTGACTTCTTCCTTCAATACCATTGGTTCTTGATCATATGCCACCCCTGAAATGGATTAACATCAACCAATTTTTTTTTGGTAGAGTGACTCTGTGTGTTTCTTCCAGCTTCTTTTGATGTTTCCTGCATCATTCAATACATGGCCCATATACTCTTTCAATATTGCAACCCAAGGCTTATATATTTTCCTCAGTTCTTTCAGCTTGAGAAATGCTGAACATGTCCTTACCTTTTGGCTTTCGAACTCCAGGTTTTTGCATATTTTATTATAATAATTGGCTTTGTCTGCTAGAGCAGCTCTTTGAAATCTTCTGCTCAGCTCTTTCATCTTGTCATTTCTTCCATTTGCTTTAGCTACTCTTCATTCAAGGGTAAGTTTCAGAGTATCTTCTGACATCCATTTTGGTCTTTTCTTCCTTTCCTGTCTTTTTAATCACCTTTTGCTTTCTCATGGATGATGTTCTTGATATCATCCCACAATTCCTCTGGTTTTCGATCATTGGTGTTCAATGCATCAAATCTGTTCTTTAGTCTCTTAATTCAGGTGGGATATACTCAAGTCATATTTGGGATATAATCAAGGTCATATTTTGACTCTCAAGGACTTGGTTTAATTGTCTTCAGCTTCAAATTGAACTTGCATTATGAGCAGTTGATGATCTGTTCCACAATCAGCTCTTAGCCTTGTTTTGGCTGAAGATATTGAACTTCTTCATCACCTCTTGTCACAGATGTAGTCAATCTGATTCCTGTGCACTCCATCTGGTGAAATACTTGTATGTAGCTGCTGTTTGTGTTGTTGATAAAAGGTATTTGCCATGAATAAGTCCTTCGTCTTACAAAATTCTATCATATGATCTCTAGTGTTATTTCTATCACCATATTTTCCAACTACCAGTGATTCTTCTTTGTTTCCAACTTTTGCATTCCAGTCACCAGTGATAAGTAACACATCTTTATTGCATGTTCAGTCAATTTCAGTCTGGAGAAGTTGGTAAAAATCTTCAACTTCCTCATCTTTATCTTTGAGTGTTGGTGCATACGTTTGAATAATAGTAGTATCAAATGGTCCTCCTTGTAGGTGTATGAATATTATCCTATCACTGACAGCATTGTACTTCAGGATGGATCTTGAAACACTCTTTGTGATGATGAATGACATGCCATTCCTTTTCAATTTGTCATTTCCAGCTGTGGTAGTTATGTTTGTGTGTCAACTTTGCTGGGCCTGATTGAGTGGCTGGACAGCTAGTGGTAGTTATTCCCCATGATAAGACTGGCAGTCAACTCCATGGTGGGATCTACCACAAATAGCTGAGTAGCTGCCTTTGGGATGTTGTCTGCTTCCTGTATATAAGCAGCAGCTTTGGGAATTGTCTCTAGCCTATGGCACGCTTGGACCCTGCATGTAGCTGTGTCATTGCTCAGCAGCCTGCTATGCTCTGCTGACCTTGGGACTTACAATAGACTTAAGTTAATGGCCTTCCATGTAGTTTGGTAACATTGGGACCGTGCCTTTTTACTTGTCAACCTTGGTGCTTCTCAGCATCAGCAGCCAGCAGCTGTCTGAGTGAAGAAACACCTCTAGCTCCAGTGGGCCAGGAGCAGGAGGCAAAGCTGGACCCCAAGGTTGAGGGTTTTCACCCAGCCCCTAGAGCCTGGCACTTTGAACTTGGACTTAAACCCTCCAAATTGTAAGAATAAATTCTTGTTTGTTGAGGCCATCCAATTTGTGGTATATTTCTTGTCAGAGGGGCATTAGGTAACCAGAACACCAGCATAGCAGATCATTCAGTTGTCTGATTTGGAATGGCCAAAACCAGTCTTTTTCAGCTCACTAATGCCTAGGATATTGATCTTTATGTGTTCCATTTGATTTTTGACAACTTCAAATTTTCCTAGGTTCATACTTTGCACATTCCATGTTCTGATTATTAATGTATATTTGCAGCTGTTTCTTCTCATTTTGAGTCATTCCACATCAGCAAATGGAGGTCCTGAAAGCTTTACTCTATTCACTTCATTAAGGTTGGCTCTACACTGAGGAGGCAGCTTTCTCCAGTCATATCTGGAATGCCCTCTGACATGAGTGACTCATCTTCTGGCACTATATCAGACAGTGTTTTAGGGGTATTCATAAAGTTTTCCAGTAATACAGCATTTCACTAATGCTCATAAGGTTTTCACTAATCAATTCTTCAAGAAGTGGATGGCCTCTTTCTTCTTCTGAGTCTGTCTCATTCTGGAAGCTCCACTGAAACCTGCCCACCATGGGTAACTTTGCTGGTATTTAAAACGGTGGTAGCATATCCTCCATTCTCACAGCAACATGCAAGCCACCACAGTACGACAAACTGACAAACAAGTTCATCTCCCTTAGTTGTTCCAAACTGCTCCGCTCACTTCCTGGTCTCCCTTAGCCTTTCCAAACTACCTCAGGCTCACTTCCTGGTCTCCCTTAGCTGTTCTCAACTGCTGCTGGCTCACTTCCTGGTCTCCCTTTGCTGTTCCAAACTGCTGCCGGCTCACTTCCTGGTCTCCCTTAGCTGTTCCAAACCATGATTAGCTTGCTTCCTGATCTCCCTTAGCTGTTCTAAAACCTGGTAGTTGTGCTTTTTTAAAAGGGGAGCAATTTGGTATGTCTGTAGGTCTGGGAAAAAGGTGTTCAGTCAGAGGGAACCAAAATACAAAGCTCCTAAGGCAGGTGTGAGCTTAAGGTGTTGACAAAACTGTGAGGAGGACATAGTGTTTGAGCCCATGGGAAGGTGATCAAAACTGAGATCTGAATAATGATGGAGAGGCAGAAAATACAGGGTCTTGAATGGCATGGTAACCTTTTGGACTTTGCTGTAAGTGTGATGGGAATACATTGGAGAGTTTGGAGCACAGAGTACTTTGATCAGGTTTCTATGTTTCAAAACCAATATGGCTACTGTGGAAACTTGACTACAGTGGACAAGAGTGGAAGCAGACAAAACAAGCAGGAGAACATTTCATTTTCCAGGTGAGAGGGGGGCCTTGGAGGTAAGATTGAGAGAAGTGACCCAATTTGAGATACCTGTTAGAGGCAGAGCTTCAGTAATAAAACTAGCTAATGAAATGTCTGAATTGTAGAATTCATTTTAATGAAATGCATAACATTTCTTTCTAATGTCAATAATGGAGTAACGAATATGATTTGACGTACACAGCTCACCAGCATACTGCCCTGAGGCAGCATGTGTGCTAGTTCATAATATGAAATAACTATATGAGGAATAGGCTAGCTTGTTTTTATAATTTCAAGACTTCAAATTCAATTTATAAGTTAAGTTTGTAAAGATATATTGATGAAGCTATATCCTTTCTGATAAAACCCACTAACCCACTGTCATCAAGTTAATTCTGACTCATACTAACCCTTTAGGACAGAGTAGAACCTGCCCTACAGGTTTTCCAATGCTATAAATCGTTACTGAAACAGACTGCCACATCTTTCTCCCATGGAGTGGCTAGTGGGTTCAAACCACCGTCTTTTTGGTTAGTAGCTGAATGTTGTAACCACTATGCCACCAGAGCCCGTTTTTCTCATAAAAGTGCATGCTAAACTGAACCTCAAAAGTCAGATTGGAACCCACTTGATCTGAAGCCCAGACCATACCTAGGGAGTCATCTATAAGTATGGATTGATTTAGAAAGCCTTTAGCCATGCTTGTTTTGAAATCTACTCTTCTGGTTCTGTAGTCCTGCTAAAATAGGAATACCACAAGTGGATGGCTTAACAAACAGGAATTTATTGTCTTACAGTTTACAAGGCTAGAAGTCCGACTTCAGAGTACTGGCTCTAGGGGCTGGGTGAAGGCTCCTCAACCCTGGGCTTCAGCTCCTCTTCTCATTCCAGGGCCACAGGAGCTGGAGGCATCTATTAACTTAGGCAGTTGCTGGCTGCCGAGGCTGACAAACCTAAGGTTGTCAGGTAAAATGGCACAATCCTAAAGTTAGAGGCAACACAGTAGATCAGTAGTTCAAATCCAGGAACAATCCCAAGATCTGTAAGCAACATGGCACACCACTGGATGAAAGCTCAGCCAAATGCAGGATCCAAATGTGCCAAAATTTTAGAGACCTTTCTCATAGCTTCTCCTTATGTACTGCAAGCAGGCCATACCCCGAAAGCAACCAGTTAGCTGCTCAGGACAGATACCATCATGGAGGTGATTACAATCTCATCATGGGAAATAACTATATCCAGCTGCCCAGGCACTCAAAATCACAGCCTAGCCAAGTTGACACACAATTTTAACAACCATATCTACTAAAGTGGATTCATCGTTTACGTGAGTTTTGACTCATTTGTAAGAATATTAGAGACCATTTCTTGTTGTGTGGTGTCAAGTTAATTCCAACTCATAGGAACTCTGTAAGACTGACTGTCCAGTAGGACTGCCCCATAAGGTTTTCTAGGCTGTAATCTTTACAGGCGTAGATGCCAGGTCTTTCATTCACAGAACTCCTGGGTAGGTCTGAACTACCGACCTTTTGGTTAGCAACCAAGATTTCTTATTAGACCATAGGGTTCATATATAAACGGAACGCAATCACATTCTTTTTCTATTGTTTTGGAGAATGTTGTTGTTGTTGTTAAGTGCCGTCGAGTCATTTCTGACTCATAGCAACCCCATGCACAGCAGAACAAAACACTGCCTGATCCCATGCCAGCCCTACAATCCCTGCTATACTTGAGCCCATCATCTCAGCCACCGTGTCAATCCATCTCATTGAAGGCCTCCCCATCTTTCGTCCACCCTCCACCCTACCGAGCATGACATCCTTTCCAGGGAATGGTCCCTTCTGACAACATGATCAAAATAGGTGAGACGAAGTCTGGCCATTCT
>NW_006921904.1:782926-803499 GCF_000298275.1 Orycteropus afer afer
TTCTTCCCTTTTGGTTTTCAGACTCCAGGTCTTTGCACATTTCATTATAGTAATTGGCTTTGTCTACTCGAGCTGCTCTTTGAAATCTTCTGTTCAACACTTTTACCTTTTCATTTCTTCCATTTGCTTTAGCTATTCTCTGCTCACAGGCAAGGTTCAGAGTCTGTTCTGTCATCAACTTTGGTCTTCTTTTCTTTGGAGAATGAGCATTACACAAGTGAAAGTAGGTGAGACTGAGATGCAGGAAATGGTGTTTTGTTTTGTTTTTTTCCTATTTTTATTTGTTGATGTGGAGAATATACACAGCAAAACATACCCCAGTTTAACAGTTTCTCCAGGTATAATTCAGAGACATTGATTGCATTCTTTGACTTATACAACCAGTGGCAGACTCACCACAAGCATGGGACACACTAGCTTATGGTAAGAAGGGTACGCATGGGCTCGTTGTGCTAGTATGCTAAACCCAAGCACAATTTGCTTGTTGGGTAATCCATCCCTATATTAGTGCAATCATTGTCACCCTCCTTTCTGAGTTGTTCCTCCTTCATTAACATAAAATCACTGCCCCCTAAGGTGCCTATCCCGTCTTTCGAGTTGCTTTTCTCAGTTTGATCCCATATAGATATTTCTTGAAAGAATGCTCAAAACAGACACTCTTTATTAGTTAAACTGAACTATTACTTGGTTTTAAGAAGATTTCAGGAGCTATTTTTGGTTTAAGGTTTAAAGATTATCAAGGAGACCTTGGTGGCACAGTGATTAAGCACTCAGCTGCTAACCAAAAGGTCAGCAGTTTGAACCCACCAACCCACTACCCGCTATGTAGAAGTAACGTGTGTCTGTTTCCATAAAGATTACAGCCTAGGCAACCCTATGGGACAACTCCACTCTGTCCTATAGGGTTCCTATTAGGTGGAATCAACTCCACAACAATTAAGTAATTATGAAGTTAGTTGTCAAAGGGTTAGCTCCCTGTGTAAAAAATGTTAATTAACCTTGAATTGACATCTTGGCAGTCTCTGTCAGAATTTTAGTTTCTTGTATTTACAATTTGTACATCACTCCAGTTGCAGAATGCAGCTTGGGGTTGGGAATAGAAAATGGAGTGTTAAAAGAACACAGGCAATGTGGGCCCGAGGTATGTTCTCCCAAGATGTGTGTCATGAGAGAAGGAGCAGAGATGGCCTGTGTTTTGTCATGACATGTTCATGGCTCTGGTACAGCAGCTGGACAATGTCTCATAAAGAGACCTGGTTGAGAAACTTAACAGAGCTGAGTTTCCCAAAACATTTTATTTTGTTATTTTATCTTCTTATTGTATTGTGTTATTTTATTATTTTGTTTTATATTATTTAATTGCTGTATTCTATTTTTTTATTATCTCAAGCCAATAGGTTTCTCTGACCCACCAGGACTAAGACAAGTAACAGGAAGGAGAGAGTGAAGAAGTCCAAAAGCATTAAGACTTGGGATGGAAGCACACACAAAAAATAATACTTCTTAAGAGTCATATTTTCTGCAACAAGAGAACTTTGGAACATCTCATTGAATCCGTAGGGAAAGATCTTAAGAATATGTGCAATCAAGGGACCATAGATGGGATTCCATGGTGACAGTGATTATTGGTCCATTAGGTGTCACAGCTCATAGTGCCCTGTCTACGGTAAGGTTTTAGTGCTTCATGGTAGCAAATATACAAATATTTTCATGGATTTTTATAAATTCACCCCCAACCTCAGTCCCTCCATCATTCTTTTTCAGTCAAGTCTTCAATTCATCAACTGCAAATGATCTTTCTACCAGGCTTGGGGAAATGTAACGTAACTCCAGGGACTACCGTAAATTCACTGTCATTGTTCATTCTCGTTACACACTGATGTGTCCAGGAATATGTCCTTGGTTTCATCCATCTTTTTCTTTGAGCGAAGTTGCTCCTGTGGCTGTTGTGATAAGACTGTGACTATCTGTGATTCCAGTAGCCCTTGGCCCTTCACGGCAGCCGAATTTGTGGCTGCAGGTCAACAGCTGAAAGAAGGCATGAGCCAAGGAGCAGCCCCAGGCAGGACCCCTTCCAGACACACACACTCTCCAGAAGCACTCTCTCCACCTATTTTTTTCTTGTGTAGTGTTTGTGACTGGTGAGTTCAATAAGCCCTTGAACGTCTCTGACTCTGGTCTTTCAACAGGCCATTTGTTTCTCTGAGAGCCCATTTTGGCACGTGAGTAATCAGCTCTGTGGGCTAGTTCAAGGACATCAAGGGGGCTATTTGACTTCAACTTTGGATGATCCACATTTTTAACGTTAGTTTTTGTGACTTAGCCAAACGATTGAGCACAACTGGCTTTCTTTTCCCCCAGTCTGAGTAAACATCAAAAGCTTTAAAATGTACCTATATAATAAGTTTTAAAAGTCTTCATGTGGTCAAAAAGTCTATATGATTTTCTTTATTTGCAGCATTAGGAGGTACAGGCAGGGGATTCTCATGGCCTTTTGTTCTGAGGATTAAATCCACAGATTTAAATGGTAGCGCATTTCTCCCTTCATACCTAAATTAGCACAAGTTCATTGCTATTGAATATTATTAATCAGATATCATTAAGTGCTTTGATCTAATTCTCTAGTGATTGTGTATTGTTTCCTAAAAGGTTACTCTTTCTACAAGATGGATGTAAATAGTTCGAATAAGCGGTAGCACATGACTTTGGAAGTGAAATCTTCAGTTCTAACTACACCCTGTTGCCTTTTTAGAATTTTTCAGTTTACTGTTTATTAGTTTAGACTGTGGCTAGTTTCCGTGGTATAGTGGTTATCATGTTCACCTCACACACAAAGTGTCCCTGGTTCAAATCAGGGCGGTAACAGCTCCATTTTAAAGGAGCTCTGGTGGCACAGTGCCTATGGCATTTGACTGCTAACCAGGAGGTTGGCAGTTCAAACCCACCAGGCTCTCTGCATGGAAGAAAGATGAGGCAATCTATTTCTTGCCTGTTGGGGTTGCTGTGAATCAGAATTGACTTGATTGTAGTGAGTTTGGTTTTTCTTGGTTTCAGCGTAGGCTGTGACTTGGTAAACAACAGCATGATGACTCATCTTCCTCTTCGGAGCAAGGAAATGACCTTGGACAGGCATCAGATGTAGGGTCTAGTCTTGACTTCCCTGCTTCAATGCACTATGAGCTGTGATACCTAATGAACCAGTAATCACCACCAGTACCATGGAAACCCATCTGTTGTCCTGTGATTGCACATATTTTTAAGATCTTTCCCAGATTCAATGAGATGTTCCAAAATTCACTTGTTGAAGAAAATATGACTCTTAAGAGGTATTTTTTGTGTGTGAGTTTCTATCCCAAGTGTTAATGCTTTGGGACTTCTTTATTCTCTCCTTCCTGTTACTTGTGTGAGGCCACAGATGATTCATTTAATTGTTAGGAATCTCCCTTTTCTCATCTGAAAAATGGGGAGAATGGGTTAGATCAGTGATTGTCAACTTGAGCGTAGAGCATAAGCACCTGAAGTGTTTGTTGGACCACAAATCGGTGGCCCTTGCCCTGAATGCAATAGCTGGGCTCCCGCCATCTTTGTTCTGTTTGGTCTCCCTGCTGAGAATTTGTATTTTCATCCCAGATAAACTGAATCGGGGTCTACATTTTAACAAGATCCCCGAGTGATTTTTAGGTATACATAATGATTCTTATGTATAGATATGCATCACTCGGGGATCTTGTTAAAATATAGACTCTGATTCAATATGTCTGGGGTGGAAATGCAAATTCTCAGCAGGGGGTTGAGCCAGCATGAGTTGGTGTGAAGCCCTCTTCAATAAGACTGGCCTGGGGATCTTAGAATTTCTCTTTCTACCAAGTTCCCAGGAGCTCTGGTAGCATAGTGCCTAATGCACTTGACTGCTAACCAGAAGGCTGGCAGTTCAAACCCACCAGCCACTCCTTGGATGGAAGGTTGGGCAATCCTACTTCTGTAGTGATACTTCCTTGGAAACCCAAGGAGGGGTCGCTATGAATGGGGACCGACTCAATGGCACATAACAACAACAACAACAACAACCAATTTCCCAGTGATCCTAATGCTGCTGGTCTAAGGACCACACTTTGAGAATCATTGGATTAGATGCTTTCTCCGACCACTTGCAACATTAACATTCCAGTGTCATGCTCAGTGGCTGCTGGTTATGCTCAGCTCTTTGGAGTTTCTGGATGTACCGGTGTGGTAGATACAGTTGGACAAGCACCGCCAGTTGACCTTAATAAGAGCAGACACTTGGACCAGTGGAGTCATATGGTAGTGGGGTGGTCCCAGACATCAGCAGCAGCCCTGAACTAGTGGTAAAAGATTCCACAAAAGTTGCTGTGTTGGGCTTCAGCAGCAAGGTGACAACAGGGTTAGTGGTTGGAGGGTGGTGGGCATTTGGTATGGGAAGTGAGTTTAGTATAAATGATGTCTGAATGACGTTTTTCAACAAGCTTATGTACATACTCAAACCACACTCACTGCCATCAGGTCAGTTCCAATTCGTAGCAACCCCCATTGGGTTTCCAAGGCTGTAAATCTTTACAGAAGTAGACTGTCTCATCGTTCTTCTGTAGAGCTGCTGGTGGGTTTGAACCAGCGACCTTTTGGTGAGCAGACAGAGATGCCTTAACCACAACACCACGAGAGCTCCTTTGTGTGTGTACTGGATAGAGAAAAAAGTATAAATTGATTATTTCACAAGTCAGACACTGGGCAGCCAACATCCTTTGTATTGCTACCAATAATGTAACTTTTCATATCAGTGAGAAAATGTTGCCTTTCTAAAAATAAAGTAAAACAAGGTCTGTTTCTGTTGTGATAAGACTTTAAACATTTCAGTCCCTCAAAACCTTGTAGAAGGTTGTTGTGAAAAGCAAAAGCACATGTGCATAAACACACACAATTAACTAACAGTTTGTATCTTTATTGTCTGGACTGTAACAGGCTCTGTTAGTGATTTAGGAAAGCCTTAAATCCTTGGCCTTTTCAGACCTTCCCACAATGTTATCAAGTACCTTTCATTTCCTGCTGTTAGCACAGCCCTGTTCACTACAGCAGTCAAAGTGCATGACTTCTCCATGCAGATTTTGAAATGAGAGAGGGGTTAATTGGCAGGATTTTTCGTTGTGATGGTTTTTCTTGAATGGTTAGTGATAGGGGAATAAAGGGCAATGGCTTTAGTTTATTTTTTAATATTTAGAAAATTCTGTCTGTCCCTGTTACTCAAGATTTCTAATCATTGACATATTTTTCTCAAACCCCATGTTTATCAAATTTTCATACTAAATGAATGGTTGAAAATGCATTTGCAAGTATAAATTCTGTGCATTTCAAAGATGCCCAGAGCTTACGAGAATTTCAAATTTGATAGATGAGGGATAAGATTGATTCTGTGCCTTGCTAAAAAAAAAAAAAAAAATTCTCTGTTACTGAAGAGTATCAATAGATTCATTCAAAGAGCATCTGTAATAGAAGTGGGGCCATTGAAAAGCAGGCTGAGCCAAGAACTGGCTGATACAAATCCTTAGCCACTAAGAGCTAACCAGGCACATCCTATCAGCCAATCACAATGCTATAAAATGTGATAAATCTTGTACAGGATTGTTAACCCTTTTGTGACCTGTGGTACATTTAATGCCCACTTAAATTTTCTACCTCTGGGTTTTACTTTCAGTGTGTGCTTTCATCTGGTGGAGGTGTGTATAACTGTGTGAATCTAAAGCAATAGGCCTTATTCCCCCAATCCCAGCACCAGCTATCTCTTGGGATATAGGTATCCCACTGATTACATCAAAATCTCTATTACCTCAAAAAAATTGTTTTCATTTCATTCAAAATGCCTTCCATGACTGAAGACACATGATTTCAACCAAATTCAAAGCAGGAAATAATTGGGTCTTGCAAGGGTTCAAGGTCGATTTTGGGAGCTGGTAGTTCTGCTCTGTGCGTGTGTGTGCACGCATGTGTTCATCTCTCGTTTCCCTCTCCTCTCTTACTCTCTTTCCTTTTTTTTCTGTCTCTCAGACGTAGGAAACAAATATTGTTGTTCCACCTATCTAATGGGGAGGTAATACCCATACACTGACAAACATGTTCTCAGAAAATATCTATACTTTACAAGGGTATTAAGGCCTAGGAGGCCTTACTTGGTATTTTAACCAAAGCAAATTTTCAAAAGGTGCTTGCAGGAGAAAATCCTTGACTCCTTGCTGTCCTCCCTCACTCTGGAGGGGAACATGTTCATGATTTGTGGAAATGGCTGGTACTCACCACTGGCCAGTACTCATCACTGCCCAATAAGAACTAACCAGACACATCTTATCAGCCAACCAGGATGTTGCAAAATGCAATGCATAGTTAACAGGACTGTTGTGAGGACCACTTGTGACAAACTGAGAAAACCTGGTACAGAGGAAACCTGTTGCATTGCTGCTGTTGGCATGGAAAGAACATGTTGCATCAGCTACGTCAACTGCAACCTGTTCCCTGAGCAGTGGAGGAGGAGCCGTGGGGCCAGAGAGAGACAGACACAGGGAGACGAGAGGCGGAGTCACAGGGAGAGAGACAGGGAGAGAGACACAGAACAGGTGGCTTCCAGTCTCCTCTGCTAGCCTGTTGTTGTTGCTAGGTACTGCTGAGGCAGCTCTGACTCACGGTGACCCCTATATAAACAGAATGAAACCCTGCCGGCCCTGTGCCGCCATCACAGTGTTTGCTATGCTTGGGCCCATTGTTACAACCACTGTGTCGATCCAGCTTGTTGAGGGTCTTCCCCCTTTTCACTGACCCTCTACTTAAAAAGAGAGAGAGAGAAAAAAAAAAAAAAAAACTTCCGTGGAGTCAATTCTGACTCATTGTGACCCCTATTGGGTTTCCAAGGCAGTAAATCTTTATGCAAGAAGATTGCCCCCTCTTCCTTCCCAGGAGCGACTGGTGGGTTTGAACCACCAAACCTTCTGGTTAGCAGGCAAATGTCTTAGTCTCTGCATCACCAGAGATCCTTCCCTCTACCACGCATGATATCCTTCTCCAGGGACTGGTGCCTTCTAGCAACATGACCAAAGTAGGTGAGAAGAAGTCTGGCCATTCTCACTTCTAAGAAGCAATCCGGCTGCACTTCTTCCAAGACAGATTTGTTAGTTCTTCTGGCAGTCCACGGCATTTTCAGTAGTCTTTGCCAATTCAGAGGCATCAACTCTTCTTTGATCTTGCTTGTTCATTGTCTAGTTTCCACATGGATATGAGGCTATTGAAATAACTTTCACTTGAAAGAAGTCTTTTGCAACAGATTTGCTTAGTGCAGTAGGACTTCTGATTTCTTGACTGCTGTTTCTGTGAGCATTGATTCTGAATCCAAATAAAATAAAATCATTGACAAACTCAATCTCTTCTCCATTTATAATGAGGTTGCTTATAGGTCCAGTTGTGAGGATTTTTGTTTTGTTTATGTTAAGGAGTAATGCATACTGAAGACTGTAGTCTTTGATCTTCATCAGTAAGTGTTTCAAGTCATCTTTACTTTCAGTAAGCAAAGTAGTGTCATCTGCATATCACAGGCTATTAATGAGTAACCTCTGCTAGCTGGTTGCATTAAATTCACCTATTTAATTGGCCCTAAGGCACTTGCCTGCTAACCAGAAGTCTGGCGGTTCAAACCCACCAACCACTCCTCAGAAGGAATATTGGGCGATCTACTTCCATAGTGATACTGCCTTGGAAACCCAAGGAGGGATCGCTGAGTCGGGTCTGACTCAATGGCACACAACAACAACAACAACATTTTGTTGGGAATTCAGCTGGTCATGAGTACATTGATATCTTCAGGTACGGTGGAAATTTCCACAACTATGAGGTTAACCCTTAATCAGTATAACCTAATCATTGATAATCACGTTCCTAAAATCTTAAAGAAAATTGATCTTTTCTCAAGACTTACTTCAGATATTCTTATTCTTTTCTTTTCTTTTTTTTCTTTTTTTCTTTTCCTAAGTCTAGAAGGGAGGACAATTGTGGCTCAGTGGTAGAACTGTCACCTTCCACACAGGAGATCCTAGTTCAGTCCTGGCCAGTGCACCTCAGCACAGTCCCCACCTGCCTGTCAGTAGCTTGTGTCTTGCTATGATCCTGAAGGTTCTAGACTAAGACAATCTAGGAAGAAAGGCCTGGTGATCTACTTCTGAGAATTAGCCAGTGAAACCCTCTGGCTGATGTCATTGTGCACGAGGTCATCTGGAGTCAGGGGTGACTGGATAGCGGCTAACACCACCACCAAGTGCAGATGATACTTTCAACTGTTGTTGTTGTTGTTATGTGCCCTTGAGTCAGACCCGACTCATAGCGACCCCTCCTTGGGTTTCCAAGGCAGTATCACTACGGAAGTAGATTGCCCCATCTTCCTTCCGAGGAGTGGCTGGTGGGTTTAATCCGCCAGCCTTTTGGTTAGCAGTCAAGTGCCTTAGGCACTATGCTACCAGAGCTCCTACTATCTACCTCAAATATGTTTCATTCTGTAAATGTACACTCCATACATAATGTTTAATGATTCCTTACGTAAAGAGAAAAAAAAAACTTTTCCCAAAAAAAGTGTGCTTTTATTTTTCACATATCTTTCTGCCCTCGTGTAAATAGAAATTTGGCGTTTAGTTCAAGCATAGAACATCTACCTGTAGATCTTACGTTTGCCTTTCTTACAGGTGTTTCAGTGTAAGCTGAAAACAAATGACTTAAGCTCCCCTTTTGCAGTTTCTGAATCTATTGCCATCTATTTGGGGACATTTGGTTAAAAGTCAAAATGACAAAAATTATAAAAGAATAAAAAAAATGAGATAGTACTTCTCATACTCACTTAGATCAAAATGCTCTCAGCCCACCCCCCTCCCATGAAAAAGGCAGATCTGAATGGGCATGTGCAGATCGAATAGCTGTGTGGTCATGGGGCTTGAGATAGAGTCTGGCAGTAAAAGTGCCAAGAAAAGATGGACCATTCGTAGGGTATCAGCATTGGATGCCGACATTTTACAGCCGTAATGACCCTAGTTTGACGTGTTGTACTCTTCTTACACAGGGAAAAGATAGGGTTGCAGGTCAGTTCCAATGCTTAGCAATGCTAAGGCATCCATGGGTTTGGAATGGGCCATTTTTAAGTGGCCAACAGCCACTTGTAAAATGTGGAATCACACTTGTTCAGTGATTACGTTCCATCTGCCTTTTCCTCATCCCCACGTGTTTCCATGAACCCTGGATGGTCTCGAGCGCAATGTCCTGCTAGACATAACCTGGCCAGGAAATAAGAGGAGGGAAATAAATTGAGATTTACCAAACTTCAGGAGCAGACTGTCAGCTTAATCTATGTAAAGAACTGGGGCTCAGTGTTTGTGCAAAGAGAAACAAACAAATGGAAAAAAAAAAAAAGGTGTTTCTAAGCACTAATTTAAAAATACTTAAGGTGTTTGGGGAAGCTGTCATTTATTTGCTGATAGTAAAGTTAAATGGTATTTCTGTGAGCTTCAAAAAAATAAATCAGTTTGTGGACTTAGGAACCGAAAAAAATGAACAATAGCCGCCTTGTCACTTCATATTCTGTCTGACTCCTGCTTCAAATGCTTTCCTAGAAGGGTGTGCTTTTTCTTTAAAGGCCAGTTTTTGTGGCTCAGGCAAGTTATTGAAGTGCTAGCAGACTAACTCTAATGCACAGAAGGCTTTGCCTGCATTCGTGGAGGCCGTTGGGAGGAAAGTGCCTGACGCTGGGCAGGCTGTCACTGCTTTGTGTTTTTGAGGAATGCTGCATTCTTGCTGTACTCCTAGGAGGCTCTTGGGTTTCAGACATTAATCCCAAGTAGAGTCACAGAATCCGGAAGACATCCATTCCTGACTCACAGAAAGCTGAATTACGTCCCTGTGGAAGCCTACCAAAACCAAAAAAAAACAAACTCACTGCCCTTGAGTCGATTCCGACTCATAGCCACCCCCTTTGGATTTCTGAGGCAGTAAATCTCTATGGAAGTAGATTGCCCAGTCTTCCTTCCGTTGAGTGGCGGATGGGTTTGAACTGCCAACCTTCTGGTTAGCAGTCAAATGCCTTAGGGACTACACCACCAGAGTGGAAGCCTAGATAGGTTTATTCTCTCCAGTACATACTCTGTGACCAGATGCCTTAAGTTGTTGTGATGGAGATAATAGGTCATGTACAGAAGAGTCACATGCTTTCTCTGCCTCCAGCTCCATGAGCCAGCAGCTGGGTGATGTCTGTACACCACCCAAGGGTTCTTCTGTCATTTGTGAACTGAGGAGAACTGGAATTCCTGGGATTCTTCTGAGCATATAAGCAGGTTACATATGTGGAACTGCTTCATGCATTGAAGACATTGCACAAATCCTGAAGAGTTGGGCAAAATGGGAATGAAACCTGATTCATGCCAACATCGAGCAATATCGGTCAACCTCTTTGGGTTACTTACTCATCGTTGATCCCTAACTAGTTGATTCCAGTTTTCAATTTAACAGATAAGTCAAACGGTTTCCTGTGCTTCCGTTTTCTCCTATTACATTCCGTTTGGCTTAGCTGACATGTGTATCATGTTCAATTCGTGATAATTATGGCGAAAACAGCAAGGTAGAGTCATGGAATCAGCCAAGTGGAGCTCAGAGAGAATGACCCTAGCAATGATCTGTTCCAGAAGTTTCTGTTTTACCAAAGATCAATCATCTTGCCCCCACAACATCAAAATGTTTTGAAAGCCATCACACACCTTACTCCAAAATAAATGTGAAATGCTTAACATATTTACATATAAAAAGAAGATTAAAGAGAGAAAGATAGTATAAGAAAATATAATTACACATTTATATAACTGAGGGGAGAAAGGACTTTTTAAGTGCAACACTAAGGACAGAATTTATAAAAGCAGGTAGCAGTAGATATAGTCTCATAAAATGTTGGTATAAAAAACTAAATGAAAATAAACAAAACTCACTGCCTTGGAGTCATATCCAACTCATAGCGACCCCTCCTTGGGTTTCCAAGGCAATCTACTTCCATAGTGATACTGCCTCGGAAACCCAAGGAGGGGTTGCTATGAGTCAGGTCTGACTCGACAATACTTAACAACAACGTCACCACTATGGAAGTAGATTGCCCAGCCTTCCTTTACCAGAAGTAAAATAATAGAAAAAAATATTTGCAACATAGGATAGTCAGTGGAAATATCTTAATATACAAAGAACTTTTTGAAACCCAAGAAAATAAATTTTTTTAACAGGAAAGGTCAAAAAATACTGCCCTCAAAGAAGTACAAAGGATACAGAAACATGTTTATCGCCACCAATACTTTTTTTTTCAGTCACATTTTAAACAACCATGAGATACTCTCAAGTTGGTACACATTAAAACTCACCCCCATGGCCCAACAATAGACAGGCCTATAAGGTGAACAAGGAGTTCTGGTGGCATAGTGCCTAAGGCATTTGACTGCTAACCAGAAGGTCAGTGGTTCAAACCCATCAACAGCTCCACAGAAGGAGGATGGGACAATCTACTTTCATAAAGATTTACCACCTTGGAAACCCAATGAGGATTTCTGTGAGTCAGAATCAACTCCATGGCAGTGAGTTTGGACTTTTGTGATTTATAAGGTGAACAATAACACCAGGAAGGTACACACTACACAGAGCAGTCAACCATTCAAGATCAAAATGGCAGTAATTGCTCAGGGATAAAGCTTAGAAGGCAGGAAGGGGTAGGAAAGAAGGACAAATGGAAATGATTACCACAGGGAGGAAGTGGGAAGCTACATTGTGCTGCATGCGTTGATTGTAATCGATATCACAAAACAGAATGTGGATGCAGTGTTGAATAGAAAATGATTTGCTCTGTACGCCTTCATTCAAATCACAATAAAGAAATCAAACTCACTGCCATTGAGGCCGTTCTGACTCACAGCGACCCCCATTGATTTTTCAAGGTGGGGAGTCTTTATGGAAGTAGATTCTTAACACGGCAGCTGGAAGGCTTGCACTGCCAACTTTCTGGGTAGCAGTCAAATATCTTAGGCACTGTGCACCAGAGCTGACAATAAAGAATTAAAAGAAGAAGAAGAAGAAAGAAAAACAGTGTACTGTTTAGTATTGGTGAGAAAGAGGGAAAAAGAACTTCTGACAGAATGCTTCTGCAGGAGACCATTAATGTGACCTAACTTGAAGGAGAGCTTGAGCGGAACCAATGGTTAATATGCCCCCTGCTAACTGAAAGGTTGGAGGTTAAACCCACACAGAGGCACCTTGGAAAAAAGGCCTGGTGATCTACTTTGAAAAAAGCAGCTATTAAAAGTCCTCTGTTATGCTCTGACACACGTGGTGGGGTCACCATGAGTCAGACTCAGCTTGACAGCAACTTATCTTTGAGAACAGCCGTGTAGCCACATGAACTCAAAGCTCTACAGGGCATGCACTCTGGGCCAGCAGTTTTACTTCGGGGAAGATTTTCAATGGAAATTAGCCATTGTGTGTATGAAGATTTGTTCATGGCGGTTGTTCCCCAGAGGACATTTGGCAATGCTTGGAGACGTTTTTGGTTGTCACAACTGTGGGAGGTAGGTGATACTGACAACTAGTGGGCAGAGCCCGGGGGTACTGTTAAGTGTACCACAGTGCACAAGATAATGCCAAGCTCTCCAACCAAGTGAAATCTTAAAAAAAAAAAAAAAAAAGATGAAGAAATAAAAGTCCAGAAAGTCACAAAGCAGATTAGGACAGAGCTCGGAGGATACCCCCAGCCAGATGTTCTCCCTGAATTTTCTGCACAGTTTCATTCTGAGTTACACACACTCGCAAAGCACACACATACAGAGATCAACTTTTCATGGTTATTCGCATCATATGATAATAGTTAGTTGGAATATTCCTTTAAATAGGATATTAGAGATACATCCTACCATATACATAATGATATTCATTTCCAGGCACATTTATTGTATAGAAAGCAAAGTTCATTTGAACAATCTGTATTTGGGAGAAGTAGAAAATAACTTGGTGAGAGCGTGGGACAAATGTTTCATACTCCACCATGTCTCAGCTCTCTTTATGCTCAGAGTTTTCCCAGAATCATCCTCTGATAGACCAGGCTTCTACCTAGGAATATACCCTCTTTGACTTTTTGTTTGAGTTTTAAATAATTGATGAAATGGGGAAACTAAGGGACAGGAGGGAGTTCTGGTGGCGTAGTGCCTAAGGCATTTGACTGCTAACCAGAAGATTGGCAGTTCAAACCCATCAGCTACTCCATGGAAGGAAGACTGGGCAGTCCACTTCTGTAGAGATAAAACGCAATACAACTCAAGGCCATTGAGTTGGATCTGACTCACAGCAACCCCTCCTTGGGTTTCTGAGGCAATATCACTGTGGAAGTAGATTGCCCAACCTTCCTTCTGAGCAGTGGCTGGGGGCTTTGAACCTCCAGCCTTCTGGTTAGCATCAGATGCCTTAGGCACTATGCCACCAGGGCTCCTGATTATTATTTCAAAGTGAGGGGAAATTCGCATAACATTAAAGGGCAAGTTATCTGTGAGTCTGAAGTTCATAACCTGAGGACCACCTTTATTGCATAAGCCAGCAAATGGAAGATGTAGAGAAGGTGAAGGGCATTCATCTTTCTTCTAGTCCAGCACCTCCTGGTCCCATCTGCTTTGTCCGTGGTCTTGCCCTTGTGCCTGCATGGGTGCAGAAAAAGTGAAGTGAGACCTAACATTTCATCAACATTGGAAACAATCTATTTCTTCCATTTCCTTTCTGCTGCTTCAGCGTTGATTTCTGAGTAATCTGCAGCATTGATTTTTTTGAATAGTTAATTTCCTTTAAAATTAATTGTTCATGACTGTGTTGGTGCCAAAAACACCACAGCTTGGTGTTCAGGAAGGAGGACAGCACACTTCCTCATTCCTGTGCATGCATGGGGCCTGGGGCTTCATGAATGTCCCCCTCTGCTCCCAGGGTTACTGGAGACCCTGCAAGTCCTGTGTCAGGGCTTCCTATTCTTCACAACCTTGAACATGAGGGAAGTTAAGAAACAAAACATATATTGATTTCAGCATATTGAATCTCTTGACTTCTGAAATTACACTTTCATTTCTTTACTTCTTTTCTTAAAAGCCATTTAAACGTAAACCATAGCTGGAAATTATTTTAAAAGATGTTTGAATCACTTATTTGAACAGAAATTTCCAACTTCCTTTGACAAATATGGATTCCCAGTACTAATATGCCACTGTATTAAGTTATCTACTGCTATACAACAAGTTACCCAAAACTTAGCAGCCTAAACAACACACATCTTGTGTTAGTTTCTGTGGGTCAGGAATACTGTGCAGCTTAGTGGGTCCTTGGCTTCAGGGTCTCAAGTCAGATTATTAGACCGAGGGCCTCAGTTTCTTACTAGCTATCAACCAAGAAAAAAAAAACTTGTTGCCATTGAATCGATTCTGATTCACAGTAACCCCATATGCTACAGAGTAGAATAGGGTTTTATTGGCTGTAATATTTATGGAAACAGGCCATCAAGCCTTTCTTCCTTGGTGCCACTTGTTGAGTTCAAACCGCCAACATTTAAGTTTCCAGTTGAGCGCAAACCAAGTGCACCATACCACCTCAATTCCTTGCTATGGAGGCCTCTCCAACATGGCAGCTTGCTTCATTAAAACCAGCAGGAAAGAGAGTCTTGTAGTAACATTGGAAGTCCCAGTCTGTCATAACTGAATCATGTAAGTGACATCTCTTCACTTCTTTTTTTCTTTAGTTTCTTTTCTTTTTTTTTAATTGTTATTTGGGTGAAGGTTTACAGAGCAAATTCACTTTCCATCATATAAGTGACATATAAGTGAATCATATACGTGACATCTCTTCACTTTTGCTAGTTCTACTGGCGGTTCTAGAAACCTGCCCATGGGAGGGAGGAGGCTGCACAGGAGAGTGAATAGCAGCATCATTGAGGACTGTCTTAGAAATTCATGCATCACAGGCACTTCCTTAACGAGCAGTTCCAGTCTGTGTACTTCATTTACTCAGAGGAGGTTTTGAGGGTCTACATTCATATCCCAGCTCTGCTATTCACTATAACTAGCTCTGTGACCAGGAGTGGGTGACTGTTTTGCTTACGTTGCATTGCTCTAATAGAAAATACCACCGGTAGATGGCCTGAACCAACAAGAGTGTTATTTTCTTACAGTTTTTGGGGGTAGAGGTCCTAATTCAAAGTGCCAGGCTCTAGGGGCTGAGTGAAAGTCCCTCGACCCTGGGCTTCAGCTCTGCCTCTTGCTCCCAGCCCACTGGAGCTAGAGGTGTCTCTTCACTCAGACAGCTGCTGGCTGCTGAGGCTGATAAACCCAAGGCTGACAAATGGCACAGTTCCAATACTACCAAACAACATGACAGGCCACTAATTCAAGTCCAGAGACAGTCCCAAGATCAGCTGGGCATGGCAGGCTGCTGAGTGAAGACTCAGCTATATGCAGTTTATGTAGTAGGGTCCAAGCATGCCAAAAGCTGCTCCTTATATACTACAAGCAGACCACATCCCTAAAGCAGCTACTCAGCTGTTTGCGGCAGATTCCACCACGAAGTTGATTACCAGTCTCATCATGGGGAATAACTACATCCAGCTGCCCAACCAGTCAAAACCAGGCCCAGCTAAGTTGACTCACAGCCTCAACTAGCACAGTGACTTAGCCTCCCTAAGCCTGGCTTCCCTCATCTATAAATATAACTGTGTGAAATGGGGATAAAAGTGATGCCTCTGTCCTGAAGTTGTTTTGAAAGTTGTCTGAGATTACACACATGCACACATATTTGTAAAACAATTAGTACAGTGATCAGAGAAGTGAGTCTTGTGAATGTCTAAGTTTTTCAGTATGCTGAGAGGACATCTAAAAAAAGTTAAAAATAATTTAGAATTTAATAATTTGGCTGAAATGTACCTAAAATGCACTATGTACTATTTTCCCAAAGAGTTAAAGGTGACGACAATTGGGTGTTTGTAATCGGCTGCTCTCATGTAAAGTCTAATTATTGCTTTGTGCTCTTGTACAGTGATTCCCTGAGTGGCTTCTGAGATGTCTAAAGAAATTTACCTCTTTAAATGGCTCCACATTGCTTTCAATTTTGAACCTGTGTCTGTACTTTTTATTTGTTTTCCTTCCTTGCTCTAATATTGTTATCCAAGTACATTTCATTCTTACCACAGTGCTGCAAGTAGCAGTCCTTCTCTCTTCCAGTTTGTTTTGCTAATGTGATATGGACTTAAAATTGAAAAGTAATCATGAGATAATCCTAATTATAATCCCAATTATCATGTGATAACCATGAAAAGCAAAGCATGAGATAATTCTATGTGTAAACCTCAGCTCTTCCCACTTGCTAGCTGTGGTACTTGACAAGAACTTGACTTCCCTGTTGGTGCTTATCATCTGTAAAACAGGACATTAACTTGTAGAGATACTAAAGTAAATACATTGATAGATTAATAGATAGCTGGCATCGAGTCAAGCTTGACTCATGGCAACCTTATATACTCCAGAACAAAATGTTATCTGGTCCTGAGTCATCTTCACTGTCACCAACATGTTCAAGTCCATCATTGTAGCTATCATGTCAGTCCATCACACTGATGGGCTCCCTCACTGGCCCTCTACTTCACCAAATACGGTGTCCTTCTGTAGTGCTTGATTCTCCTGATGACACATCCAAACCAAGAGAGTCAGATGGTGTTATGTTGAGATCTATAAGGTTTTCATTGGCTCATGTATGGAAGTAGAGCCCCAGAGCTTTCTTCCTAGTCTATCTTATTCAGGAAGCTCTGTTGAAAACTGTCCAGCATGAGTGACCCTGCTGATGTGAGGAATGTTGGTGACATATCTTCCAGGGTCACATTGACAGATGGGTGGTAGAAAAGGAATGAATACACAGAGCTTAGTATACCAAAATCATGTGATATTAGCTATTTTTATTTAACACTTTACATAAACTTTATGTAATAAATGGATTAAAATTTTCTGAAATATGTGAACAATCAGGTTGTAAATTTGGGACTCTTTGAAATATAGTATATTACTTCTGTAAAATTTTTGGTTAATTTTATGTTGTTGAAGTTGATTACATGATTATATCCAGTCATTTGTATTTAGTCCCTTAACAACTCCTTGTATGTCAGAAAACCATGATCATTATCAAGTATCACAGCATAGATGACATGGAGTGATATTTTTTCTCTACATCAAGCATCCAGCACTTCTCTATTAGTTATTATATCATGGTGGCTTGTGTGTTGCTGTGATGCTGAAAACTTTGCCACCAATGTTTGAAATATTAGCAGGGCCATCCACAATGGCTAGGTTTCCGTGGAGCTTCCAGACGAAGACGGATTAGGAAGAAGGACTTGGAGACCTACTTTGGAAAAAATAGATCATGAAAACGTTATGGAAAGCAGCACAGAATGCTGTCTGAGATAGTGCCAGAAAATGAGCTCCTCGGATTGGAAGGCACTCAAAATACGACTGGGGAAGATCTGCCCCCTCGAAGTACAGTCAATTTTAATCATGTGGATGGAGAAAAGCTTTCATTTGCTGATGTGGCCTGACTCAAAATGAGGAGAAACAGCTGCCAACATCCAGTATTAATCAGAATGTGAAGTATGCAGAGTGTGAATTAAGTAAAATTGAAAGGGTTAGAAAATGAAGTGGAACACTTGATGATTTATATCCTAGAAATTAATAAGCTGAAATCGCCTGGTATTGTCCATTTTGTATTAAACAATCGTAAGTTCTACTATGCTGGGAATGACAAAGAGGAATGGCATAACATTCATCATCAAAAACAATATTTCAAGGTTTATCCTGGAATGCAGCACTGTCAGTGAGAGGATAACACCCATACACCTACAAGGAAGATCAGTTAACATAGATATTAAAATTTACACACCAACTATTAATGCAAAAGATGAACAAATTGAAGATTTATACCAACATCTGCAGTTTGAAATTGATCAGACATGCAATCGAGATGCATTGCTAATTACTGGTGATTGGAATGTAAAAGTTGGAAATAAAGAAGGGGGAAAAAAAACCCAAACTTACTGTCATCCAGTTGATTCGACTCACAGTGACCCCTCCTTGGATTTCTGAGGCAGTATCTCTACAGAAATAGATTGCCCAATCTTCCTTCCAAGGAGTGGCTAGTGGGTTTGAATAACCAGCCTTCCGGTTAGCAGTCAAATGTCTTAGGCACTATGTTGGAAAATATGACCTTGGATAGAGAAATGACAGTGGACATCACATTATAGAACTTAGAAAGACCAATTACTTATTCATTGGAATTATTTTTTAACAATATAAACAGCAACTATCCATGTGGGCCTTGCTGAATGGAATACCCAGGAATTATTTCAACTACATATGTGGAGAAAGATGATGGAGAAACTCAATATCATCAGTTAGAACCAGGCCAGAGGCCAACTGCAGAACAGTCTTCAATTGCACATAGGCAAGTTCATGTTGAAGCCGGAGAAAATTAAAAGAAGTCCACAAGAGCCAAAGTGTAGCCTTGAGGATATCCCACCTGAATTTAAAGATCATCTCAAGAATAGATTTGGTGCATTGAACACTAATAACTGATGACCCTGTGGGATGACATCAAGGATTTTACATGTGAAGAAAGCAAAAAGGTCATTAAAAAGAAAAGAAAGGAAAAACAAAATAGATGTGAGGAAGGACTATGAAACTTGCTCTTGAACAAAGAGTAGCTAAAGTGAATGAAGGAAATGATGAACTAAATGAGCTGAACAGAGTTTTAAAGGGTAACTGGAGAAGACAAAGTAAAGTCTTATAACAAAATATGCAAAGACCTGAAGTTAGAAAACCAAAAGGGAAGAACACATTGACATTTCTCAAGCTGAAAAATCTGAAGCAAACATCCAGTCTTCAAATTGTAATACTGAAGGATTCTATGGGCAAGAAAATGGAATGATGCAGAAACAACAGAAGAAGATGGAAGTACAGAGTTACTTTACCAAATATAAATTAATCGACATTCAGGCACTTCAGAAGGTAACAACATATGATCAAGAACCAATGGAACTGAAGGAAGGAACAAGTCAAGGGGCACTGAAGGCATTGGCAAAAATTGAGGCTCCAGAAATTGATAGAATACCAATTGAGATGTTTCAGCAAATGGAAGCAATGCTGGAAATGCTCACTCATCTACACTGAGAAATTTGGAAAACACCTAGTAGGCCAATGGACTGTAAAAGATCCATAGACATGGCCATTGCAAAGAAAGGTGACCCAACAGAATGTGGAAATTAACAAACAATATCATTAATATCACATACAGGTAAATTTATGCTGAAGATAATTTAAAAATATTTGCAGCAGTACATTGACAGGGAATTGGCAAAAATTCCACAGAGATTCCAAAGAGGGTATGGAATGAGGAACAGCATTGCTGATGTCAGATGGATCTTGACTGAAAGCAAAGAATACCAGAAAGATGTTTATCTGTGTTTTATTGACTATGCAAAGTCTTTTGACTGTGTGGATCATAACAAATTATAGATGACATGCAAAGAATGAGAATTCAAGAACACTTAATTGTGCTTACAAGGAACCTGTACATAGACCAAGAGGCAGTCATTCAAACAGAACAAGGGGAAGATGTGTGGTTTAAAATCAGGAAAAGTGTGTCAGTGTTGTATCCTTTCACCATACTTACTCAATTTCTATGCTGAGCAAATAATCCAAGAAGCTGGACTACATGAAAAAAACACAGCATCAGGGCTAGAGGAAGCTTCATCAACAACCTGTGATACATAGGTAACTCAACCTTGCTTGCAAAGTGAAAAGGACTTGAAGCACTTACTGATGAATATCAAAGACTACAACTTTCAGTATGGATTACACTTCAACATTAAGAAAACAAAAATCCTCACAACTAGACCATTAAGCAACATCACTATAAACAGTAAATAAAATTAAGTTTTTAAGGATTTCATTTTACTTGGATCTACAACCAACACCCAAGGAATCAGCAGTTACAAAATCGAAGGACAAATCTGCTGCAAAATACCTCTTTAAAGTGTTAAAAAGCAAAAATGGTGCCTTGAGGACTAAGATATATCTGACCCAAGCCATGGTATTTTCAGTTGCCTCGTATGCATGCGAAAGCTGGACAGTGAATAAAGAAGACCAAAGAAGAATTGATGTCTTTGCATTGTGGTGTTGGTAAAGAATAATTAAAGTAACATGGACTGCCAGAAGAATGAACAAACCTGTCCTGGAGGAAGTGCAGCCAGAATGCTCCTTGGAAGTGAGAATGGCCAGATTCCATCTCACATATTTTGAACATGTTATCAGAAGGGAACAGTCCCTGGAGCAGGACATGATGCTTGGTAAAAGAGAAGAAGGATTGACCAAAAAAAGAAGACCCTCAATGAGATGGATTGACACAGGAGCTGCCACAGTGGGCCCGACACAGCAACAGCTGTGAAGATGACACAGGACCAC
>NW_006921904.1:809374-846115 GCF_000298275.1 Orycteropus afer afer
AGCACTGGCTCACCATCTTGATTAGGAATAAGAGTTTGTTAAGGTGAGTTGACCAAAACCAACAACCAAACATACAAGTACAAACAAACTCACTCTCTTTGTGTCGATTTTAATGCATAGAGACCCCCATTGGGTTTCCAAGGCCATCAATTGTTATGGAAGCAGACTGTCTCATCCTTCTTCCTTGGAGCAACTGGTGGGTTCGAACTGCCACATTTTGGTTAGCAGCCAAATGCCTTAACCACTGTGCCACCAAAGCTCCTGTAACATGAGTTAAGAGTTCTTAATAAGAGTTCCATATGTTGGGACCCAAAGCAACCTATCCAGTTTTATATGACTATATATAGATATATATTGAGTGTGTGTGTATATACACACACACACACACATATATACATACATGTGTGTATGTATATATATGTATACATACACACACACTCATACATATCTATCTATAGATAGATAGATATGTAGAGAGAGAGGTATATATAGGATGCATCACTTAATGTTCATTTGAGCAACATCCAACCACATATCCATGCATGGGCTGGGGCACCCAGATGTCTGAGGGCCAGGAGGCCAGACCCTCCTCTTGAGATCAGCACCACACTTCTGCCCCACTGCTGCACACGCCCAGAAGCCACTTACTCTGCAGTGATAGAGGCCCCAGCCCAAAATCCCTACCCATGACCCATGTTTTGCCTAGTATGGTCTAGTCGGGTACACATGAAAAGGTATGTGCCCTGGATGGTCCAGCTCTGTCTCAGGCACCCTCAGCCCCCTTGAGTCACACCATCCTCTCCCTACGCAGGTTCTCACTGGTGAGCTGGCCTTCCCTGCAGCAGGCTTAGCAGAGAAACATCACCTGAGGTACCATCTCCAGCGGGAGCTGCCCAAGTTACCTCCTCCCCACCAGTGCTCCCTGGAGCCCATACCCCATGGACACAGGTGGTCACACAATATCCAAATTACGGAGCATCCTGTTTCACAGACCATATCATGGATGTTAAGCAACACATACCTGTATGTAGATATATAAACCCAAAACCAACCCCACTGCTGTTGAGGTAGTTCTGACTCATAGGCCCATGTAAGACTGAGTAGCACTGCCCATAGGGTTTCCAAGTCTGTAAATCTTTACAGAAGCAGACTACCCCATCTTTCTCTCATGAAGCTGCTGGTGGATTCGAACTGCTGACCTTTCAGTTAGCAGCTAAGTTCTTAACTACTGTACCACCAGGGTATATATACGCATAGACACACCTATACACACATGTATGCAACAAACCTTATGTCTGAGTTGAGTTTGATTCATGGTGACCCCATGTGCGTAGAGTAGAACTGCCCTCCATGGCATTTTTAAGGCTGTGAACTTTCAGAAGCAGATCAGCAGGCTTTTCTTTTAAGGGACCTCTGGGGGCATTGAACCACTAACCTTTTGATTAATAAATCAAATGCTTCACTGCTTGTGCCATCCACAAACTTACTCTGTTTCTCTCTTTCTCTCTCTTTATTCCTCCCTCTCTCTTTACACACACACACAGGAACCTGATGGTGCACTGGTGAAGCGCTTGACTGCTAAGTGAAATGTTGGCAGTTCAAACCCACCAGCCTCTCTATGGGAGAAAGATGAGGCAGACTGCGTTCACAATGCTTTCAGCCTTGGGACCCAATGGGGTAGTCTTCCTCTGTCCTACAGAGTCACTGTGAGTCAGAGTCAACTACAAGGCAAAGTGTGTGTGTGTGTGTGTTTCGGCATTATTAAATTGCCTGTCATTCTTAGGAAATGCCGTATGTTTCTTATCTCTTTCCTTGCCCCTGCTGCCCCCTTGCAGATCATCCCACCTGGAATCTCTTACATCTACCCCCCACTTCCTTGAAAGCATCCTCCATCTCTCAAGGACAGTTAGGTTCTGCTCCTGCATAGTCCCAACCATGTCTCAGGCATGTGTTGAACTTACGACATGTATGTAATCATCTTTGTTACGTCTGTCATTCTCTGCACATTGAGATACGAAAAAACTAGGACTATGTCTCTATTTTTATATCCCTTTTATTTTATATTAAAATTTATATTATATTTTATAGTGGGAAATGAAGGTGCCAATTTACATGACTGAAATTGCAAAAATTCTAAGAGAAAATGATTGATTTATACTGTTTAAAATTTTATATTAAAGTTTATATTAAAATGTGTGGTTAGTATGGTGAAATACAGATCTGTGCAGTGCTCTGATTTATGTATGTATGAACAGCTACAGTAAAAGCCATGGGAGAGAGTCTGAGGTTTTTTCCTCTTTGACTGATGAACCTTGATCCCTGCTTTCCCACTTGCTCGGTATTTGAAAGTCAGAGTGAGTTTTGGAAAGGCCTGGAAATGGGGTAAGGACGCAGAGTCCTGAAACAAAAATGCTTTCCTCCTTTGTCTCTGGTGCTCATGCTGAGTTCCTCTCCAGGAACGATTCTCTGTGTTGTGCGCAGATGTTGCCTCCCTTACAACGACACATTACAACTGGCTTTTGTGGTTGTTCTTTTTTCCATCATATCCATGAGTTCCCAACTGATTGATTGATTGTGCTTGGGGTGCAAGTTTACAAAGCAGTTTGTTTTCCATTCAACAGTTCATGCACATTTGATTTCACAGCCCCAATTACCGTCCCCAACCATAAAAAGCTCTCCTCCCCAGGGCCACCCCCTCCCTGTGCCCTTCTTATCTGTGCAGTCTGTCTGTCCAGCTTTCCCTGTAGGTGAGTACTACCCCTCTGATGTCTCATGGCTGATTGCTCTAAGGGGAACATCTCCCTAGAGTAGGTGAATGCATTGCCCTGGGGTACGTGCTCTGCATGTAGGTCTTTCTACTGTTGGGCTGAGAGCCAATTCATGGAAGTGAGTCCATTTCTTCTAGGTCCAAAGGGTAAACTGGAGCCGTAGTCTCAGGGGTTTCACCACTCTATCCAACCAGGAATTCTGGTCATTGGGATGGATTGGTACAGTGTAAGAAAGTGATTCCATAACTTTGAATAAAAGTGACCAAAGTTAAATAGAAACGAAGGGAAGGATGTCAAACTCAGCACTCTGATACTTCATTTGCTTCTAGTCCCAAATGACCATTCATCCTTGGGGAATAAAACCACCAAACCACAATGAAATCCTTTTCTGTTTATAGTGTCCAGTAGTGACTAACGATAGCCATGCTGGTTCATTGGTGGAATTCTCACCTTCCAATGCAGGAGACTGGGTTCCATTTCTGACCAGTGCACCTCACACGTACCCACCACCCATCTGCAGTGGAGGCTTGCATGTTGCTGTGATGCTGAACAGGTACACAGGGGAGCTTCAGACTAAGAAAGACGAGGAAGAAAGGCCTGACAATCTACTTCCAAAAATCAGCCAGTGAAAATCACATTGATCTCCATGGCCCAATCCTGTTTGCCTGGGGTGGCCGTGAGTCACAGGCTGATTCCATGGCAGCTAACAACACAATGACTGATAGGACAGCCATGGGAAAAATTGCAACCTAATACGTGTCTTTGCAGGTGACTGCCACCACTGGTCTGTCAGTTTGTCATACTGTGAGGGCTTGTGAGTTGCTGTGAGGCTGGAAGCTCTCCACGGGTATTTCAGGTACCAGCAGACACCTCGGCCCCTCCACCACCAACAGGAAGTGGCAGGGATGGGCAGGGAATCAGCAGCCTTCTCTACACATATTTTCAAAGTGGCAAAAGAGGCCTATATTGTGGGTAAGCAGTTAGTAACCAGTCAACTCCAGGAAACAGTTCTTTTGGCTACTATCCGTTTGTGTTATTCAATATATATGAGGATAGCTTATTCAGGAAAATCTGGCTTTTTAAAATGATTCTATTGAAGCAAAGTGAAAGGTTTAAAGAGACAATTCTTGTGGGTCAATACCCCAGCCAATAAGATAAAGTGTTATGGATTGAGCTGTGCCCCACCAAAAATATGTTATAAATCCTAATCCCTATACCAGTGGAGGCAATCTCTTTTGGGAATAGGATTTTCTTTATTATGTTGATCAGAGTTGGATGACCCATTAAGCAAGACAAGCACAGGTTAGCTACTCATGCTTACTTCCTAATCTGTAGTGAACAATTTCTCATTTTTCACTGCGTCAAAGATTCCGCTTCTAGGGATGGCTGGCATCTGCCTTTCTCCCAACCCCACAGCACCTTCCTGCAGAATCAAAGCCTCTTTTCAAAATGACAATTCCTGATGAGTGGAGTCCCCACAAGGTAAGCATGGGCTTGCTTGTGCTCACTTGCTAATCTGTAGTAAAGTTGTTTACTGCAGATTAGTAAACACAAGGAAGCCCATGCTTACTTTGTTTATCAGACAATCCTCCCTTGGCATTAGTGCATGGGAGAAAGATGTGGCAGTCTGATTCCATAAAGATTTATAGCCTTGGAAACCCTATGGGACAGTTTTATTCTACCCTATAGGGTCGCTGTAAATCAGAATGGACCCTATGGCAATGGATTTGGTTGGTTTGGGGGTAGGGGGCCTTACATAAAGCAGTTGCTCCATAGATGTTTAAGTAGATCTAAGAACTGGCTTGCCCCAGCCACCGCCTTGCTAGCACCACAGCAAGGAAGAGCGAATATTTAAAAGGCTATTTCTAAATTTGGAGCTCTGGTAGCATAGTGCCTAAGGCACTTGACTGCTAACCAGAAGGCTAGAGGTTCAAACCCACAAGCCACTTCTCGGAAGGAAGGTTGGGCAGTCTACTTCCGTAGTGATTCTGCCTCAGAAACCCAAGGAGGGGTGGCTATGAGTTGGATCTGACTCCACGGCACATAACAACAACAACTTCTAAATTTCCATTCCCATTATGGTGTACAAACTTGTGATTGTTTTGAAATGAAATTGCTCCTATTTTCAACTTCATTCTCATTACCTCTCCGGATCCCTTCTTAGATTCCATTTGCTTTTCCTAAAGAGAGTAGTTCATGATTTTCCTGTCAACTTATATTGTCTCCTGTTTAATTTGGATTTTTCTCTATCTTCAGCAAACCAATGGAATGGTAGGGAAGAGAACAGAGTTTTCAAATTGCTGGCTTGTGGTGGACATACCCGATACAGTGTAAGCACTCCTTCAATCCCACCATGACCGACAGAACCTTCTGCACCGTGGCACTTCCTCTCAGCAGCCCAGCCTTTTCCCCTCACACAGTGGTACACAGTGCTTTTTGAAAGCTATAATTTTCTTTCAAAGGACTGCCATAAACTAAAACAATGAAGCATTGTTTTACTCTAGGGATAATATCACAAACCCTAGTACCAACATTAAGAGAAGGCCCAAGTTTGCGCACCGTATCAGCCTCCTAGAGCCCCACCATTTCCAGTCTAAGGAAGTCTTTGTCTCTGAGGAGCTGTTTGCTCCAGACCCAGAGTCACACGGATGTTGAGTGTATCTTTCCCTGTGCCTCAGTCATATAGAGCTACTCTAGGGATGAGGAGGGACTGAGACAATCAAAACAGTAACATACAGAAGGAACAGGGGCCATGTGTCGAAGTGGTGGTGGTGGTTGTTAGGTGCCATCTAGTCCTCTCAGACTCACGGCAATCCTATGCACAACAGAATGAGACACAGCCCAGTCCTGTGCTATCCTCACAATCCTTGCTATACCTGAGCCCTTCGTTGCACCCACTGTGTCATTCCATCTTGTTGAGGGCTTTCCTCTTTTTCGTTGACTCTCCATTGGGTGCATTATAGTCAAAATTATGTGAGTAATTTCATTCCTTATGGTCACCTTTCCTAATTTGCTATTATTTTCAACATTATTCACATACATGCTGGCGGTTCAAACCCACCAGCCACTCCTCAGAAGGAAGGTTGGGCAATCTACTTCCATAGCAATACTGCCTCGGAAACCCAAGGAGGGGTCACTATGGGTCTGATTCAACAGCACATAACAACAACAACAACAATACATATATGTATATATGTGGATATATAGATATATAAATATATGGATATATACATTTATATATATTATATATATATATATATATATATAAGCTCTGGTGGCTCATTGCTAAGGCATTTGAGTGCTGCTAATCAGAAGGCTCATGGTTCAAACCCACCAGCCACTCCTCAGAAGGCAGATTGGGCAGCCAGCATCTGTATTGATACCACCTTAGAAACTCAAGGAGGGGTCACTATGAGTCAGACTCAACTCAATGGCAGTGAGTTTGGTTTTGTTTATATATATATAGTTAATATATAGGAGCTCTGGTGGCATAGTGCCTAAGGCATTTGACTGTTAACCAGCAAGCTGGTGCTTCAAACCCACCAACCTCTTCTCAGAAGGAAGAGGAAGGTTGGGCAATCTATTTCTGTAGTGATACCATCTCAGAAACTCAAGCAGTGAGTTTGGTTTTATATAATATATGGATATATATGTGATTATATAAGGACATGAGAATCAGAACTCTGGTGGCATAGTGATTAACGTATCAGGCCACTAACCAAAGTTTGGTGGTTTGAATTCACCACAGGAGGAAGATACGGCAGTCTGTGCCTATAATGATTTACAGCCTGAGAAATGAGAGTAATGTTAAATAACACAAACTATTTTAGAAAAATTATATATATGTATTAGATATGAATATATATATATAATGAGAGATCTCTATATAAAATGGGACTCTAGCATCATGCAGGATGAAAGATAAATATTTCATGACAAAAGCAGCTGCCACTAGGAAAAGCTGGAACATGTATTATGTTTAAATACACTGTATGATTGTTTATAAATGACTTTTTTTAAGCTAAGCAAGAAGTAATGGGTCTACATATGATGAGAAGGAGATCTGGTGGCACCATGCTTAAGGCATTTGACTGCTAACCCGAAGGTTGATGGTTCAAATCCACCAGCCGCTCCACAGAAGAAGATGAGGCAGTCTACTTCCATAAAGATTTACCGCCTTCCAAACCCAATGGGGATCACCATGAATTATAATTGACTTGAGGGCAGTGCATTTTATATCATAAGAAATGTTGCCATGTTCTTAAGTTTTCCTTTTTGTGTGATGTTTGTCTGAAGAAAAACTGCCCTCTTTCTTACCTCTTCATTTTCATAATAACAGTATTCAAAAGATGAAATATGTCCCATTGCTTTGGTTGCAAGCCCATAGTTTTAGCCAGTAACACAATCTGAACTCTGCTGATGGTTTCATTTTACACCGAGTTGAAGGGAAATGAGTACCTTTAAACCACATGGTTCTTTTTCATGTGTTTTGATACCCGTGACTGTAAATACAAGTACTTATCACTTGCCTCAAGAGTATTGTTGTCACAGATTTGCAAACTCTTAAATCCCAAATGAAATTTACTGGAGAGCCCTATCAAAGGAGATCAAGAACACTTCTAGTTTTGAATGATGGAAACTGCCCTCTTCTATTGTGCGAGATGGATTCACATAATAGTCACAATGGACTCAGCATACCGAGAATCATGAAAATGACACAAGACGGGCAACGTGTTGTTCAGCTATATATAAGGGTTCTCTGATTCTCCGACTTGGAGCCAACTGAACAGCAGCTGCAACGACAACATATTGTGCCATTGGTCACTGTAGAAGTTCCTAGTGGCCTTGGTGTATTGCATTTCTCTGTGAGTGCTCAGCCAGGTGAGGCTCTTCTCAACTCTGCATCCCTATGCACTGTGGCTAGGACTGGCAGACCAGAGGTTAACTGGAAGATGCTGGCATAGACAGACTAAGCAGTACAAGTGGAAATATACATCACAGTGCCGGAAAATGGACATTTTGATTCATCTGACTTCCATCTCAAGGCAGGAAAGGCAAGTTTATCAAATCAGCAAACAGTGATGAAGTCAATAAGGTGTTTTGTTTAGGGAAGTGCTCCAGTTACTGATCCAAAATATTGACGGAACATTGAAATCCACTTGCAACACCATAAATCACTCTAATTCCGTGAACAGGCTGGCAGTAGGGCACTGGGTGGGGAGCCCTCACCACACTCTGCTGACGTGACACATCATGGTCATGGCATGCCACCTGCTGTGCTGCCAGCTGCCTCTTCCTGGAGGACGAGAAGGCTGAAATTCTAGGCACTGCTGGGTACTCCACTGGAATTATCTAATAAATGATACTGTGTCCAGTAAGCTAATTAGCATGATCCAAGCATATATCTTGAAAGTTTCCATGGGGAACCTTCAAAATGGCGCATTAAGATGTGAAGGATATAAGTGTTATGGACAGGAAAATTCCCCAAAGGAGAAATATGGAATTACCCAGAATGAGCAGCAAAATTTCCTCGTTAATCCTTGGTGCACTCATTTGTAACTTGATCATCTATTCTTTGTATTCTGAAATGGACATCTGTTTTCAATGCAAAACAATATTTAGCAAATCAACAATAGCAAATGCAGCAACCCTTTTGTTCTGGTTACCTAGTGTCACTCTAACTAAAATGTACCACAAATGGAATGGCTTGAAGAAACAGGAATTTATTCGCTTACTGTTTGGAGTCTTTATGTCTGAGTTCAAGGTGCCAGGCTCAATGGGCTAGGTGAAAGCCCCTCAACCTTGGGCTTGGGCTCTGTCTCCTGCTCCCAGCCCATTGAGGCTGGAAGCTTTTGTTCACTCGGCTGCTGGCTGCTGAGACTGATAAGCCCAAGCTTGACAAGTAAAAAGGTGCAGTCCTGATGTTACCAAACCACATGGCAGGCCATTAATTCAAGTCCATCAAAAGTCCCAGCATTGGAAGAGTATGGCAGGCGGCTGAACAACAACACAGCTATATGCGGAGTTTACGTGTGCCATAAGCTAGAGACCATTCCCCAAGGCTGCTTCTTCTATACAGGAAGCAGACCACATCCTTAAATATGCTTACATCTTTAAAGCTGCTCACAGTAGATTCCACCATGGAGTTGATTACCAGCCTCATCGTGAGGAATACTACATCCAGATGCCAAGCCACTCAACCAGGCCCGGCCAAGTTGACACACAAACTTAACTACCACACCTTTAGGCTCCATGTTGTTGTTGTTGTTAGGTGCCATTTAGTTATGCAATTTTAAAATTTCACGTGGCATTTGAAAAGACATTACAACACATGAGTCTGTTGTTTTCACTGCATAAAAATAGTCAAAATATCTAGCTTCAAAAATATTCTGCACCTATGTCAAAAGGGGGGAAATGCAGACTAGAATTTCAAACTCTCGTGGAATCCATATTTTCTGGATGCATAGAGCCTGGACGAACTCCTGAAATTGTTGACCTGAGATAATCTTTAAACCTTAAATAAAAAATATGCCCTGAAGTTTTCTTAAAACCAGACATTAGTTTTATTTTATTTCATTTTAGCTAATAAAATAGTAAAGACTGTCTGCCTTGAGCACTGAGTTTTTTTTTGTTTTTTTTTTTTTTTTTGCATTGTGTTCTTTTAAGATCTATCTATGTGGGATAAAATTGACAAAGCTACTCAAAAGGTTAGATAGGAAACTTAAGGGGCAGTGAATTTATGTTAGTGGGAGAGGAACAGCTCAGAGAAGGAGGTGAGAATGATTGCACAACTCAAAGAATATAATCAATGTCACTGAATTATACGTGGAAAAATTGTTGAATTGTACCTTCTGTGTATATTTTCAACAACAAAACAAAATAAATTATTTTAAGTAAATAAGTACAAAAAATATTCTATACCCAGATTGGAGAAGGCTAAGGAGATATGACAGCTAAATATAATGGGGTCATGGATTAGGCTTGTAAAACCAGAAAACCAAACACACTGCCACTGAGTCAGTTCTGATTCATAGCAACCCCATAGAACAGAGTAGAACTGCCCCATAAGGTTTCCAAGGCTGTAAATCTCTATGGAAGTAGACTGCCTCATCTTTCTCCCAGGGAGCACCTAGTGGATTCAAATCACTGACCTTTGGGTAGCAACCAAGTGCTTTAACCATTGCATTACCAGGGCTCATCAAAAGAACATCAGCAGGGTGAAATTTGGTAAATTTGAACAACAATCTGGGATAGGTTGATCATATTGTATAATGTTGTTCTTCCAGTTTTGATGATGCACCAAAGTCATATAAGATGCTCACGTTTAGGGAACCTGGGTGACATGTATAGGGGGTGCTTTGTGCTACTCTGAGAACGGTTTTTGTAAATCTGAAATCATTCAAGATAATACTCCATGGATCAAATTTTTCATTTTCATAGCCATCTTCTTCAAGTAGGTCAGTTGAGAGAGTTTTTTTTATTGTATTGATCTCTGATTGTAATTTCATACTCCATTTGGAACTACAGAAGATTAAAAGTGGATGAATCTATTCCATTTATTGGTGGGGGAGGGGTGAGGATGCCAACATTTAACCATCATTTATTTACTAGGTTTCAGGTTGTATCAGACACTGTTAGTTGCCTCCTCCTTGCCTGTTCTTCCTGGCCATCAGAACCCTGATTTTATTCAGGGCTACAATGTGCCAATTCTAGATGGACCATTCTGCTCTCTCATTTCCCAATCTCCCTTGCGGCAGGGGTTGACCATGTGACCCAGTTACGGCCAATAAGATACAGTGAGAGGATGCAGAAAATGCTTCTGGGAAAACAGTTTTCCCAATAAAAGAAACTAATGCCTCTGGTCCCTTTGCTTCCACCTATTTCTCACTTATACCTTGAGTACAGCTATAATGTATGTCATTCTGGCAGCAAACTTGTGACCAGAACAGACAACTTGTGATGCTAGACCTCACAGCACCAAAGTGATAATTCACCTAATCACTAGACATTTTGATATGGGAGGAAAATGTTCTTATTAATTTAAACAACAACATTTTCTGTCACTTGAAGCTGAAAACATTTCTAATATTTTCATTAGTTGTATCATTTCATCCTCACAACCATCTCTTTGATGTCGGAGTTTGTATCATCCCCCATTATACAGATTGGGAAATGGAGGCTTATGAAGATTAACTAACCTCCTCATGGTCATACAGGTTTGAGTGACTCTGGCTCTAAGCCCTTGGCCTTTCCACTCGACCATGCTGCCTCTCCACGAGCATCTGTGCCCCCGTCAAAAGCAGGGAAATGGAGATCACACTCTACAGACCATAAGGCAGTAAGAGTGCTGGATTAGGACACTTGCCAGCCTTACCCAAGTAACCGGGGTTCTATCAAGACAAGACTCCAGATTTCCTGAAAGCCTAGCTGTCTTATTTCTGTAGAGCTTAGCAAGTAAGATTTTAAAGGAAATGCCACATCTCTGATACATTTTATCATCCCACACACCTGTGGGACAGGGTGAATTGGCTTCCATCCCCAAAATCTGCAGTTAAGCCTGCTATGCACCAAAAGCCATAAGACCTGCCTAGGGACACAGAGTTGGTCATCAGTGGACCTGTGAGGGAAAATAGGCTTCTCGGCTCCTTGCCAGTCTTCTCTAATGCACGACAGTTGCTTTTGCCTTTTAATCACTCAGTGTTTCCCCAAACGTTACATCTTATGAACCTTTCCACTCTCCATTGCTCTGATAGATGGAGCCATCCCTGCCCTGAAATGAAAATCAAATGAATCAAGATGGCGGAAGAAGAGAGTTCTGGATATTTTTAATTGGCCTCTAGTTTTCTTTTCTTTCTTTCTTTTTTTTTTAATTACAAAAACAACATCTAGCACATCTTCATGTATGACGTCATTTCACTCAGCACATACTCGTAAGCCGTATTCTCTGTAGTCCACTGAAGCAGGAGCTGAAGGAGTTGTAAAGGAAATCTAAGAGGTGGCCCTGAGTACCTTGGGATTTAGAATAAAGTTTGGGAGGAAGAAACATGTCAGGATGCTGTAAATGGGACACAACTCTGACTGTGACTGGGGACCTGGATTCCAGGCCAAATCTTCTTTGAAAAGCTGGATGCCTGTACACAATTATTTGACCAAATTTTTCTCATCTAGAGTTGTATTATGTGATCACCAAATGGCCAATTGGTTCTCCAGTTCTTGGGTCTGTGGTCTGCATATATAGAGAGAGGTAAAAGTTAACCAACAATATAAGTCAATATTGAGGAATGCCACAAGGTGTTATTGTTTAAAAGTATCTGTTGCTCCTTTCAACCAGAAATCTCCCTGATTCCAAAACTAGTTACTTGGACTAATGTGAAGGTCAAAAAATGAACTGATTTAAAAAAAAAAAAAAATTGCCCTGAGATAATCTTTAAACCTTCAAGCAAAAATATCTCCTGAAGTCTTCTTAAAACCAAACAAAAGTTTAGCTTGACTTGCAAAAGATATCACCTGAATAGTGTGTTCTTCTATAATCTGTCTACATGGGATCAAACTGAAGCAACGTAAAGGGTTAGGGACAGCTCAGAGGGCAAGGAGTCTATGTCAATGGGGGAGGAAGAGTTTGGAAAGGAGATGAGAATGGTCGCACAACTCGGAGAGTGTAAACAATGTCACTGAGGAATACACACAGAAATTGTTGAACTGGTACGTGTTCTGTTGTGCGTATTTTCAACAACAGCAGCAAAATAAAGAAATAATTTTTAAAAAATGGCCATAAAGGAACAAAAAGTCTCAAAGACTTGAACATTGATGCTTAAAATTTACAAGGAGAGTGTTAAGACCCACGCTGTAGTCTCCGACTTCTCTAGCAGCTTCTACTTCCCTGACTGCTCCTTGAAAGGCACAGGTTAATCCTAAGGAAGAAGTTATGTGCACAAGTTTCAGATAATAGTATCATTTGTATTTTGGGGGGTTGAACTGAAGAATAAGAAGCTCTGGTACAGTGCATAAGGTATTTGACTGCTAACCAGAAGGTGGGCTGTTCAAACCCACCAGCCACTCTGTGGAAGGAAGATGAGGCAATCTACTTTCATAAAGATTTACCTCCTGAGAAACCCAGTGGGAGTTACTATGAGTCAGAATTGACTCGATGGCCGTAAGGTTTTGGAACTGAAGAATGCGTCATGCACCAGTGAGAAGGGAAGCTAGTGGTGTATAAGGCTTCTGAGTCATTGTGCAGCTTTTATGAAATTCTGACCCATTTGGTATGGAACAGACAAAACCCTACCTTTCTGTGGAAGGGAAGATGAGTACTTGAAACTAAGAAGGTTAATGCACTCTCATCACCAAAAGACACGATTGAGAAGGCATGGCTGTGGAGGCAGAGATGCTTAAATTAGACGCCCTGGCTTAGCCACACAACTATGTCAACTTGGACCACTTACTTCGCTCTCTAAGTGTATTAAAATGAGAAGAATAATATCCTCTTCATGGCACAATTACAAGAATGTAAAAAAAAAAAAAAAAGGTCTAAGTTATAGAAAAGTGCCTGGCCTGACTCAATAGATTGGAGTTAGTGGAGGAAAGAGTTGGTTCTCACCAATTTAATATACACACCATCTTTCAAATATTCTTCCTTGTTGTTGTTTTTAGGTGCGTTCGAGTTATTCCCACTCATATTAACCCTGTGTATAAAAGAACAAAACACTGTGCCATGCTGTTTTGGTTACTTCATGCTGCTCTAACAGAAAATATACCACAAATGGGATGGCTTGAACAAACAGGGCTTTATTATTCTCTTAGGATTTGGGAGGCTAGAAGTCTGAGTTCAAAGTGGCAGGCTCTAGGGACTGGGTGAAAGCCCCTCAACCATGGGCTTTAGCTCTGCCTACTGCTCCTGGCCCACTGAAGCTGGAGGCTTTTCTTCACTCAGGCAGCTGCTAGCTGACAAGGTCCACAAGTAGAAAAGGCACAGTCCCAATATTACCAAACAACACGGCAGAGCACTAATTCAAGTCCAGAAAAAGTCCAAGGTCGGCACGGCAGGTTGCTTAACAATGACTTGGCTACATGCAGGGTCAAGCATTCCATAAGCTAGAGACCATTCCCAAAGCCTCTCCTTATGTACTGGAAGCAGACCACACCCCTAAAGCAGCTATTCAATTGCTCCTGTGGGATTCCACCATGGATTTGATTGCCAGTCTCATCATGAGGAATCACTACCACCAGCTTCCCAGCCATTTAAAACCAGGCCTACCCAAATTGACATATATCCTTAACTACCACATATCCTAACAGTAGTTGGTATGTTAGAAGCTATTAGTGAAGCCCCTGTATCAATCCGTATCATTGAGGGTCTTCCTCTTTTTTGCTGACCCTCTATTTACTGAAGATGATGATATTAAGGATATTATTTGATAATTTCCCCATTGTGTTGAATCATGATTTTTTGGAATGGGCCCAAATATGAGTCTCTTCCAATTACTTGACCAGTAAATTGCCTTCCAAGTTTCTTGGCATAGACAAGTGAGAGCTTCCAGAGTTGCGTCCAATTGTTGACATCTCAATTGGTATGCCATCAATTCCTGGAGTTTGTTTTTCACCAATACCTTCAGTGCAGCTTGGACTTGTTCTCAGTACCATTGGCTTATATTCATATGCTACCTACAGAGCTGTGGTGGCACAATGGGTATGGCACTTGGCTGCTAACCAGGAGGTCTGCAGTTCAAATCCACCAGCTACTCCACAGGAGGAAGATGAGGTAATCTACTTCTGTCAAGATTTACAGCCTTAGAAACCCAATGGAGGTTTCCATGAGTTGGAATTGACTCAATGGCAGAGGTTTGTTTGTTTGTTTGTTTGTTTTGTCTGTACTGCTTGGACATGAACCAATTCTTTTCGGTGTAGTGACTGTGCATTTCTTCTTCTTTTAGAGCTTCCTGTATCATCACTTTTTAAAACATAGAATGCTTCATTATTGAACTTGAGAACTGAACTTTTTTCTCCAGTTCTTTCTTCTTGAGAAATGCCAAGCCTGTTCTCCCCTAATGGTTTCCTAAGAACAGATCTTTGCACATTTTGTTTTAATACTTTATCTTCTTGAGCTGCCCTTTGAAATCTTCTATTCAGTTCTTTTCCTTCATTATTTATTCCATTTTCTTTAGCTACACTACATTCAAGAGCAAATACAATTTTGCAGAAAATAATTCAAAAACAGTTGCAGCAGTACGTCAACAGGGAACTGCTAAAAACTTAAGCTGGATTCAGAAGAAGGAGTGGAATGAGGGATATCACTGCTGATGTCAGATGGATCTTGGCTGAATGCAAAGAACACCAGGAAGATGCTTACCTGTTTTATGGACTATGTGAAGGCATTTGACCATGTGGATCATAACAAATTATGGATAACATTCAGACAAATGGGAATTCCAGAGCACTTAGTTGTACCCATGAAGACCTGTACTCTGCTTTGAGGAGGCAGCTCTTCCTTAGTCGTGTTTTGAGTGCCTTCCAACCTGAGGGCTCATCTTTCAGCAGTGTTTCAGTGTTCCGCTGCTACTCATGAGGTTTTCACTGGCCAGTTTCTTCTGAAGTAGATTGCCAGTTGCTTCTTCCTAGTTGGTCTTATTCTGGAAGCTTCTCTGCAACCTGTCCATCTGGTGACCCTGCTGGTATTCGAAATACCAGTGATGTAGCTTCTAGCATCACAATAACATGCAAGCCACCACAGTCAGTTAGGAGCCTTAGTAATGCAGTGAATAAAACACTACTGACTGAAAGGTCAGAATTTGAACCTCCCAGCTGCTCCATGACAGAAAGATGTGGCAATCTGCTTCTTTAAGAATTTACAGCCTTGGAAACTCTATGGGGCAGTTCTAATCTGTCGTGTAGGGTTTCTCTGAGTCAAAATTGACTTGGCAGCAACAGGTTTGGTTTTTGTGAGGATTCCTGGTGGTGCAGTGGTTAAAGCACTTGGTTATTAGCCAAAACATCAGCTGTTCGAACCCACCGGCCACTCCAGAGGAGAAAGACGTTGCCTCTGGTTCCATAAAGATTTACAGCTTTGGAACCCCTATGGGTCAGGTCTACTCTGTTCTGTAGGGTTGATACAAGTCAGTATCTACTTGATTGCAGTGGGTTTTATTTTTTTATCTTTCACTAATGCCCTTTTAATATCTCTATTGATTCATACTGTCTCAAGCTTGATAGTCTTTTAGCTCTTCCCTGGTTCTTTTGAGGAGCTCTGGCCTAAGGCATTTGACTGCTAACCAGAATATTGTCAATTCAAACCCACCAGACACTCTGCAGAAGGAAGGTGAGGCAGTCGGTTGCCATCAAGATTTACCAACTTGGAAACCCAACAGGGGTCCCTATGAGTTGGAATTTACATGATGGCAGTGGGATTGGTATTTTGATTTGGTTCTCTTAAGACATCAGTAGTGACCTAGGAAATTGTGTGACCTTTCCTTTCAAGGTCTAAAATGGTTGCTCCTTACTGTCTGGCATTTAAAAAGAAAGGAAAGGCTAAAATTACTTAAAAAAAAAAAAAGTTCCTTTCCTTGCAGTTTACTCACTCGATTCCTCTCAACCTATTAAATTTCACTTTAAATATTTTACATTAAGCACATGTTTCCAAAACTCAGAATTTTTAAAGAAAGAAAGAAATTATTAGTGGTCTAGCTTACAATCTCTGGAGTTGCATCTGACTGCTGTTGTTTCATATGCATCAGGATGGGTATATACACAAAATGTCTGATTGAGATGATTCTGTATTATCTCCTCTACTCAGTTAAAGGAGGTGAGTAAAGGAAGGACAGTTACTGGCCACCCCGGTCAACTTAAAGGAGTGAACAGAAGCAACAGGGTTTGGGCAGTCATATGGAAGCCCTCCCACTCATAAATACACTGTAGGCACATATTCCTTGAGTCTTTGTCTTTCTTTTTGCATGTGGATTTTTCCCGTGTATGTTGTAATACTTTTTTATTGCTGATATAACAAATTCCCATAAGCTCAGTGACTTAAAGCAACACAGATTTACTTTCTTACAGCTCTGGAGATCAGAAGTCTTGATCAACATGTTGGCAAGGTTGCATCATTCCCAAGGCTCTGAGGAAAAACTCATTTCTCTACCTTTTTTTTCTGCCAGAGGCCTCATTCATTCATTGCTTTATGGTCTTATCTTTGCATTTCTCCTGCCTCTTGCCTTCATCATCACGTCTCCTACCACTGTTTTGGGTCCTCCTATATCCCTCTTATAAGGACCCTTGTGACTACGTCGGGCCCACACAGATAGTCCATGGTAACCACCTTATCTTGGCTTCAGGGATTAGGACGTGGACATCTTTGTGGGGACCGTTATTCAGCCTGCCACACATGCTGATGTTACATGCTTTTGATGTCCAATTTTACTGTCTCCTCTGCAAGTTGAAGTCTCACAGTTCACCTGGCTATGCCCCTGACCTTCAAAATCCTTTCTCCCCTTTAGGCCTCTGCCCTAATGTGGTGTGGAGGTTTCTAGTGCTTTCTGGTAAGTTGAACCAGCCTGTTGTCTTTCAGAGGACATGGTACATTACTGAAGCCATGTGGCCCAGGTTGTTGGGAGGTTTGTGACAGAACTTCCATGCAGAGGCAGTCCCACAGACAAGCACAGTGGCCATGCATGCCTCGTTCCTACCCTCAGCTAGCATGTTTGAGCTTTAGGAACAGACTACTGCACCTACCCCTGTGAAGGTGAACTGTGAGAACTGTGAAACTCAATGGTTTGTCTAAATGTCAGGGTGAGAGAGATAAAGTTGGTAATTAGTCAATACTTATTGTTAAATTATTATTATTTGTTTTTAAGCTGCTTTGCTAAGCACCTCTATGTCTGACTGGCTCCTCCTCAAGTGGTCAGGTGGGCATGTAATAGGTCTCATAGGCTTTGGGTATAAAAATGGCTGGCGGTGGGATTATCTCTGTCCCCTCAGCTGTGGTGATAGGTGGCAGGATGTGTAGCAGAAGCTCTCAGCCCACCTAGCTAAGCTTACCTGACCTGAGGAGGGGGACCAATGGGAGGCGGCCCCCTTGGAGTCCTTTGCCCATTGTGTAAAGTAAGGAGTACGTGTGGAAGTTTTTCCATCTCTGCTGAGACATCTTTCGACCTGGGGTACCACTCATCATGGAACTTTCCCTGTTGTCTGCTGTCTGATGTCTGTGAGAAATTGAAGTGGCTTTCGCTATCTCCAATACCACTGTGTACATGTCTCTTGTGTATAACTTGATCAAGCTAAAAGGACATAACGTCCATGGAATGGTTGTTGACACTGGGTAGGATTCTTATCCCAGTGTTCTGGTACTTGGGATCTGGAGACAGTCTTTTTTTGTTAAAAACCTTTTATTGCAGTTTAGGTGGATGTTTACAGAGGAAATTAGTTTTACATTCAATAGTTTATACACATTTTGTTTTGTGACATAGGTTACATTCCCCTCAATGTAACAGCACTCTCCCCACTTCCTCCTTGGGTTCCCATTTCCATTTATCCTTCTTTCCTGTCCCTGCCTTCTGAGATTGCTTTTTTGACAAATGCTTCCCTTTTGGTCATATATCATTGACCGTACTGAAAAGTATATTCCTCCCTCCCTGGTGTTATTGTTCACTTTTTAGGGCTGTCTGTTGTTTGGGTGTGAGTTGATCCCCAGGGATAGGAGGAGACAGCCTTTAAGGCTACCTTCGTGTATAATGCTGTTTAAAAATAAATAATAATGATTTAAGAATAAACACTGACTCAGTATCGAGAAATGAGAGCAATCGGTTTTCCTTGCCTTCTCTGATCCTGATTACTGAGTAGGATGATTCTGAGGTGGAGGCAGGTGCACCTTTGGTTGTTGTCCATGGTCCTGAACCACGCTGCATACACTAGAGTTCAATTGTTTCTCTTGACCCTTGGACCGTGAGGGTCTCCTGCCTGGTCACTCTGTCTCTCCCAGAATCTGAAGTAGGTGAGTTTAGAAGTGGTATGGCTGTGAAGGGAGTTTAGACAATAGGAATAAAATGAACTGAGGCTGTTGAAAAGGCATGGTTTCTAAAGGCTGCCAGGTAGAAAATAAAGAAACTTCAGACATAGTTAATAAATAATTGCAACTAAAAAAAAAAAAAAAAAATCAAAATTGACCATGGTGTAAATACCAAACAGCAAAAGGGGAGGGGGAAATTATGCGCACTGAACAATGCAAAAGGTGTGGATATCAGTCCAAAGTCCAAACATAGTCACTGGGCAAGTGGAATGGGTAAAAATGTAGTCTTTGAAGTTCATAATCAGTTGGCTTGCATAAACATATTCACAATGTTTGTGTGTAATTGGATGGAAAATACCACCTTGCATAATCGATTACATGTATCTTTAGGATGTGCTTGTTTGACAGCATGGTTTGCACCCTGTGACTAACCTAAAGACCTAGTGATTGTTAAAGAAAGGCCTGGTGATCTGCTTCCATAAAGATTACATCCAGGAAAACCAAATGGGACACTTCTACTCTGAAATGCACAAGGTCTCCATGAGTTGGATACAACTCAATGGCAATGGTTATGTTGCTTCTGGAAGTTTCTGCACACTCTGACCACCCCCCACAGACGCACAGAAGCCATCACCACCCGCCACAGGACAACTGGTGGAGGCATGCACCACACCATGAATTTCTCACCATTCTCCACCCCCACCCCATCAAACACAAACTACATGACTTTTTCTGTGATAACTTATTATCCATAAACTCCTCATTCTTGGAAACCTCTGTTTTATTAGGGATAAAATAGAATAGGAATTAGGAATTGGTGTATGGTGCCATATGTCGTGAATCACATTATCTAACAGTAAGAACTACACATTTCTTAAACACCAGTGATTGCACATTTGTTTAGGCAAATTCAGATCCTCAGTGAGGTGCACACATGAAATACAGGTCAAGCATAATAATAAAAAGTGCATGCTTTTTGATAATTCAAAACCATGCAGGGTCTTTTCACATGTTAATAAGGATGGTCATCTTCATTGCAATTGTATTATCAAACCATCGTGATTGTCCTCCCTCGTTCCCGTCATCATGGATCGTTACTTTGACACACCAGGTATTCTGCAAATGCAGGTGCAGTACAGTATACTGTGTTCTTTTCCACTGGAAACTGCTGGTATTTTAACTCAAAAGCCTTAAGACAGATTTCAGTGTTCATTAACTCTAAGGATTGAAAATAGACATCTATACTATATCCTAGAATCCTATTGTTGTTGTTGTTGTTGTTAAGTGCCGTCGAGTCGTTTCCGACTCATAGCGACCCCATGCACAGCAGAACGAAACACTGCCCGATCCCGCGCCAGCCCCACAATCCCTGCTATACTTGAGCCCATCATCGCAGCCACCGTATCAATCCATCTCCTTGAAGGCCTCCTCCTCTTTCGTCGACCCTCCACCCTACCAAGCATGACATCCTTCTCCAGGGAATGGTCCCTTCTTACAACATGACCAAAATAGGTGAGACGAAGTCTGGCCATTCTTGCTTCCAAGGAGCATTCTGGCTGCACTTCCTCCAGGACAGATCTGTTAGTTCTTTTAGCAGTCCACGGTACTTTCAGCATTCTTCGCCAGCACCACAACTCAAAAGCATCAACTCTTCTTCAGTCTTCCTTATTCACTGACCAGCTCTCACATGCATACCAGGCGATTGGAAATATCATGGCTTGTGTCAGGCGCACCTTAGCCCTCAAGGAGATATCCTTGCTCCTCAGCACTTGAAACAGTTCCTTCACAGTTGACTTTCCCAATGCTACACGTCGTCTAATGTCCTGACTGCTGCTTCTGTTGGCATTGATTGCAGAACCAAGCAACATGAATTCCTTGACAACCTCAATCTTCTCTCCATTTATTGTGATGCTGCTCATTGGTCCAGTTGTGAGGATTTTTGTTTTCTTTATGTTGAGATGTAATCCATACTCCAGACTGTATTCTTCAACCTTCATCAGCAGGTGCCTTAAGTCATCCTCACTTTCAGCAAGCAAAGTTGTATCGTCTGCATATCTCAGGTTGTTAATGATTCTTCCTCCAATCCTGATACCATGTTTTTCTTCATATAGTCCAGCTTCTCGGATTATTTGCTCAGCATATAGATTGAATAAGTGTGGAGAAAGAATACAACCCTGACACACTCCCTTCTTGATTTTAAACCATGTAGTGTCCCCTTGTTCTGTTTGAACGACAGCCTCCTGCTCAAGGTACAGATTCCTCATGAGTACCATCAAGTGCTCGGGAATTCCCATTCTTCTCAATGTTATCCATAATTTGTCATGATCCACACAATCAAATGCCTTTGCATAGTCAATAAAACACAAGTCAACATCTTTCTGGTATTCCCTGCCTTGAGCCAAGATCCATCTGACAACAGCTATGATATCCCTTGTTCCACGTCCTCTTCTGAATCCGGCTTGAACCTCTGGAAGTTCTCTGTCAATAGACTGCTGCAAACGTTTCTGAATTATCTTCAGTAAGATCTTACTTGCATGTGATATTAATGATATTGTTCCATAATTTCTACATTCTGTGGGATCACCTTTCTTTGGAATAGAATACTATACTACCAAAAAAATGTAAATCTATATATTGTTTTTATATTTAAAAATACTATTAATAAAACTGGACAACATGAATAAATAAATCTGAATCCAGAGGCCTGTGTTGAGTGAAACATTACAAGCAGAAGTCAGGGTAGATGGTCCCAAGAGGTGGCTTAACAAAACCAAAAAGCCAAACTCACTACTGTCAGGTTGATTCAACTCATAGTGACCCCTCCTTGTGTTTCCAAGGTGGTACCTCTACGGAAGTGGATTGCCCAATCTTCCTTCCAAAGATTAATAAGTTAACAATATACTACCTTTGCTTGTAGAATTAGCATCACACAAGAGCATGTAGTAGATTTTATCCTAATTGCTGTTACCACTAATCCTGATTTGCTCAGGGCACACCTCCATTTTATAGCTAGTTAATAAAGATGACTATGGTTCAATGTCCCATGTTGCCAAAGAAACAACCAATTATAAGTGCAATCTGAAGAGATGGAAGTCAGCTGCCAAAACTGTCAGGGGAAAAAAGAAAAAAATCTGGATTGGCAACCTACAAGAAATGTTGCCTGCCAAATGCTTTTGCCAGCTTCCCCTAGCATTGGCCTGCAAGTTTATATCTGAAGTAACATCTTGCACCCATTTGCTAAGTGCTGCATCTGTAATACATTTTAAAAGGATAATTGTGTCTGGAGCTCAACATATGTGATGGTGAGGCAGGGAAAAAAAATTCTCACATTTTTTAGTATAATTTTTCTCATATGTTTCTTATAACTTCATGGCACCAACATCAACACAAGAGAAAGAAATAAACCTTAAGTGGGGTAGCTTGTTTCTCAGTTCAGAAGTGTATTCACAAGTTCTATTTAAAATATTGTTTATTTAAATAATGTTTATTGTTTATGCAAAACCGTATCAATAATGTGCATACGCTCGAAATGTAATAGACTGTTACAAATGTCACTTGTGCCTTACAATGGCCGAATGAGATAGATGCTATTACTATCTCCATGTTATGTGGGAAAACTGAGTCAGGAGCATAACTAAGTAGTGGGGTAAGGGTCTAGACTCTTAATTACAATGTTCTTTTCACTCTTCTAATGATCAATAGAAGGTCAGTCTTCCATCCAGGTTATAACACAAGCCATTGTTGGGCACAACACTGCTGAAGATGGTGGTTGCTGGGTGCCATCAAGTTGGCTCTGACTCATAATGACCCCGTGTGACAGAGTAGAACTGCTCCATGGGTTTTCCTAGACTGTAATCTCTATGGAAGCAGATCACTAGGTATTTCTACCGTGGAGCTACTGGGTGGGTTGGAACAACCAACCTTTTGGTTAGCATCTGAACACTTAACCATTGGGCCACAAGGGGTCCTCTTGCAGACTGTAAGAAAATATAAACTGTAGGCATTTAAACTTTAGAATCTCTACAATTCCTCTTTTGGCTTTGCACTACATGCATAATTATATCTCATTGGTTTGCTTTATAGATTACACAGTGAACACCTTGTTGTTTCTTGTTTTGTTTTTGCCTTATTTCTTTGGTGGCATTGGCATAGTACATAAAACATTTGATTACTAACCAGTAAGCTGGCGGTTCAAACCCACCAGCCACTCCTCGGAAGGAAGATTAGGCAATCTACTTCCCTAGTGATACTGCCTCAGAAACCCAAGGAGGGGTCGCTATGAGTCGGATCCAACTTGACAGCAGTGAGTTTGGTTTTGGTTTGGTTATTTCTTTCAGTGGGGAGGTGCTACTATTTATCATGATAATAATTATAGAACTAAAATAAAATATGGAAGCCATCATTTGGAGCCTTAGTATTTAAACTTGATTACTTATAACACTCTGGTTACTTGTTTCTTAGTCTCTTCTTCTTAATACTTCTCCATCTTACTGTGTTTTGTTTCCAGGAAGCTTGAGAGGAAAACATAAAGCATTTCCAAAATAGATTAATACAATTGAAAACAATGCCCATTCAAATATATTCCACTTGCATTATTTCCTTCATCCCATTAGCAACCTTGTGAGGGAGAATAGATTCATTTCCATTTTGCAAATAAAAAAAAAAAAAAATGGAGATAGAGAGAGGTTCGAGGACGTGCTAAAGCCACACTTTGTAGTTAGTAGTGGAAGCAGGGGTGCTCCACCATATAGCTCTAGACCCAAGATTGCTTTCCTTCTCCAATACGGCTCTTCCAGTTGCTCAAAATTAAGTGCACTTGTGTATCAATGTGGTATATAAAATAATGTAGCTCTCAAATTTCCACTCCAAACAGTATTTATGCTTGAGAATCATGATCTGTTAGTAGACAATATATTCACTATGTTCTACCTGTCTTTCTCTCATTTGCAGTTAAGTGATTGGGTGGCAAAAGAGTGCAATTGACAATGATGGGAGTGACTGACATTCAACTAGTACAGAATGCTAAGCAGCTGCTGAGTTCAGATCTTGTTATTGTCAGGCTTATAAAATGTCTATACACATGGCCCAGTTTTGAACAGGAAAGGAAACATGGAATCAAAATTTTGAAGTTTGATACAAAATTTTTTGAGTCCTCGGAGACACACAAAAAATTTCCTTTTAAGGAAACCAGCTATATATAGTGTGTAAAATACATTCCAAGGTTGAATTTTTTTTTTTTTTCTTAGACTGCCATGGTACTCATTTGTGCAAGAAGCACTATTAATATATGTAATCAAGTACACCACCAATTATTCTCTCTGTGGCCATGTGGGAGGAAAGTAGGAAGTGAGTTACCCAGCCCTACTCCCTGACACAAACACCCAAATAAACAGTGCCCATCTCAAATTACCACAAACTGGGTGCTTAAAACAACTTAATTTTTTTTTTTTTGCCTCACAGTTCTGAAGGATAGAGTTCCACAGTTAGGGTATTGGCAAGGCTATGCTCTTTTGGAAGGCTCTAGGGAGATCCTTGCATGCCTCTTCTTAGCTTCTAATGGCTCCTGGTAATCCTTAGTGTTCCTTGGCTTGTAACCCATCACTCCAATCTCTGCCTAGGCATGGCACCTAACAACAACAACAACAACAAATGTATTTTATTTTAGGTCATTCAAAGGATGTACCTGGTTAAAGTTCTGTTGCATTTTTAACCCCCTCCTTTCAACTAATCCTTATTCTCTTCAATTCTCCAATCCTGTTCCTATCTAAAGAGATGACTCCATCTCATACTTAACTGAGAGAATGGATTGTCCCCTTTTTATATCAACTTCTCGACATCTCTATATATTTTGGCCTCCCTTCTCTTCAGTTTCAGTCAGTAGTTCTCAACCTTCACTGCCTATTAAAATCATGTAGAAAGCTTTTTTTAAAAAAAAATACTGGTGACCAGGCCCAGTTGGAAAGGAGCCATGGTGATGCAATGATTAAGCACTTGGCTGCTAATCAAAACGTTGGCAGTTCGACCCCACCAGTGACTTTGCAGAAGAAAAGACCTGGTGATCTGCTCTTGTAAAAATTACAGCCTTGGAAACCCATAGTGTTTCCTATTTTGTTACATGGGGTTTTTATGAATCAGAACAAGCTTGACACAGAAACAGCATGCCCACACCAGATTGATTAGATAAGAGTCTTTGTTTAGAACCACTGGTTAGATTTTCTTCTTAAAAGAAATGTCCCATCTCCCTGTCAAGATTAGGTCTTCACCTATGGTCAAGACTTCATCTCCTATCTTCTCAAGGGCCTGCTTTCTAAATCACCCATCTTTCTCATCCTTATAATTCTTTTTCAATGGTTTACTCTCATTCTGTCAAGAAACTCAGTCCTTCACATCCCCAAAGCCAGGCCAAGAAGGGCTGGTATTGGAAGAGCTTATTCCTGTGCCTCCCAGGTAGCTGCAGACATGCCAGTCAGCTTTCTGATACAGTTGAAATGAAAGAAGAAAGTCATATTCTCAGGAGTCAAAGGAACTAGAAGAGACTCTGGGGAAGACAGGGAGAGTGTTGCTTCCTTCAGCCTTAAATCAAAATTGGACATGTTGTAAGGTACAATAAAAAGGTACAATAGTGATAACGTCTTATAATTATAGAATGTCTCTTCTCAAAATGGAAACCAGGTTGTTTCCTACTAAGCCCATGTAATAGAAAATTCACTGTAAGACATCATTTTAATTGACTTCTTGTTTTTCTCCTAAACCAAAAACCCACGATGGTAAAGTCAATTCTGACTCATAGTGACCTTATAGGACAGAGAAGAACTGTCCTATAAGGGTTTCCAAGGCTGTAAATCTTTACAGAAACATACTGCCACATCTTGCCCCTTCAGAACAGCTGGCAGGTTCAAACCACTGACCTTTCAGTTAGTAACCTAATGCTTAACCACTGTGCTACCAGGGCCCCTTGCTTTTCTCCCAGCTAGAGGTAAAATCCTTACTGATTGATAACTGTCAGTGTATTCGATGGCATATACTCTTAGGTTGAGTCTCCAGTGTTGCTGTATCTAGAGCAGGGTGTGCGAGGACATGACATTCATATGCAAAAGAGTTTTCTAGAAGGTCTTCTCTGTCTGGCACAGGGGTTGCCTTTTGCTGAGATGTGGTTCCCAACTGTTTGTTTCCATGCTATTCTTAGTTCAGAGAAAACTACCTATGCCCCACAAAAAAGGGGCTTATACCCCACCACCATATCACTTAAATAAAATTTTACATGGATTAAAATAATTTTGAATGCATTTCTGGGCTTTTTTTTTTTTTTCCTTTTTAGTCACTTATATCCAGTCAGAAAACTAATGGCAGTAGATTTAAACAACAAAGAGCTGCATGAGCTTTTGCAAAAGTGCCTTCCTTTTCATTTATAGGTTTTCCCAAGAATCGTTATAGAAAATCTATTCTGTAGAATAAATCTATTCAAAGCAAAGAATACCAGAACGATGTTTACTTGTGTTTTATGGACTATGCAAAGGCATTCAATTGTGTGGATCATAACAAATTATAGACAACATGGAGAAGAATGGGAATTCCAGAACACTTAAATGTACTCATGAGGAACCTGTAAATAGATCAGGAGGCTATCACTTGAACAGAACAAGGGAACACTGAATGGTTTAAAATCAAGAAGGGAGTGCATCAGGGTTGTATCCTTTCATCATACTTATTCAATCTGTATGCTGAGCAAATAATCCGAGAAGCTGGACCACATGAAGAAGAATGTGGCATCAGGAGTGGAGGAGAGCTTATTAACAACCTGTGATACTCAGACAACACAACTTTGCTTGCTGAATGTGAGGATGACTTAGACTACTTACTGATGAAGATTAAAAACTACAATCTACAGTATGGATTACACTTCAATATGAAGAAAACAAAAATCCTCACAACTGGACCAATAAGTAGCATCACGATAGAAGACTTCATAGTACTTGGTTCTATAATCAACTCCAATGAAAATAGCAGTCAAGATATCAAAAGACGTATGCATTGGGCAAATCTGCTGCAAAAGACCTCTTTCAAGTGCTGAAGAGCAAAGATGTCTCCTTGAAGACTAAAATACGCCTAAGCTAAGCCATAGTATTTTCAGTTGGCTGATATGCATGTGAGGGCTGGACAATGAATAAGGAATATTGAAGAAGAGTTGATGCTTTTGAGATGTGGTGTTGGCAAAGAATGTTCAAAGTACAAAAAAAAAAAAAAAAAAAAACCTTACTGTCATCAAGTCAGTCCCAACTCATAGTGAACCCTCCTTGGGTTTCCAAGGTGATATCTCTACAGAAGTAGATTGCCCAATCTTCCTTCCAAGGAGTAGCTGATGGGTTTGAACTTCCAGCCTTCTGGTTAGCAGTCAGATGCCCTAGGCACTACGCCACCAGAGCTCCTGCTGAAAGTACCATGGACTGCTGAAAGAACTAACAAATCTGTCCTGGAGGAAGTACAGCTGGAATACTCCTCAGAAGCGAGGATGGCCAGACTTCATCTCACCTACTTTGGTCATGTTGTCAGAAGGGACCATTCTCTGGAGAAGTTTGTCATACTTGGTAAAGTGGAGGGTCAAGAAAAGAGGGGAAGGACCTCAACAAGATGGATTGGCACAGTGGCTGCAGCAATGGGGTCAGGTATAGTAAGGATTGTGAGGCTGGTGTTGTACATAAGGTCACTATGAGTCGGAGACAACTCAATGGCACATAACGACAACAACATTCTGTAGCCGAGCTTAGTGATCATCTTCTTATTTCAGTCCACACTCTCATTTTGAAGGTAGGGCCATTCACTCTTGGAGTGCTTATTTCTTCAAGAACGTTTTCTGAAATTTCCATTTGTCACTCCTCTTTCTTAAATCCTTATCACTCCCCCATCGTTCCATAGGTGCTACTTATGCTTTCCAAAAATGGATTTGAAAGCTTATTGCCACAGCATGTGTGTTTTGAATAAATTGAATGGTTTCTCTTTGGCCAGGCATCCTTTGAAATAAGAGAAGGCAAAGGAAGTGTTGATTTGCAAAGTGGGCTGAGAGACGGAGTGACTGGAATATACTTTCTATCGCTGTGTCTAGATATCTTTGTTGAAAATAAAGAAAATGTTGGTTGATTGCACTAAATAAATAACATAATTAGTGGTAACTATTCACCATAGAAGGAGTGCTGGTGGTATAGTGGTTAAAGCATTCAGCTTCCAACCAAAAGATCAGTGGTTTGAACCCACCAGCTGCGCCACAGAAAAAAGGTGAGGCAATCTGCTTCCATAAAGATTGACAGCCTTGGAAACCCTATGGAGCAGTTTTACTCCTTCCTAAAGGGTTGCTACAAGTCTCAATCAATTCAATGGCAGTGGGTTTATTCAGTATGTACTCACTCATTTAATTTAAAAACCTAAGGCTTGTCTTTGGTACTTTTTTGATTTGACCAAACTGAAGGAAGCCATATTTGTATTACTAGAAGGAAAACAATGAAATCAAAATACTATATGTGTGTGTGTGTGTGTGTGTATTTTAAATTTTTATTGTGATTTGGGTGAAAATTTACAGAGCAAATTCATTTTCCATACATTTCATACACATTTTGTTTCATGACATTGACTGCAATTGCCTACAATGTAACAGCTCTCTTCCCACTTCTTCCCTATAGTTACCTCTTCCCTGTGTTCTTCCTCCTATGCACTCCCACATCCTCCTCCCCAGCTGTCTCCCTGTGCAAACACTCCCCTTCTGTTCTCCCATTATTGATAGCTCCAAGGAATGTTTCTACCCCATGTAAATGTCCACCCCATATGCCTGGCTGTTGTATGGCTGGAAGCCATAGAAGTGAGTTAGTTCCAAAAGGGTAGCTAGGAACTATAGTCTCAGGGGTCTCAACAGGCTGTGTCAGACCAACAAACTTGGTCTTTTTGTTTGTGATTTTGAGTTTTGCTTCACATTTTTTTCCCACTCTCTCCAGGATCTCCTGCACCCTCCAAGTGGTTGAGAGTAGTAGCTGGGAACCATCTAGTTCTTCCGGTCTAATGGTCATACAGGAGCTCTGGTAGCATAGTGCTAACCAGGAGGCTGGTGGTTCAAACCACCAGCTGCTCCTCTGAAGGAAGATGGGGCAATCTACTTCCATAATGATACTGCCTCAGAAACCCAAGGAGGGGTCGTTATGAGTCGGGTCCGACACGAGGGCACAAAACAACAACAACAATGGTCATACAGGCTGAGGATCATGATGTGGTCTGCTAGTCCCTTGGGCTAATTGTTTCCATATATCTTTGGTTTTCTTTATTCTTCTTTGCTCTGGACAAGAAGAGACCCTTCATTGCCTCTACATGGCCACTTGCAAGCTTTTAAGACTTCAGTTGGTACTTACCAAAGTAGGATGTTGAACAATGTTTTTGTGTAGTATGTTATGCCAGTTGAGCTTGGTGTCCCCTGCAACCATAGTCCCAAGCCCACAGGCCCAACTACTTGCTCCCTCAGGGTAGCTGACTGTCGACAAGAAGCCACCACAACCTTGCCCCTTGTCAGCTCTACTATACACCTAGATATTTTTACAGTATATACAAACACACATATAGAAGCATCGTCTGCCAATCCTGTACATGGTCATGGGCACACTCCCCCTTGCATAGACATAAGTGATCATTCAGCCTGTCCACCCATCTATCCACCTATAGATCAATGCTTGCCATTACTGACAACCCAGTACTGTGCATGTGAAAGGGTTCATCTTTGTTGTCTGTACCTCCTGTGTACCTCTCTGCCTTCCTCTTGCTCAGTGGCACTGTGTTGATCATTCACTTTTGGTACATTGCCTTTCCCTTCACCCAAATCACTAATTGTCTCTACCTATCTAGCAATGTTCCCTCCCCTCCCCAGTAACCAGCAAAGTTTCCTTCCATATATAAAACTTTCCTTGACTTTTTACAACAGCACAACTAATACAATATTTGTAATTCTGTGATTGACTTATATCACTTGGCATAATGTCCTCCAAATTCACCCATGTTATGGATTCTACATTATTCTTTAGGGTTTCATAGTGTTCCACTGTGTGTATGTACCATAATTTGGTTATTCATTCTTCTGTTGATGGGTACCTAGGTTGTTTCCATCTTTTTGGTATTGAGAATAGTGCTACGATGAACATGGTGTGCATATATCTGTTCTTGTCCTGGCTCTCACTTCTTTCTTTATACCTAGTAATGGAATTGCTGTGTCAAATGGTATTTGCAATTCCAACTTTTTAAGAAATCACCATATTGCTTTCCGCAGTGGTTGTATCATTTTACAACCAGCAGTGTATGAGAGTCCCAATTTATCCACATCCTTGCCAGAATTTGTTATTTTCCGTCTTGTATGACTTTGCTATTAATGCTGGAGTGAGGTGGTGTCTCATTGTTATTTTGATTTGCAATCTCTCTAATGGCTAATGATTGTGAACATTTCTTCATGCATTTGTTGGCCTCCTGAATATCCTCTTTGGTGAAGTGTCTATTCATGTCTTCTGCACATTTTTAAATTGAGTTGTTTGTCTATTTGTTATTGAGGTGTTGGAGTTGTCTATAAATCTTAGAGATAAGTCCCTTGTCATATATGTCATTTCTCAATATTTTTTTTCCCAATTTGTAGGTTCTCTTCTTATTCTTTTGAAGAAGTATATTGAAGCCCATAAAAATTTAATTTTTACAAGGTCCCATTCATGTAGTTTACCTTCTCTTGTTTGTGCATTTGGGGTTATGCTTGCTAGTCTATTTATGTCATAAATTAAGGCCCCTAAATATGCCCCTATTTTTTCCTTGAGAAACTACATAGTTTTAGTTTTCACATTTAAGTCTTTGATCCATCTGGAGTTAGTTTTTGTGTATGGAGTGAGGTATGGATCTTGTTTCATTTTTCTGCAAATGGATAACCAGTTTTGCCAATGCCATTTGTTAAAGAGACTATCTCTTCCCCATTTAATGGATTTTGGCTCTTTGTCAAAGATCAGCTGACCATAGGTTGATAGGTATATCTCTGGGTTCTCAATTCTATTCCACTGGTCTTTATGTCTGTCATCATACCAGCCTGTCCAAAATACTATATATATATTTTTACATTGCAAATAATACAATGACTAATTCAAAATGTGTCCTAATTGGAGTTTTCCCAAATGTACCTTCTTTAGTTTCTAAGGAAAACTCAACTTGCTAAGTACATTGGCTCCATAAACGAATCTCAAAGTTGTGAAGAGTCAGGAATGGATTTTAGAGCCTTACCATGCCAAGTGTTTAGTAATAGAACCCATAAGATATGAGGTCAATGACTGCCACGTGTTTGTTAAAACCAGTGAGCCAGGACTCTGGGAAAATGGTTGGCGTTACTCTACAAAAGATGAAAATGAGTTTTCTAGTCAGGCTTTACATAGAATTTGCCCAGCCATTATTCTAAGTTGTGTGGTTGTTATCAAGTGCCATCAAGTCTACTCCAACTCATAGCGACACCTGTGACAGAATAGAAATGCCCCATAGTTTTCCTGGCTGTGATCTTTCTGGAAGCAGATCATTAGACCTTTTTCTCATGGAGCTACTGGGTGACTTTGAACCACCAACCTTTTGTTTGCAGCCAAACCCTTAACTGTTGCACAACCAGAGCCTCTTATTCTAAATTAATGCTATTTTAATATATAGTTTAGAAATGAAGAAACCTGAGCAGCTGAGTACCATCAGAAGCTGGATTTGCTTCTGCCGCTTCCCACCGTTTTAGTCAGGAAAATTCTTTCTTTCTGGCACCAGAGTGCCTTTTGGCTGTAAGGACCAGCTCTAGGATTCCATCTATTCCTGAAACTGTTGCTATGCAATTGCTTTCGGATAGTTCATGATCTCATTATCACCTCCTTAAACTTCTTGGCCAGGCCCTGTTTCTACTTAGGCAGTTGCAACAGTAATTCTCAAGGGACTCTTTTAGTACATCTCTCTCCTGGGCCACCTCGTGGTGAGAGAACAACTAGCTCAAAGTGCAGTTATAGAATAGCAGACTCCAGGAGGGATCTGTGCATTAGAAATTGGGACTGGTAATTCATCTGAATGCACAGATTAATTAAGAGAAGTTCTGCAGTTCTAGTAGAGACAAAAGTCATCATGAATGGAAAATATTCAGAAAATGGAAAGAATTTATAGCTGTTAAAAATCAAAACGTTTTCAAGAAATAAAATACAGTCCTGATACACCACAGTCCTGTCTGTAAGTAGTATTTCATAGTACTGAATACTGGTTTAACCACTGTACCTTCCCATTGCTGTTGAGTCAATTTCAACTCCTAGAGACCCTATAACACAGAGTAGAAATGTCCCCAAAGGGTTACCATAGCTGTACTCTTTACTGGAGAAGATTGCCAGGTCTTTTTTTTTTTCCCCCACAGAGCAACTGGTGTGTTTGAACTGCCAATCTTTTTGTTAGCAACCAAGTGCTTACCCACTTTGCCACCAGGCTTCCTTTGGTTTAACCACAGAGCATAATATAACTACATTGCAAGGATGAGGAAAGGAGAAGTATGTGTGTGTGTGTGTGTGTGTGTGTGTGTGTAGGGTGTTGTATAAAAGAGTAAAATGATGTCTTCCACAGTAAGTGCAGAGTATCTAAAATCGAGAAATAGAGAAGTATTTCATGAGCATCTTCTTTAGAGGTGAATCATGGGAGATTCAACTAACAGAGCTTTAAGTGGCTGCCTCCGGAGTGAAAGCCTTCATGGCCTGTCCCATTTGACCTTTAGCAATATATGAATACATTACTATGATTTTTTTAAAAAATTAAGGTTTTAAAAAGAGAAGGCAAGAAGTAGAGACAATATGTGTAGACATTTCTTGACAAGCTTTTTGTAAAAAGAGACATAGAAATCGGGCAGTTAAATAGATGAGGAGTTGAAGGAAGACTTTCTTTAAGCAGAGGGATGGGAGAGTGTGCTCCTTGCTGATAGGACTGAAGAATTGTAATGGAGAGATTGATAACACAGGAGAGTCCAAAAGATCAAAGGAGCCAAATTCTTGGCAACAGAAGGAAGGATAAGATCCACAACTTAAGTGGAGGAATTTTCTTATGAAAAGAGAAGATAAATATATATATTTTTTTTCATTCTAATATGGGAAGTATGGGTTGTTGGGGAGGTGGGGGATGTTTGAGAAGAAAAGGATATGTGAAGTAGGAACATGAACTTAGGAAGGAAATATAATGGGGTTGCCAGGCAGTGTGGAGAATTATTTGACATTTGCAATCATAAATTAAAACAAAACAAAACCAAAAAACAGCTGCATGATTTTTCTCTAGCAACATAAATTGGATAGCATGCAGGAAGAGAGAACGTGAAAAGTTGGAGCAATGGGATTTGGAGTTTTGGTCAGTGAATATAACAGGAGAAGAAGGGGACAAGGACAATGAAGGTTTTTGCCGTGAGAGTGACTGATGGTGGCCCATGCAATCTAGGCCTTCACAGGAGGCAGTGAAAACAGGAGGAGGCTAAGGAATAGTGAGAAAGTAATGAGCTCAGTGAATGAAGGTGTGAGTAAAGACAAAGAATTGAAATCATGGGACTGTCAGGTCAAGCTGGAAGGATATGTATGGTGGAGAGAATTAGGAAGTGGCGCAGCTTCCTGAGATGAGAAGGTCTCGGGTGTGATGTTGGGAGAAGATGACTAAGGTAGAGTGGAAGAAATGGCCATTGGTGATGACATCAAGGAACCCAGCAGCCAGGATACTGGATGTGGAAATGAGTGATAATTATAAGCATCCATGAATGAAATTACCAACTTGATCGCAATGAGGAGAGAAGGTGGTGTGTAACTCATTGATATGAGGCTCCGAAGAGCAATACCAAGGGGAATAAGTGAGTGGACAGAGAAGCAAGGAGAGGAAGAAGGTGACCCAACCCAGCCTCTAGCCCTGAAGTTTCAGGGCTACTGGAGAAAAAGGATTTCCTGGAAGGGGCTGCAGGGGCAGGAGTGTGCTTGGGGGACAGGTGTCAGTGAAGACATGGAGATGAAAGAGTGTTCAGAGAAATAGTTGTTCCTGTGTTTTTCTCTATTACTTTTCTTGTATTCCTCCATTCATCTCACAGTTGTATGTACCTTATTCCCATGAGTTAAGTCCCTAATCAGCCTGAGGCATGAGCCGGATGAAGCAAGCTTTGATCTCACCAGAACAAAATGCTAGGCACTTGTCAACATTTCAAAAAAGAATGAAAATGATAAGTAAAAACAAAACAAAAAAAAAATGCTGCTTGGCCTACAGAAACAAACAAACAAAATAAAGTCCTGCCTGGCTTTCATGATTTCCCATCACTGCATGTGTGTGGACCTTGGGGCCCTTTGCCCTATTCTGCTTACACAGCTGTGGCAGCAACACAGGAAGAAAAGTGGAGTCTAACTGTGGGCACCTTTGGCAGCAAGTCTGCAGAGGAGATGCCAGGAGCACAGGGTGGATGCCCATGTGACACACATTGCACGTGCATACCTCCACACAGACACACACCACTGTGGACATCTCAGACCACGGGCCCAGCTTTGGGCACCGGCTGAGCCCCTTTACACCCAGTTGGTTCAAGATGCAGATCAGCAATATTGACACATTTTATACCCATGGAAAGGGAAGAGCAATAGAGAGAGAATGGTGCCTTCTCCCTTCCTGGCCCTGCGTGGTGATAAGACAATCACCATACCCCCAGTCCCCAATTCAGGAAAGAAATGAGCCTGATGACGTACAATTTTCAGTTCTTCCTGATGTTGAAAGTCACATGCTTGATGGAAAGAAGATGAAAAGCCAAGTAGCTTACCATGCTGGAAACAGGGACGCACTGGCAGCTGGTGGTATTACCATATCAAAGTGCGTTCTGTCCCAGTGATAGTTCTTGGACACAGTAGATTCGGGGCATATTCAATTAAATCCTTTTAAGCCACATCTCAGTTCGGCTGCATCTGGTATGCATTGAGCCCTCTTGTCTTCTCTACTTTGCAACAGTGTGAAACCTCCAGCTTTGGCACTGGGTGGCATCTATAATGCAATGACACTTCTTAATTTTCATAATGAACAGAAAATACTTTATAGAAACAATATTCAGTATTGGAATTTGGCCCCATTTCTCTGGCTAATTAAGCCAAACTGTCATCAAGAAGTAAGTCCTTGAGCAGAAAAAAGTGACACACAGAAATAGCTTCTGCTTGTGATCTGATTTTCTGAAATGTGTCTTCTAGTGAAAGTGCTACTATGTTTATTGAGTCCAGACAAATCTTTGGCTTTGTGCAAGGTGTTTCTGCAGGTGAGTTCTCAGTAACCACTGCAATACTGTGAAATTAAAGGCAGATGGCATTGGAGAGTATGGGGTTTTCTCTCCTCCCTTCCCTCTCTCCTCCCTAATTCCCTTCCTTCTTTCCTCTTCCCTCCCTCCCTTCCTCCCTTCTTTCTTTCTGAATAAAATAGAAGTGAAAGATCATAGGCCTTACCAAGTTTGTTGTTGTTGTTGTTATTTGCCGTCAAGTCAGATCTGACTCATAGTCGACCCCTCCTTAGATTTCCAAGGCAGTATCACTATGGAAGTGGCTTGCCCAACCTTCCTTCCAAGGAGTGGTTGGTGGATTTCAACTGCCAGCCTTCTGGTTAGCAGTCAAGTGCCTTAAGCACTAAGCTACCAGAGCTCCTTTACCAAGTCTAGACAGCCAATAAGTTGAACAGGAATTCAAACTAGGTTTATCACTGCTGAGGCATCACTTAAGAAGTTTTGGATTATCATTGTTGATTACATTTTTCACTGTTACCTATTTTTTAAATGGCCCTTCGGTTTCCTGCCCTTTCTGTTCTTTAAATATCATGACAGTGTTCAAGACCCATTCAGTCATAGTGTTAGATCTCAGTAATATGCTCCCTCTATTTTAGCTGTTTGACCTTAGTAACGTGTTCATTCTCTCTGTGTCAGATTCCTTGACTGCCAAATTAACTAATAATCATATCTACCTCGAAGGGTTACTATGAGCTTTAAGTGAGATAATCCATGTAAGAGTTTGGCTTGGCACCTAGAGCATAAACCTGTTGCCATTGAGTCAATTCCAACTCATAGTGACCCTACACACAACAGAATGAATCACTGCCCGGTTCATTGCCATCCCAACCATCATTCCTACATTTGAGCCCATCGTTGCAGCCACTGTGTCAGTTCATCTCATGGAGGGCCTTCTTCTTTTCACTGATCCTCTACTTTACCCAGCAGGATGTCCTTCTCCAGGAACTGATCCCCGCTGATAACATGTCAAAGTATGTGAGACAAAGTCTCACTATCCTTGGTTCTAAGGAGCATTCTGGCTGTATATCTTCCAGTACAGATTTGTTCATTCTTCTGGCAATCCATGGTATGTTCAATGTTCTTCGCCAACACCATAATTCAGATGCATCAGTTTTTCTTCGGTCCTCCAAGTATAACTGCCTTATAGCATTCCCAAGGCTGTAATCTCTATGGAAGCTGACTGCCACATCTTTCTCCTGAGTAGCAGCTTAGCTGGAGGGTTTGAACTGCCAACTTTCTGGTTAGCAGCCAAGCACTTAACCACTGTGCCACCAGGGCTTCATGCCTGGAACACACTAAGTGCTAAATAAATGTCAGCTATTATTTTCTCCAGATCCCTGATTGATGAAATGCTTAGCATGTTGGCTGCTGACTGAAAGTGGTGCCTCATAAGGATAGCCTGGCAGTCTGCTTCCATCAGCGATCAAAACCCTGTGGAACACAGTGCTACCTTGACATATGTGGGATCAGTATGAGTTGGAATTGACTCAGCGGCAACTGCCATTATTACTACCACTATCTTGTGCTTAGTCCCCAGGAGCGAGGTAAGCACGGGCGGGCTTGTGCTTACTCACTGATCTGCACTGAGCACTTTCCTTTCTTACCCTCCCGAGAGGGACCGGGTCTCCGGGAGCAAGGTAAGCACGGGCGTAGCACAGAGT
>NW_006921904.1:850543-859525 GCF_000298275.1 Orycteropus afer afer
AGTATATATACATTACAGATCTTCAAAACTGAAGTGTATTTCCAGGCTTCAGGTGCCACCTAGGGTCCAGAAGTGATGATGGGCACACATGAGCATTCTGACAGGGTGCTTGAGGAGCCTTTACAGGAGGGAACTTTATAAAGCTGAAGGCAGGCTTAAGAGGAACCCTACAAGAGACACAGGATACCCTGGGCTTGCTCCTAGGCCTGAAGGCGAACGTAGTTGCCAGAACCAGGAAAAGGTATAGCAGTGTCTAATAAGAAGATTTGGTAGAGGAATGTCTGGATAAGGAGCATGTTGGGGAACAAATCCAAAAACTCTCCTTCCCCTGCCCTATCTGTTTCTGTTAGACTGCCCATTGATCAATTACAACTAGGAGCCAGAGAGCAAATGAGGCTTGTTTTGTAGATGTCACCCTTATGGAGCTGTCTCCTGGGCACAGATCAAGATTTGGAAGGTCCCAGAGAAACTAGAAGAGGAAATGGAGACTATATAGCCCAACCATGGCTCCAAAGAGTCTCTTATGGGGAAAAAAAAAAATCTATGTAGTACCTGTTCTGAAAGGTAATTCTGTTTAATACTTAAGGCATGAATCATGTTTGCCACCTAGAACTTTACTGATACCTAACCATTGTGATATTACAGTAATGAACGGCAAGAGCACAGTTGAGCTTCATATATTTGTAAAGGCAGAAATCTGCTGCAACAGATGTCTTTAAAGTGTTAAAGAGTAAAGATCCCACTTGGAAGACTAAGGTACCTCTGACCCAAGCCATGGTCTTCTCAGTCACCTCATATGCATGTGCAAGCTGGACAATGAATAAGGAAGACTGCAGAACAATTGATGCATTTGAATTGTGGTGTTGGGGAAGAATATTGAAAATGCTATAGATAAACAGAAGAATGAATAAATATGTCTTGGGAGGAGTACAGCAGAATGCTCCTTAGAAGCAGGAATGGCCAGACTTCATCTCACCTACTTTGGTCATTTTGTCAGAAGGGACCATCCCCTGGCAAAAGATATCATGTTTAGTAAAGTAGAGATTCAGCAGAAAACGGGAAGACCCTCGAGGAGATGGATTGACACAATGGCTGCAACAATGAACTCAAGCACAGCAAGGATTGTGAGCATGGTGCAGGACCGGGCAGTGTTTCCTTCTGTTGTACATGGAGTCACTATGATGGGAACCTATTCATCAGCACCAAACAACAACAGAATAACAGAGAAAATAAATTACATTGCATGCTGCTGGCTTAACTGCCAAGCATTGTGTATTAAAACACACTATCCTTGATTCCTGATTAAATGATGCCCCTATAGTTCTTTGCTAAGGAAGAAGGAACTAGGACACTTTGGCTCTACCATTTCCTTTCAGCATATATTTATTATACACTGAGTTAGTCAAGTACTTGAGCATCATCCAGAGAGGTCTATGCCTATATTACAGTCCTTAGAAAAGATGAAGATGTGCCATTTATGCATCCTGGAAAGTGTTTGGAAGTGGAATATCTGAAAGTTAAGCAATAGATCACATGTTATTTGTGTGGTACTTGGGGAAGGAGAGTTTTAATTAGAATTGTTATTCCCAGTTGTTGTTTTTAGTTTCCATCAAGTCAATTCCAACTCATAGAGATCCCATGTACAAAAGAGTGAAACATTTCCCTATCCTGTTCCATCTCATGGGTGGAATCTTTGAGTTCATCTCATTGGCAAGTTTCCCTTGCCTTCACCAACTCCCACCCTCACCAAACATGATGTCCTTTTCTAGCAGCTGGGCTTTCCTGACGCCACGTCTAGCCATCTTAACTTACAAGGAATATTCCTAAGGATTATTACAAAATTTCTGTTGAGTGTGCTCTGGGAGCTGCCTGTAGTAGGTGGAAAATTTCACCATGTTCAGGTCAAACTTGTGCTGATGACCTCCAGCTCTCTCAGAAGTTGACCCAGGAACCTTGCATTTTCCAGATTCTGTGGCACGTTCTCCTGGCCACTGCAGGAACCAGATGAATGGATTTGTTTGTCCCTGAATCCTTCATGCATGTAGAGTGGCACTGGGAGATCAGGGACCTCCTTTCCTGCCATGAGGGCTTAAACTCTCATCCCTTAGCTGACTCTACTCTCATGCTCACATGATGAAAGGTGCTGCCATCTTACTGCCATTGCAGTCTCACTGGATGAGGGAAGATGGGGACAAAGGAAAGCAAGAAGAGAAGGAAGAAAAGGAGGAAGTTAGACCAGGAACTGTGGTGGGGAAAAGGACTAATAAGCATGAGAGAGGCCACTTTCACCCTAGCTGTGAGCAAATGCCACACCTCTGGAGGTGGCGGGAAAGAGAAGTGAGCTTCAATTGCAGGTAGTTATTGAAGTCCATTATTGCAGCTTATTGCATCAGTCCACCTCATTGGCGACAGTTTCTCTTGCCTTCACTTAACCTTCACCCTCACCAAACATGATGTCCTTTTCTAGCAATTGGGCTTTTCTGACTCCATGTCCGACCATCTTAACTTATAAGGAGTATTCCTAGATACCTTTATCCTGCCCACCATGTCATAGCTGTAAACCATAGACTGCCACATGAAGTAAGAACCAAAATTACTGGGTTTGGGATGGATGCACACAGTTCAGTGTATTACCTAGTACCTTCTGAAAGCTCAGAACTACCTTGGTTTCCTTCTCATAATAATCATGTAGTTTCATCCATTTATTTATTCAATAAGTATTTATTGAGTGCCTCCTTTAAGCTAGATTATAATGGACCTTGGGAATAGAACAATGAGCAAGGTGGAGTTGATCTTTGCCTTACAGGTGGCTGAGATAGGGTCTCTGCAGTCTACCGTATTAGATAAGGGCACAGCGACAACCCATCCCAGCAAAGCATCTTGCAACTTCTAATCCATAGCCTTGCTGAACTTGTATCATTTTATCCTGCCCACACTATATACACTCTTGATCCTCTTTTCACTTAAGTGGCAATATGTTTTTGGAAATAAAGCTCCCTCCTGCCTGTTTCCACCAAAACCTTTACTCACCCATGGAAATCACTCCTAAAGTTTATGATGCTGTCTCTGGTGTGTTTGCATTTTAGCAAAAAAGGAGGGAACAAGCATCATTTCTCCATGTAATTGTCTTGACAGTATGCGTACCAAAACATAGACAATTTCAACAATTTCTACGTGTACAATTCAGTGACATTGATTACATTCTTCAAGTTGTGCAACCATTCTCTTTTTCCTAATCATTCCACCACCATTAACATAAACTCAATTTCCCCTAAGAAAAAAGCATTGTTTCAACACTTCCTTGTACCTTTAATAGCCACTAATAATTGTCAGTTTCTATACCAAAGAAACAAACCAAACTCACTGCCTCCGAGTCAGATCTGACACATAGCGACCCCTCCTTGGGTTTCTGAGGTGGTATCCCTAAGGAAGTAGATTGCCCAACCTTCCTTCCGAGGATTGGCTGGTGGATTTGAACCACCAACCTTCTGGTTAGTAGTCAAATATATCTGCTTATTTCACGTAAGGGAGATCATAGCATATTTGTCCTTTGCAACTTCTTTCATTCAGCGTGTTTTCTAGGTTTGCCTTCTCTTTTATTCTAGAGTGTAAGGCAAATTATGTCACTGTGTACCAAATACAGAATTGGGTATACAACCTGCTTGTTATTCCAGAATATCTTCCTGTTTATTTGTGATCATTCCGTAGAACATTTTTAACCCTCATACTGTTTTCAGAGTATCTCATATTGGCTTGTTAATCAATTAATCCAACCACAGTGACATCTCCTGGTTGAGATGAGGACTAACTGGTAGGCATTAAATTTCTGAAAGAAAATAACATTTGCAGACATTTGGAGGACTTTGACATTTTATACACTCATTACCCCACATTCAGAACAACAGACAACTAATACTTGGAAAGATCAGAACTAATACTGTCTCTCTCTTGTCTAAAGATAGGTAAATAAAGCAAGAAAATGGGTTTTAAAATTGGCAAGTCCTTGTGAGAAGTGTTGCCAGGGCCTGATAAATGGGCAGAGAGGGTTGTTGCTTACAGATTCCCCAGATGTCCCCTTATCTTTGGACATGAGTTGGTGGCTGACTTTGTAAATGCTCTATTATTTTTCTAGACAACGTTGGGATACAAGGCTAATCAGTGATCACACGATTGTGTTCTGATTTAGTCTCCTCTATTCCTGCCTCCCAACAAAAAAGCTATTGTTTGCAACCTAATAATGCAAGAGGGGAGATGGGAAAAACCTACAAAAGGCGTTTCCTCTCTAGATAGAAATTTGGCTTCCATATCGGCCAGAGATAGCAAGTAGGGTGCATTTCCTGTGGGAAATATTTTTCCATTTTTTTAAAACTTGATTTCTTAGAGTGTTTCTTAGCTTTAATTACTCATGCAACCATAAAAGCAATTTTAAGATTTAAGCTGGGTGACTTGAGCTCTTAAAGGACATGGCTAATAACAGCCTTGTCAGGAAGCTGGAAATGTGGTCTGGGGTTCTTGTTCACTCAATGGGTGCCTCACCTGGGGTGGGTGTGTGTGTGTGTGTGTGTGTGTGTCTGCATGCATATGTTCACATGTATATGTGGTTATAGTTTTCTATTCCTCTAAGATTCTTCAAGAGCAGCCTAGGAAGTGAAGAACCCAGGGGTAACTAACACAAAAATCAAACCAAACACACTTTATGAAGTCAGTTCTGACTCAAGGTGACCCTATAGGACAGAGGAGAATGCCCCATGGGGTTCCCAAGTCTATAATCTTTATGGGAGCAGATTGCCACATCTTTTTTCCTGTAGGACTGCTGGTGGTTTCAAACTGCTGACCTTATGGTTAGCAGACAAGTTCTTGAACCACTGCACCACCAGGGCTCCTGGCTAAGACAAAAGTGGATAAAATTAACAGTGAGCAATAAGAGGACGGAGGGATGAAAAGAAAGAGAAAGTCCTGTTCATGGAGGAGTCCCTGGGTGGGGCAATAGTTAATGCCCTCAGCATCCAAGTCCTGCAGAGAGGCCTCCGAAGACAAACCTGCTGCAAAAGATCAGCTATTGGCAACCCGATGGTTGTGGAAACAGCCTTAAGGCCATCAAAAGATGAGTGGAGTTTTGAAAACAATGCAGTGCCTGGACACCATGGAACACTACTCAGCCAGGAAGAGAAATGAAGTCTGCCGCATTGCCACCACGAGGGGGAACCTGGGAAACAACATGCCGAGCAAAATACAACAGCTGCCAGGCAAACACTGTATGATCTCACTTAAGGAAATTGAGCAGATATATAGAAACTAAAGATTTTTCGTGGTTACCAGGGGTTGGGGAGGAGTTTTTTCGTAGGGGGTCATTAAGCTTATGTTAATGGTGATGGAATAATTTGGAAAAGGATAGTGGGAATGATTACACAACAAGGTTATTGAGTTGTACATGTGACAGTTGCTGAATTGATGAGTGTTTTATTGTGTACATTTCCACCACAATGAAAATAAATTTAAAAATAAGCCTATGGGGGACAATTCTACTGTGATATACATGGGGTCGCCATGAGTTAGAATCAACTCAATGGCATTTTTTTTTAGAAAGACTTTCTTCTTAAATCTGAATTTAACCAGACTTTTCTAAATATATAATTGTTTGGAGTTCAAAGGGCTAGAAAGTGTTAAAAGATGATGCATCCTTCATAGAGCGTTTGTAATACATATCAAACATGGGCACCTAACCTAAATATGAGGGCCTGGTGCCATCTGTAAGCCTTATGGTATACTGAATTCTAATTAAGCTATCGCTAAAAGTCAGATATCGTGGTTGTGAGCATGCACCTTTTGCAGAAACTTGCCAAGTGACCTTGAGTGTGTCAGAGTAGAACTGTCTTCTATAGGTTTGTATTTTACAACTTGTTTTTATTGTGGTAGAAATGTACACAATGAAACATCCGTCAATTCAACAATTTTCACATATACAACTCAGTAACCTTGACCTCGTCTCGCCTACTTTGATCATGTTGTCAGAAGGGACCGTTCCCTGGAGAAGGGTATCATTCTTGATACAGTAGAGGGTCAGCAAAAAAGGGGAAGACCTTCAATGAGACGGATTGACAGAGTGGCTATAATGATAGATTCAGTATAGCAAGGATTGTGAGGATGGCACACGACCAAGAAGTGTTTCGTTCTGTTGTACATTATGTCTCCATGAGTCAGAGCTAACTTGACGCACCTAACAACAACCTTTTGTTGTGAGAATTAGAAAATTCCTATAAACCTCACTAAAACCCAAAACTGACTGCAGTTGAGTCGATTTCAACTGATAGTGAATCCTGCGGGGCAGAATAGAACTGCCCTATAGGGTCTCCAAGGCTAGAAACTTTACAGAAGCTGACTGCCATATATTTCTCCTGTGGAACAGCCAGTGGGTTTGCACCACTGGCTTTTCAGTGGTTTTTTAACTACTGTACCACCAGAACTTTGTAAGCATCACTAACGAAGATAAGTGTGCCTTCCTTAACCCTTTCAAGATTGTATTATTTTCTGCTCTGAATTTTGTGTTTTAACCACGTGTTTTCAGTAATGGAAAGCATTTTGACTGAAATGGGGAAAAAAAAAAAAAAACTGAGGTAACATGGATTTTGATACAGTTACCAAACCAAACTCACTGTCATCGAGTCAAATCCAACTCATAATGACCCCCATTGGGTTTCCAAGGCTGTTAATCTTTGTGGAAGTAGATCACACCATCTGCGTTCCATGGAGCAGCTGATGGGTTTGAACCTCTGACCTTCCAGTTAGCAGCCAAATGCCTTATCCACTATGTCACTAGAGATATGCCCTGGAGGTTTCTGGTGCTGAGATTGGTGGATGAGGCACATTTCTTCAGATTCATGCTGTTTTACAGGCACCCACCAAATGGCAGCAGGCACCAAGAGTGGGACAGCAGTTTCCCACTAAACCCCAGAGGTGGAATATACAGGTGGGCACAGTATGTTCCACAGGTCACAAAAACATTACAGACTCAGTCACAAGCATTATCAATAAATGGTATGTTTGATAATTAAAATCAGCTTGAAGTTTCCTCTATGTGTTTTTGTGAGACAGAAATTTTAATAACTCCACTGTCTTTACTTTGGAGGTACATTGGGAGGGGGTAGGATAAAATGGAGGAAGAAATTATGTGTTTATTTTGCCTTAAAATGAAGTAGCTACACTTTTTAAGTATTTCTGCCTTTTCAGAGATCCAGGTGTACATGAGCATCTCATTGATTTTAAAGGCACACTCAGAAAATCACCATCATAAAAATATAATAGATCAAGACAAAAAGGAGCCATATCTTATAAACTGGAGTAATAACAGGCCTAAACTATGACACTTCTTATTATCAAATGTTTTAGCTATAACCTATCATCTATTTTTCCAGTTTATGACCTTACAGGGTATTTCTCCCAGGCAGTTTATTAGGTGGCCGTATTTTCTTACTGAAACAGTATGCCATCTAAAATCAAAGCATTGTATTGATCCATAATATTTCAGTGGTGTAATTTCCCCTCAAATGGATTGCTTGTAGAATTAATTATTAAAAGGTATAAATAGGATTGTCAAAATAAGCTCTGAAAATTTCCAAAAGGTTTTCTGCTGTGGAAACCAACCTGGTCTTGTGAGCTCAGGAAAGATAGGCTGGGGAATTGGCTGTGAATCATAATGGTGGTAAAAGCACATTTTTCAATCACTATCCAGTGGGGATTACCAGAGAGCGGTGAGTGTTCTGCTGAGAGGGTTGGCAAACCACGGACCAAAGGCCAAATCCAAACTGGCACATGCTTCTGTAAATAAAGTTTTATTCAGACAGCCATGCTGATTCATTCTCATATTAGCTATGGCCGCTTTTGCACTACCAAGGCAGAGTTGGTTAGCTGCAAGAGACTGCCCCACAAAGGCAAAAATATTTACTATCTGGACCTTTACAGGAAAAGTTTGCCCACCTCTGCTGTGTTATCTTGTCTGTTTAGGATTTAGACCACTCACTGACCAGAACTCCCAAATGAAAGCAGGCAGCTGAAGGTAAAGCCACAGGTGAATGCACAAGAGGAAAGCATCAAAGCACTAGGGTTTCCTGCCCTACAGGACTTCTGTTTCTTTTATGGTTTACAAATGACGGAAGATTCCAGAGCTTAAAGCACCTCAGCAATAAATATTTCTCCTCTCCCTGGACCACGGTGCAGGCTGGTGAGAACTATGGAATTTCCTCTGCTGCCTGAGGTCCTTGACAGATTAGCCAAATCAGTGCCAAAAATTGGGCAGCGATGCGATGTCTCAGATGGTTTGTCAAATGTGCATAATGAGGACCAGAACCACTGAGAGCCCAACAGGCACCACAGAACAGTTCTTTGACTCTAATTGACTTTTTATTTTCATGTGCATGTACATGTGGCAGTTGAAGGGAATAGCACAATTATCATAATTGTCATGAAGCAATACATTTGTTATTTGCGAGTTTAAAAGCTCCCAATTATTTACAGATAGTCTGAACAACAAAGTGGAGTTCATGAAGAAATGCAACACTGCTCAGCAATGATTTTGACTGTTGTCAAGAATATAGCTCAGAAGGGGACTCCGTTTTGCACTGAGTCATTCTCCTTGCTATGAAAACAGGATGGGCAGAGCGTATGAGCCTAGGTTGACCAAGTAACAGGCCATTCAATCCCAGACGCTCTTTAGAGTAAACATGGCTTTAATGGTAATTAAACTGGGTTCAACATATGTCATGGAGACTATCTCAAATGAATGACGAGACCTCATTTCACGTACTTTGGTCATGTTATCAGAAGGGACCTATTCCTAGAGAAGGATACCATGCTTTGTAGAGGGTCAACAAAAAAGGGGAAGACCTTCAACAAGATGGACTGACACAGTGGCTGCTATGATGGGCTCAAGCATAGCAAGGATTGTGAGGATGGTATAGGACCAGACAGTGTTTCATTCTGTTGTAC
>NW_006921904.1:859820-867240 GCF_000298275.1 Orycteropus afer afer
CATGGGCTCTTGAGAAGAGTCCTTCTTTGTGGATAGTTTCGGGAATTCCTTGGCATTCCTTGGTATTTGTCTTTTCCCTGTGTGGACGTCTCTGTTTATTCTGCTCTTTCTATAAGATACCACTTAGAATTGACTCTGCCTACCATCTGCCAGAGTGCCATACTGTGGTGGCTTGGATATTGCTTTAATGCTAGGAGAGCTATTTTATCATTATTTCAAATATCAGTAGGATCACCCATGGTGGACAAGTTTCAGTGGCACTTCTGAAGTAAAACAGAACGAGAAGAAAGGCCTGGTCATCTACTTCCAAAATTTAGCCAATGAAACCTTATGGGTCACAGAAGAATACTGGCCAACTCAGGTGGTTCGGATGTATTGTCAGAAGGGATCTGTCAGTAGAGGAAGACATCATATTTGTTGAATCAAGAGCCAGTGAGCGTGTGGGAGACCCTCAGTGAGATGGCAGAGTAACCACGATGATGGACTTGAACATGCTGGTGATTGTGAGGATGACACAGGCCAGGCAACATTTCATTCTGTTGAACATAAGGTCGCCATTAGAGTGTACTTGAAAGCAGCTATATATCTAAAAGTGAATAGGTTTAGGACCTAGCCTACTCTAGTATGACCTTGTTAACATAACAATGAAAACCCCTATTTCCAAACAGAGTCACATTTACAAGTACAAACAAAACACACTGCCTTCAAGTACCATCAACTCAGCAGCCCCTCCTTGGGTTTTCAAGGCAGTACGAGTTGGTCCGACTGGACGGCATATAACAGCAACAATAACAACATCACTACTGAAGTAGATTGCCCAACCTTCCTTCTGAGGAGTGGCTGGTGAGTTTGAACCCCAGCCTTCTGGCTAGCTGTCAAATGCTTTAGGCACTATGCCACCAGAGCTCCTTTTATAAGTACAGAGGTTAGGATTTCAGCATATATTTTGGGAGACACAATTTAATCCATAACATTCTCCCTATATAAAACATTGTCGTTGAGGGCTTCTGTTACTGCCAATGGATTTGATAGTGCTAGGCATCAGGGCGGGAGCTCTGGTAGCATAGTGGCTAAGACACTTGACTGCTAACCAGGAGGCTGGTGGTTCAAACCCACCAGCCACTCTTCGGAGTGAAGGTTGGGCAGTCCTACTTCCATAGTGATAACTGCCTCGGAAACCCAAGGAGGGGTCGCTAGGAGTCAGAGCCGACTCGATGGCAAATAACAACAACAACAGGCATCAGGGCTGTGCTAGCAGATGTGGAACCTTTGTGAGAATTACAAAAGGGACTGCTTTCTGTAGATCAGTTAGCTGTAGGATCCCCTTCCTTGAGAGTGGTGTACCCCCTTCTCTGTGGTGCACAACTCACTGAGGGACGGACGGGATTTCAACCCCCAGCATGCTGTCTGGCTAAGTATCTAGTAGGGCACATGTATGACTATTCTGGTTGGCACCTGATGGGAATGGTCATGAAAATAGGTTCATGGGAACATAGCATGTTCATATATGCCACATTTTAGTCTTGGTCTAAAATCAGTATTCATTGAACTATTACAATTTGGGTAGCTGGAAAAAAACAAGATTAAAAAAAAGACCAAATTCAATAACAATGACAAGAGATTTTTGATGCTTGTGCTGTTTAAAATGCTCTTGAAATATATTATGTGTTCTGACAACTTGAAGTCATCTAAATCATAAGAAATTTTGGCTTAGCGATGTGCTTGGACCTATCAGAGGAAAGTAATTTGGATTTCTTTCCACTTAATTTTCCACATAATTGCTGTGGTTCCTCCCTTCTTCTCCATTAATACAGCCCAGATGCCAGAAAAGAGGTAGCAAAGAAAAATGTGAACTTTGTGATGGAAGAATAAACCAAAATGGCAGCTCATTTAAAAGCATTGGTGCCATTTCATGCGATACTACTGGTCACAGACTGTAGCAATATTATTCAGTCTGCCATTCTTCTTCAGGTTCCTGGCAGACACTGCTATTTTTATTTGGAAAGACTGGTGTCCATACACGTCTGTCTTGATTGACACCCACACCCACAGGCTTGCCAGGCCCCCTCACACTCCCTGAACCGAGACTGTCTCCCATTTGCTCAACAATGATGGAAAAACAAATAGAAAACACTTAAACACTCGATGCTTTTTTGTTTTCTTTTGTTTTAAATTTAATTTCTTCCATTTATGAATTTGATGATACTGTTTTTCCTAGGTGCTGTCTAGTCAGTTCCAAGTCCTATGGAGCCTATGCACCACAGAACAAAACAGCCCAATCCTGCACCATTCTCAGAATCATGTCCGTATTTGAGCCCATTGTTGTAGTGACTGTGTCAATCCATTTGGTTAATGGCCTTTCCCTTTTTTCACTGACCTGTTTACCTAGCATGATGTCCTTCTTCAAGGATTGGTCCCTCCTGAACATGTCCAATTGCATGCGACAAACTCTCATCATCCTCACTTCTAAGAAGCATTCTGACTGAACTTCTTCCAAAAACAGATTTCTTTGTTCTTCTGAAAATCCATGGTCTATTCAATAATCTTCACAAGCATCATTATTCACATGTATTAGTTCTTTGATATTCCTTATTCATTCCCCACTTTTGTATGCATATGTTGTTGTTGTTAGGTGCCAATGAGTCAGTTTCGAGTCATAGCGACCCTACATACAACAGAACAAAACATTGCCTGGTCCTCCGCCATCCTTAGAATCGTTTTCATGCTTGAGCCCATCATCATAGCCACTGTGTCAATCCATCTCATTAAGGGGCGTCCCCTTTTTTACTGACTTCTCTTTGCCTAGCATGGTATCTTTCTCCAGGGACTTGTCCTTTCTGGCAACATGACCAAAGTATGAAAGACAAAGTGTGGTCTACAAAGCATTCTGTCTATACTTCCTCCAAGACAGATTTTCTTATTCTTCTAGTAGTACATTCAATATTCTTTGCCAACACCACAATTCAAATGCATTGATTCTTCTGTGGTCTTCCTTGTTCATTGTCCAGCTCTCACATGCATGTGAGGCTATTGAAAAGACCATGGCTTTTCGGGTACACCTTAGTCTTCAAAGTGACATCTTTGCTCTTTAATACTTTAAAGAGATCCCTTGTAGCAGATTTTCCCAGTGCAGTAGGACATCTGATTTCTTGACTGGTCTTTCCATGAGCATTAATTGTGGATCCCAATAAAATGAAATCCTTGGTAACTGCAATCTTTTCTCCATTTATCATTGGTCCAGTTGTGAGGATCTTTGTTTTCTTTATGTTGAGATGTAAGCTGTAATCAGTAGTCTTTGATCTTCATCAGTAAGTGCTTCAAGTAGTCTTCACTTTTAGCAAGAAAGATTGTGTCATCTGCTTATCACAGTTTGTTAATGAGTCTTCATCCAATCCTGACGCTGTGCTCTTCTTCATATAGTTCAGCTTGTTGGATTATTTGCTCAGCATACAATTGACTAAGTGTGGTGAAGAATATAACCCTGATACATGTTTCCTGATTTTAAACCATGCAGTGTCACCTTGTTCTGTTCGAACGACTGCCTCTTGGTCTATGTACAGATACCTCACTAGCCCAATTAAGTGTTCTGGAATTCCCATTCTTCAAATTGTTATCCATAATTTATTATGATCCACATAGTCAAATGCCTTTGCATAGTCAATAAAAGACAAGTTAACATCTTTCTGGTATTCTCAGCTTTCAGTCCAGATCCATCTGACATAAGCAGTGACATCCCTCATTCCATGCTCTCTTCTGAACCCAGCTTGAATTTCTGGCAGTTTCCTGTTGATGTACTCCTGGAACCAGTTTTGAATTATTTGTAGCAAAATTGTACATATGCATGATATTAATAATATTATTTGATAATTTTCACATTCTTTTGGATCATATTTCTTTGGAATGGGCACAGATATGGATCTCTTCCAGTCAGTTGGCCAGGAAGCTGTCTTCCAAATTTCTTGGCATAAATAAGTGAGCACCTCAAGCACTGCATCCGCTTTTTGCAATGAGTATTGGGTCAATTCCTGGAGCCTTGTTTTCAGTAGTGCTTCAAGTACAGCTTGGACTTCTTCCTTCAGTACCATCTTTTTTTGATAACATGGTACCTCTTGAAATGTTTGAACATCAACCAGTTCTTTCTGGTACAATGACTGTATATTCCTTCCATCTTCTTTTGATGCTTCCTGCATCAGTCAATATTTTACCCGTTGAATCCTTCAATATCACAACTTGAACCTTGAATTTTTTCTCAGTTCTTTCAGTTTTGGAGAAATACCATGTGTGCTCTCCCTTTTGGTTTTCCAAGTCCAGGTCTTTGGAAATTTCATTATAATAATTTGCTTTGTCTTCTCAATCTGGCCTTTGAAATCTTTCATTAGCTCTTTCACTTCATCATGTCTTGCATTTACTTTAGCTACTCTCCATTCCAAAGCAAGTTTTGGAGACTCTTCTGACATTCATTTTAGTCTTTTCTTTCTTTTTGATGATGTTTTGCTTTCTTCATGTATGATATCCTTGATGTCATCCCACAACTTGTCTAGTATTCAGTCATTAGGGTTCAATGTGTCAAAATTTTTCTTGAGATGATCTCTAAATTCAGGTGGGATATACTCAAGTTCATATTTTTGCTCTCATAGACGTTTTTCATTCTCTTCCATTTTAGCCTGAACTTGCATATGAGCAATTGCTTGTCTGTTCTTAAATCAGCCCCATGGTCTTCTTCTAAGTGATAATGTTGTGCTTCTTCATCATCTCTTTCCACCATTCATCTGTCATGTTTGTCTTCCTTTGGAGTTTTGCATGTTGCTGTGACTCACAGCGACCCTGTGTGCAATAGAACAGAACACTTTCTAGTCCTGTGCCATTCTCGCAACAGTTGCTGTATTTGAGCCCATTGTTGCAGCCACTGTGTCAGTTAACCTCTTTGAGGAATCTTCGTGTTTTTCAACTGACCTTCTACTAAACATGACCAGCTCTAACCAGGGAAAAATAGGTCTTCCAAAAAATCACTCTCAGCAATTGAAAACACATATTATCATAAGGTTCTTGGATCTTTTTGTTTTAGTTACTGAAACTATTGTGTTATTTCCAATGAGACCATCTTTGAGCAAGCTGCTTTTCAAGTCAGTTGGAAAACAGAGATTGGGAAGGGTTCTTCCTGGTAGTGAGAAAAAAAAAAAAAAAAGATACCAATACCTTACTCATTTGTGTAGATTCATTGAAATAAGGGGCTGAACACCCAGTAAAACAAACTGAATTAGTTGTGAAGAAGGTTCTGAATGTGAAGAGCAGGAAGTGATTTAGTGTAGAAAGAGTGATACGAAATCAAGTGGTAGATGGATAATGGACTTCCCATCCTAGGGCTCATCGTCCTTCTCAGGTACATGATGAAGGGAGATCAATCCAAAAGGGATAGAGACAAGTACAACCTTTCTGAAGACAAAGCTACTCATGCTGCAGGGCTGTCTTCAGGAATCAGCAAGAAAAGAGTAGAAAATAATAAACTTACATGAAGTGAGTGATTGAGAGGCATAAGAGGCTTAGAGAATTCAGTAAACAAACAAACCAACTCTAAAAATGTAAGTGGGAAGGGAGTGATAACTAATATTTATTGAGCTTCTACAAACTATGAGCTTGATGTAAATCATTGAATCTTCTAACAACCTGAAAAGGTAGGTGTTTTATCCTTACTTTGTAGGTGAGAGAATAGCAAGAGCTAAGTTGGAGTACATTGCTGGTTAAGTAGGAAATAGAGGGAATCCTTTGATGGAGCAAAGGGTTAGCATTCTTGACTGCTCGTAGAAAGGTTAGGGGTCAAGTCCTCACCAAGACACCTCAGATGAAAGACCCAATCTACTTCTAGGAAATCAGCCATTGACACGTGGAAACAATTAGTCCACAGGACAGATGGGCTATGCAAACCTCAGCCTCCATGAACTGAGACCAGAACTTGATGGTGCTTGGCTACCACTACTGGCTGCTCCAAAACGGATCACATTAGAAGGTCCTGGTAAAGTGGGAGAAAAATGTGGACCAAAACTCAAAATACAGAGACTGATGAAACCCCCGGGACTCTGGCCCTTAGTCACCCATCAAGCCTGGAACTGACCTCACCCCGTGGCTACACTTTCAGCCAAACAATAGACAGGTCTGTAAGGTGAACCATAACACTAGGGAGGTACACACTCTGTGGGACAATGGACCATTCAAGATCAAAATGGCAGCATTTGGCCAGGAACAAAGTTTAAAAGGTAGTAAGGGAGAGGAAAGAAGGAGGAATGGAAACGGAAACACAGGGAGGAAATGGAATGAGTGATGTTATGTTGTGGGGATTACGGTCAAGGCATGAAATAAAATGGGTATAAATTGTTGAATGGAAAACTGATTTGCTCTGCAAACTTTTACCCAAATCACACACACACACACACACACACACACACACACACAAAAACCTTTAGAAACAAAAATTAAAAAAATAGAAAAGAAAAGAAAACCCAATGGAGGCCCATTCTACTCTGACTCACATCAGGTCAAAGTCCATGAGTTGGAATCAACACCATAGCAACTGGTTTTAAAAAAGTGACAATAGACTAGTGAGGCCACATTGGAACATCCTAAGCACCAAGACCACTGTGCTTGGTGGACTGTGTTCTGTGTGTTGTCTCAGAACCCTATGATAGCCAATAATAGTCAATCAGCAGTCTCCACATCCAAGTACACTTTGATCAGACTGGCCTCAGTTAGTATAGGTGCAAAGAACTGTTCAGAAAAATTTGAGTCACTGACACTTACTGGAATAAAGGATAATAAAAAAACTTAAAAGTTAAGGCCACAGGTCTAGTGTACTTCAAAGAATTAAAAACAAGCCACATACAGAGAAGCTTTCATGGAAAGAGAATTATAGAAAAAAAAAAAATTAAAAAAGGAGCTCTTGTGGCATAGTGCCTAAGGCATTTGACTGCTAACCAGAAGGCTGGTGGTTCAAATCCACGAGCCACTCCATGGAAGGCAGACTGGCAGTCTACTTTCATAAATATATACAACCTCAGAAACCGTATGGGAGTTGCTATGAGTTGGAATCAGTCATTGGGACAAAAGTGTAAACTTTTATTCTGACAGAAGTCCCTGCAGGGTGCAAACAGTGAACACATTCAGCTACTGAGAAGTTGAAGGTTCAAGTCCACCCAGAAACACTTAAGAGACCTGGCAGTCTCTTTCTGAGAAGCAGCAGCCATGGAAAACCATGTGGAACATAGTTCTATTCGGACATACATGGGGTTGACTTAATTCTGACAAATGTCATTTCTAGAACAGAGTAAAGCATCTTCTGTGGTATCATTTTTCTTGGTCACTGGGTAAAGAATCCTCTAACTTGCCATCTAGTGAAATAAGCAAGGCAGAGTTTTGAACTGTTCTCTCC
>NW_006921904.1:884088-884746 GCF_000298275.1 Orycteropus afer afer
TGACCCCTCCTTGGGTTTCTGAGGCAGTATCTCTACAGAAATAGATTGCCCAGTCTTCTTTCTGAGGAGTGGCTGGTGGGTTTGAATCACCAGCCTTCTGGTTAGCAGTCAGATGCCTTAGGCACTATGCCACCAAAGCTCCCCTAGGCGAGTTAATTGCTGCTATTGTGAGCTGTCATCCAGCCGGCCCCCAGCTCATGGTGACCCTTGCACAACACACTGAAATTTTGCCTGACCCTGTGCCATCTCCATGATGAGTTGTAAGTCAGACGACCATGATCTGTAAGGTTTTCATTGGCTGGCTCTGAAACAGGTCACCAGGACTTTCTTCTAACCTGGCTTAGTCTGGAAGCTCTGCTGAAAGCTGGTCAGCAGCATGGCAACACACAAGCCCCCAGTGACAGGTGGGTGGCTTCTTTGCATGACGTACATCGGCCAGGAATTGAACCCAAGTCTAATGCATGGAAGGTGAGAACCCTACCACTGCCGAGCCACCAGTGCCCTCAATGATTACCAAAATAATTATTCATGCACATAAATGCTTTAAAGAAAAAAAATAGGTTTAAGCATTCTAATAGAAAGAAAAAAACCAGACTACAACAAAAGAGAAGACAAACAGGATGATTTGGTTTAAATAGAACTGAGGCATGAAGCAATA
>NW_006921904.1:886311-887265 GCF_000298275.1 Orycteropus afer afer
GTTTGCTGTTGTATGTCCATTATTTAGCATAATTCTTGCATCGAGTAGGCACCCAACATCTTTCAATGGAAACACTGTTGTAGTTAGGTGCCATTGAGTTGCTTCTAACTCCTCATGACCCCGTGTAAAATAGAACGAAACCCCGCCTTGCCCCGCGCCATTCTCACAATCCTTGCTGTGCTTGAAGCCATTGAGGGTCTTTTCCTTCTTTGCAGACCCTCTACTTTACCAAGCATGATATCCTTCTCCAAGGACTAGTCCCTTGTGATAATATGACCAAAGTATGAGAGATGAAGTCTTGCCATCCTCGCTTCTAAGAAACATTCTGGCTCTACTTCTTCCAAGACAGATTTGTTCATTCTTCTGGCAGTCTGTGATATACTCAGTATTCTTGTCCAACACCATAATTCAAATGTATTGATTCTTCTTTGTTCTTCCTGATTCATTGCCCAGCTCTCACATGCATATGAGGCTATTGAAAACACCATGGCTTGGGTCAGGTGCACCTTAGTATTCAAAGTGACATCTTTGCTCTTAAACACTTTAAAGAGGTCTTTTGCAGCAGATCAGCCCAGTGCAATACATTGTTTGATTCCTTGACTGTGGCTTCCATTACAGGGGTATTTTTGCTATATGTTAGTATTCACTCCAATGGATCTGTAAAGGCTGTCATGAAAAATCTTCTAAGGCCAGATAGGTTTGAGGTCAGTGTGGTAGAAACCAAATTTAACAGACCCCTTTAGCATCGTACTGTGTGCTAGCAATCTCCACGAGGTAAAACTGCAGGATCCTGGCTTTACAAAACAAAACCACCTCATCCTGGACCCCGTCATAGACTCCTTTAACGCCCTGCATGGCTTTCCTTGGTAAATATCAAGGCCCTGTGAGCAGCCTGGGTTTGAGCAGTGCCGTTACAGAGCACTGCAGCCCATCTGCCTCATCCCCACCAACTCC
>NW_006921904.1:887415-901330 GCF_000298275.1 Orycteropus afer afer
ACGTTTAACAATTCTTCATGAAATCGTGACTTTCTCTTTATGTGTTCCACCTGTGGTTTTTTCCAGTAATCTCCCCACCACAGGTTTAGAGGTAGCATTGGGATCCTTGTCTGTAATGATCAACTGTTGGTAATAGTTTTGCAGCTCAGTATGTCATTGGTTGAAAGGAAAGGACGAGGTGCAATGAGATGTCTCTTGGAAGGAAGGAACCATACGTTTATAACTTTGGGGCCTCAATGCTAAATAGCAGGCCAATGTCCATGGCAACAGAATCCTTCATGAACTCATTATACAGCAAACTTGCTTAGTTCTACCGGGCATTAGGGGCTTTAATAATGATGTTAGCAGTGTTCACAGAGCTATCGCCTATGTGTGGTGGATCTCCAGTATAATAGAGTGTGAGCCTTGTGAATTAATCTCTATTTAATGAGAAATATTTGAAGGTGGTGAGTACAACCTGCTGGTGCAAAAACTTTGCTTTGATAGATTATTTTTGGAACATAAAAGATGACTCCATCAAGACATCTGACTACGTAGGATGGGACAATTTTGTGAAAGATTGAAATAAAATACAGGATTTAGACTCAATTATTTTCATCATCTATCAAATGTCCTGTATTTGCTTTAATGATCTTATATGTTCAACCTTGTTTGTATTCATCAAACCTCACGAGCCTGCACCAACTCAAATGCCTAGATAGTGAGTTTGGGCTGAAGAGCATTTTTAGAAAGGTCATAGCCCATGGCTGCATTTGAGAACTAGTCGTTGATTTTAGATTAATTTGTCACACATGTTTTATTTCAAAATCGCTGGAGAGAGCTCTGAAAATATGTTTATTTGTGAAAAGTGCTATTGGGTTTTCACCTACATGATGTACATTTTCCACATCTAATTAATTGGATATAAAGCACAATTGAAATATTTTAGGTACTTGGAAATGTTTGGATGCTCAAAAAGAAATTACTCTAATCAAAACTATTATTATCATTTCCTTATACTTGATTAGCACTCTGATTGCTCAATTTTCCTTCTGAGGAGTGGCTGGTGGGTTTGAACCACCAGCATTCTGCTTAGCAGTCAAATGCCTTAGGCACCATACTGCCAGAACTCCTCTCTGATTAGAAGGACTCAGAAATTAGGAAGCAAATTACCAAAATAACTTGTTTTCTTTTTAACTCACCTACTCTCCAGTTTAACATAAGTATACACATGCAAGGTATTGAATCTCTCAACAATTTTTTTTTCACTGTAAATGTGAGAAAGCCATGAATGTGGGGGTCCACGTGGATAAGGTGAAATCCATCAAAGAAAGGATTACGTTTCTTGTTGAAGACCGTTGGTGCTTCCCGTGATCTGGAATGCTCTTTGGCTTCAAACACCTGTAAGGGCCTTGCCTTTTCAAATGCACTGAACATTTGGAAGCCCAGTCCTTACGTAAACATGGCAAGAAAGCCACATGATTTGATGGTAAAGCTATTGAGTCGCATATTAACTGGCAAGGGGCGAAGTCCTGACCTTTCTCTGGCCCCATCTCTCTCCTCTGTGAAGTGAGGAGTTTTCCAGGACTTGGCTCAGTGCTGCTGCCCTCACACTCCTGCTTTTTTGCATGGGTATCCACACCCAAATAAAAAAAATACAGTTTGTTTGCTTGCACTATTGCTGCACAGATATTTGACATGTGTTAGATCAAGTCACTCAATGACTTAAGGATCTTGCATTGCAGCTGTCAAGACTACAAGGTTGAAAATCGACACACTATTTCACATCAAGACAACCAGAGTGAAGGAGGTGTCAGAAAATGAACTATAATTCCATAGCAAATAGACCTTTGTCAAAAATTGAAGTTTGAAAAAAACAAGCGGATCTCTCCCTATTTCTGAGTAGCTTATCTTTGTTTCTGAGATTCACAAGGGGCATGTGGTCAGATGTGAGGTAATGGTGAGTTGGCTGGACTTAGAACCCCAAGACCCATGTTCAGATTCTTATGCTGCTGTAAACTTGGGCAACCTACTTACTCTGACTGACCCTCAGTTTTCTCACCTGCAAAATGGGAATGACCTCAACTAAAGCAAGTCCAGGAGTGGTGGAAACAGGTGTCCGAGGTTTTGCCCATGATGGATGAGCATGTCGCAAGGAGCAGGACATACTCTTTCGTCAGTGATTCAAACCCACCAGCTGCTCTGTGGGAAAAATATGAGACAGTCTGCTTCTGTGGTTTTACAGGCTTGGAAACCTCGTGGGGCAGTTCTGTTCTGTCCTACAGGTCGCTATGAGTTGGCATTGACTTGACATTGTACAACAGCAGATTCAACTAGGAAATGGAGAAGAAGGCATATTTCTGTGGATCTAGCTTCAAGAGTTTGTACTTTCTTTATAAAAACCAGTTGCTGTCTAGTCCTTTCCAATTTGTGGAAACTGCAAAACTGTGTGTTACATAGCATTTTCAGCACTGAATTTTCAGAAGGTGATTGCCAGGTCTTTATTTGAGGGGACTCTGGGTGGACTTGAACCTCTCAGTTAGGAGCCAGAGCTGTCTTACTGTTTGCACCATCCATGACTCCAACTTCCTTTGTAGCAATTCCTTACAGTGTAGAGTTAACTAAGGCCCAAGGCGAGTGAATCTGCATAGTTACAGCTCATGCTATGTATGGACTGCATCAGGAGTACCTGCGTGGCACAAATGATTATGCAGTGGTCTGCTAGCTGAAAGGTTGGTGGTTTGAACCCACCCAGAACCCACCCAGATCCCACCCAGATGTGCTTCAGAAGACAGGATTGGCCATCTCTGCCCAAAGCATTGCAACTAACAACAGCTTAGACGACATCATATCATTCTTTCAGCTCCATCCAATATGCATATATATATATATATATGCATATATACACTCCTATAATGTCAATATTAAATGTTATATTAGTACAGTAAATAGTGTGTGTGTATAAACATATGCACACACATACATACACATATATACATGCACACACATATGTATCATATGTAGTTTATGGAGAAAGTAAATGTCTTTACTGGGCAAGATCACCTGGTCTTATTCAAAGGAACACATAAAAATCTATAGGCAATAGATGCTGTGTGTTTTTTCTTCCTATTTTCAAACCAGAAAGGGTAGAGTAACTTTTAATTTCTATTTCCATAGCTGGACTTACCCCTCCTTATCCAGTAAGTGTTTCTGGAAAGCCCATTTCTGTGTTTGTAACAAGAAATCCTTTAACTCAGATTTGTTCAGTGTACGCACTGTGAGTGCTAAGGTGCCTAAATTAATTCTTTTAAAAATCATTAAGTGAAAGGTTAAAAAGGTAAATTTATTTAATATCTGAATGTCACAAAATTTTCAGTTTTAAAGAATAAAGAGAAGAGTAGTAAAATATGTTATCATTCGGAAATGTTTCCCTTATCTTTGGCTTTCTATACCTAAATGTTATTTAATATTGGTCATGAAATGTACTTATTGGTAATAGTTATTACGGAATACATTTGAAGGACTTAAATCTTTTCTGATGAATTTGAATGTTCCATCATTTCATAGATATAATTCTCATGGAGTAAATTATAAAAATTTAAACTATGAGGAGTATATTGGTTATTTAGCTGTGCATTTGAAATTAGCCATTTTCCTCACTGAATACATAATGATTTCCAAGGTGAAGAGCAGTTAACCCCATGGCCTCCTCAATATTAAGTCCATTAAGCTTGCCTCTGAGTAACAGCCAAAATCATTACTGCATCTTCTCGAATTGCTTGTCATTAATGTAGATTATACTGATTTATTAGAACTTCCTAAAGGAAGTTCCTATAAGAAAGCCAGTTGGCTAAGGAAAGGAGATACTTACATCTAAGACTGGCAGACTTTGCTGCAAAGGACCAGATAGTAAATACTTTCCCCTGTGTGGCCCATACGGTCTCGGTGGCAGCTGTTCACTCACCCTGCGTGGTAGCGTGAGAGCAGACATAGACGATACCTAAAGAAACGGCCCTGGGTGTATTTGGTTTGTGGACCTCTCTCTGCTTCCTGACAAGGGACCTGCAGGACAGGAGAATCATTGTGATTTCGAATTACGTTGATGCAGCTCAATGGGTTGTGGCCCCTATGAAGTCCGACAACTGTGTGACAACGAAAACAGTGCCTTCAGTCATCTGGACTGTGTCAGCACAAGCCAAACATCTGGATCTTTGCAAGTCTAAATTCAAGTTTTAAAAATGCCGATTACGTTATCACTGTGATTATTACTAAGCTTTTGGGTACTTCCTTCCAAGAGTGATCTCAACATATTTAAAGGGCTGGAAACAGTAAAAATAGTATGTTTTTTCTTTTCACTTTGAATCTTGTATTTTAAGACAAAGGCCAATGGAGGGGTAAAAACACTTTCAGCGAAGGACAATCTATGTTTTAAGATCGGATGCCCTCTTAAAACAATCATAATTAGAGCCACGACAGCACCGAGTTTGTTTGATACCATCCCATTTGCAAAACAAAGATTCTCCATCAGGCATTGCAGCCGGCCACCAGAGGAGACATCTGCAGCAGTGTCCACATGCTTCCCACTTGAACCAGGTCTGAGTTCTAAGGCTGAGAAGCCAAGTTCCCAAGCACCTCATGGCTGCTCTGAGAGATACCCTCCCGGGCCCTGTTTCTGCTGTTCATCTTCAGTGATGCAGTGTGGGCACCGTGGGCACCATGTCTGTGGCAAAGCTCTCCCTGGGGTTCCTCCTCCTTCCCTAGGAAGACAAGTTGTGGTGGTGGTGGTGGTTACCCCCCCCCCCATGACAGAGGAGAACTCTCTCATAGGGTTTCCTAGGCTGTGATTTTGATGAAAGGAGCTCTGGTGGCATCGTGGTTAAAGTACTCAGCTGCTAACCAGTAGGTCAGTGGTCCAAACCCACCAGCCACTCCACAGGAGAAAGATGAGGCAGTCTGTAAAGAAGCCTTGGAAACTCTATGGGGCAGTTCAGCTCTGCCCTATAGGATCGCCAGGAGTTGGAACTGACTCAATGACAGTGAGTTTGATTTTGGTTTGGTTTGGGTGGGGTCTTAAGTCTCTAGGGGACACAAGTAGTTTGTACCCCACTACTAACCTGTAGGATGGTAGTATAAACCCACCCAATGGCACCACAAAAAAAAAAGGCCTGGCCATCTGCTTCCATGAAGATGACAGCCAAGAAAACCCTACAGAGCAGCTCCAGTCTGTAACCCGTGAGGGCACCATGAGTCAGGATCTACGCAACAGCAACAGGGCATGTGGGGTCTCCAGTGGCCCCAGCATTATGTCCCTCAGAAAGGACACAGGATGGAGAATGAAGACTCAGGCCATGAGAGTAGTAGTGCTGCTTTTAGATGAATAGCTTGGCTGCCCTGTCCCCCCTGGGAGTGCCCACAAGCTCTGTTTTAAGAAGCCTTAGTATTTCTCCATCCACACTCCAGTGGGTTCCCTTATTTTAACTGTTACCATTAGCTAAATAAATTTTACCCTTCTTTCTGCTTCCAAATCACAGGAACCTTCCAGTCGATGTTGTTCTTTTTGTGTTAATGGCTATTAATGTGTGTATAGTAATATCAGACCACACTCAAATATCGCTTAGTGGATTCCACGCACTGTTCTAAACACTGTGTTTATCAACTCACTTATTTCTCATTACAGCACTATTATTTCCCTCCTTTTATGCTGCTAACCAAAAGGTGAGCGATTCGAACTCCCAGGCTGCCCCAGAGGAGGAAGATGAGGCAGTCTGCTTCCACGAAGTCTTCCAGCCTTGGAAACCCTATGGGGCAGTTCTACTCCATCCAGTAGGGTCGCTGTGAGTCAGAATCAACCCAATGGCAGTGGGTTCGGTTCTCAGATGTTAGCAAGCCTTGGAAGTCACCACAGGGCTTCTTAAAATAGATTTCTGATTTGGGATGGGTTGGAGCTTGAGAGTGTGCATTTCTAGAATGTTCCATAGTGACGCTGACACCCTCATTCCAGGGCACCTGAGACCCACTGAGACTGATGAAGTGGCCCAGGGCTACATAACCAGTAAGCGGTAGAGGCTGGTTTCAAACCAGGAAGGTTCCAGAAGCCTTTGAGTTACCTCTTGTAATAAATAGACAGGCCTGATATACCTTCTCCAAAAGAGTGCTTGTTCCTGATCAAGACATTGCCTGCTTTCTTGAATATCAATGCATGTGTCTGTAAGAGTGTCTGTGCTTATGTGCAAATAACATACACATGCCTGTCCTAACCAGAGATGCCTCTGAGTCCAAGGTGTATCAATAGAGAGTAACCATTAGCAAATTCTTTCATCATCCCTGTACTCACTTTGCCAATTATAATCATTAGCTTGTTTCAATAACAGATCTCTAAGCTCATCATGGTCTTTATAACCTGCTGTTTGGAAGCAACACACTGTGTTTCCAAACACTTCTATGTTTCAGAAGTCCATGTCATCTCAGACTTCTTTCCTACAAAGGAGTCACACTATACAATTTAACATGATAGCAAGTGTAATTAATGCATTCAAATGAGAGATTCGTCATCAACTGCTGCCTCTTCTCAGATTCATGAGTCCCTGGAACCTCATGGGAATGAAGGGCAGGCAGCCATGGCTTTTGGAGACCTCCCAAGTGATTGGATTAGCTTGTGGGCAGCTGCTAGCTTAAAAGCTCTTCCTCACAGTTACCCCAGACTTGACCTCCATAAGTCCCACCAGCTCTAGGCCTTCCACTGACACAGAAGCCATTGTCCTCTGTGGCACATGACACCATCTAAAGTTTATAAAGGTGCCACCCCAAGAATTCTGGTCCTCAAGCCACATCTGCTGCCCTCTAACATCAGGGGTTGCTCAGACGCTGAAATCTGTCTTCCCGCCTCCTGCTTCGCCTGCCTCAGTCATGCTCCAGTCTGGCACCATCCCTCTTTCAAATACAGTGCCCCAATGTGAATATGAAGCTCTAGGCTGCTAACTGAAAGGTCTGCAGTTCGAACCCACCAGTGTGGCTCCACAGGAGAAGAGAGCTGGCGATCTGCTCCTGTAAACATTTCAGTCTAGGAAACCCTCTGAAGCAGTTTTCTACTGCAACATGGGGTTGCTATGAGCTGGAATTGACTCAGGAGCGCACAGCAACATGAATGTAATGTTCCAGAAAATACCCAAGACACAGACTCGTAGCCCTTGATCTGGAAACAGATGCTGTAATTAAACATAAACCATTTTCATTGGCAGGTTCCCAAATGTGCTTTAAAACACCATTTTTCCCCCATCTTGTTGTTGCTCATTTTATCTGATATACTTCCTGGATCTGCATTTAATGCCAAGTGTATATTCATTTAAGGAGCTCTGGTGATCCAGTGATTAAGCATTCTGATGCTAACCAGAAGGTCAGTGGTTCAAACCCACCAGCTCCTCTGCCAGAGAAAGATGAGGCAATCGGCTTCTATAAAGACTTACAGCCTTGAAAGCCATATGGGCAAGCCTACTCTGTACTGCAAGGTCACTATGACTCGGAATTGAACTGATAGTAAAGGGTTTGGGTTTGGGGGTGGGGCTCATTTGTTTGTTTTGGTTGTGATTATGGCGCCCTCTGCTGCTTTTCAGGTGTCTTAACATTTGCATTTCCTAATAAAGTTCTTGGAGCTCTGGTGGCGTAGTGGATGAGACATTTTGTTGCTAACCAGAAGGTCGGTGGTTCAAATCCACCACTCACTCCACAGAAGGAAGGTGGAGCAATCTACTTCTGAAAGATTTACAGCCTCAGGAACCCAGTGGGGGCCGCTGTGAGTCGGAATCAACTCAATGGCAATAAGTGTGGTTGGAATAACGTTCCAGATTGAAAACTTTAAGAAAACTTAGTTAAAAGGTTTTCTTTGGCCGGCGTCAGTTATGAAACAACAGTGGAGGCATTGTTGTTCGTTTCTGTCTAGTCAGCTCTGACTCATGGCGACCTTCCGTCTAACAGAGCATGCCCCAGCCCTACGCCATCTTCATGATCCTCAGCGCATATGAGTCCATTGTTGTGTTGATTGTGTCAGTCAGTCTCAGGGGGGTTTCCTGTGTTTTTGCTCACCCTCTACTTTATCAAACACGATGTCCTTTTCTGGGGACTGGTCGATCCTGATGACATGTCCAAAGTAAACAAAATGAGGTTTCACCATCTTCTCTTCCAAGGAGCGTTTTGGTTTTATTTCTTCTAAGATCCACTTGTTTGTTCTTTGGCACTCTGTGGTAGACTCAGTATTCTTTACCAAAACCAAACTCACATCCATCCATTCTTTTTCTCTCTTCTGTTTTCGTTGTCCAGCTTGTGCGTGCACATAAGGCAATTGAAAAGACCATGGCTTGGATCAGGCACACCTTAGTCATTGAAGTGACATCTTTGTCATCTTTGGAAAAGATGTCATCTCGACATCTTTCACACATCAAAGTACAGGTGTTATGCCTGTGGAGTTCAAGGGAGGCTATCTGTTTGTCTATTTAAAACAATAGTCATTTTCTTCTTCCTGGTGGGGAAACACTGTGCAGCCTTCTTTAGCATCACTGCTTGGTCTGAGTGACCCAGTCTCACAAACTGCCTGATGTTAAAAATCCAGGACATTAGATCTTGGGAAATCACAGGCTAGTTTCAGGATCCTTTGAGTAGTTTTTGAGAGCTGTTATCCTGAATCATAAACTCTTAATGACTTGAGAACACTTTTAAAATTATGAAGCTGGTCTTTTGACAGATGAGAGGTTAGTGGGATTTCCCCACAGGCATCAGCAGAGGTGAAGCCAGTCTGTGAGTTCAGATAGGAGCCTAACTCACTGTGATCTGTTTGTGTTTTGGTAAATCAAATATATTAATTTTGGAACATGAGATATTATAAACTTACTGGGTTTTTTTTTTTTTTTGCTTTGTTGAAGCCAAAATAAATAATCAACATGTAGTTTTGAAAAATTGCAGTAATTTAATTATTCTGACATTTATTTAATAAAATCCATAAGCTCTGAAGGATGCCTTAAAAGTCTCGTTTTCAGTGTTTATGTTCTTTTGTTTTCTTGTTATGTTTGCTGGTGTGGTTTCTGACAGAATTAAATGCATTAATAGAATTGCCATGGCTGCTCTCCCACTAACTCCATGATATGAGAGACCAAAGAAAGTTTGGACTTTGTCCATACAAGTTAATATGATCTGAATTTGATCCAGCAAAACCAACTTGGGTTGGCAAATAAATAAATTGATTTTATGTGGGGTATAAGGTCTCAGACCAATAAAACACCACGTATGTTGTGAAATATTGACCAGATCTTACAACTCATCACTAGAGCAAATTTCTCATCTACTTACTTTGAATTGTTTGAGGTTTTCATTGGCTTCTAACCAATAGAAGGAAGGAATACATGTACATTTGAATAAAGTACACTTGTCCTCTTTGAATCAGAAGTAGAAACTACTCCCATTCCTATTGAAAAATAGAAAGCTTGGGAGATTTCATTGTAAATGTTTCGTAATTTAGCAATTTGTATGCACTGGATGAATAGAAGGGTGTCAACCACTTCTTTCTGGATACTACCCTAAGTCACTTGCCATTTTTCTAAACTATTAAAGATTTGAAATGGAAATAGGTAAAAGTAATTCCATTATCCACTGTCCATCTGTCAGTTTGTTGTACTATGGTGGCTTTCATGTTGCCGGAAGCTCTACCACTGATATTTCTAATACCATCAATGTTACTCATAGTGGACAGGTTCCAGAGGAGCTTCCAGATTGAGATGGGCTAGGAGGAAAAGCCTGGTCATCCATTGTGAAAATTAGCCAATGAAACCCTAGGGATCACAACAGAACATTGTTAGTTTGGACAAGTCATCAGGAAAGACCAATAACTGGAAGGGGGCATCTTGTTTAGTGAAGTGGAACATGAATGAAAGCAAGGAAGGCCCTCAGAGAGATGGGTTGATGCAGTGGTTTTAACAATAGATGACCATGGAGATAGTGCAGGATGGGGCAGTATTTTTTTCTGTTGTACATGGGTTCACCATGAATCCGAGCCCACTCCATGGCAACTAACAACAACAATTTCACTGCACAACTTGAGTTTTCAAATTAGAGTTCTTTTGTGTTAGAGGAAGGAGCTCTTAGGCACAGTGCCTAAGGCATCTGACTGTGAACCAGAAGGTTGGTGGTTGAAACCCACCAGCCTCTCTACAGGAGGAAGACTGGGCAATCTACTTCCATAAACATGTACCACCTCAGAAACCCAATGGGGATCACTATAAGTCAGGATCGACTCAATGGCAGTGAGTTTGTTTGGTTTTAGAGTGTTGAGGGGATCCTTGCTAGGATCTTAGACTTTAAGCCTTTATTTTTAGAGATAAAAAAGGAGAAACTCAGTGCTCTGATGATTTGCCCAAGCAAGAAATAAAACAAAAATGCAAACTCAGTTCTGAGAATTCCCAGGCCAGAGCCCTCTGAATTGTGCCTGAATTACATCACTTCTTAACCTCCTATACAGCTTTTCATGAACTTGAAACAATGAAAGACCTTAATGGAAGTTGTAGGGCACAGTCCTCATGTCTTTCCTAGTTAACGGATGGCAAGACTAGACTAATACTTCTCTTGAGGGCAAAATCAGTGTACTGAAATCAACGTGTTTGTGACATTTTTTGGTATTCCTGATCAACATCGTCATCAGTTCATTCTTTTGCAAGGTCTTCATGTCTCATCCCTTAGCACCATCCTTAGCAGAGTTGAAAACAGTGGAGAAAATTCACACTTTAAAGTGGCGTAAAGATGTCTCTTCTACTACTGAATATCCAGAGTTGAGAAGCTCTCATAGAAAAGGTGTATTGCCGGTAAGACTCTCAGCCTTTTCACTCCCAGGGCAGGAAAGGTGGCCTCAGGATTTTCTGTGATCTTCCCATTACTCCATTGAACATGCACTGAAACCCGATTGAATTGATGACTTGTGCCTGGGCTATTTCAGCACCAGGAAAAATAATGTTAAAATGAGGAGTCTAGAAACAACAGGGTAGAGCTATGTTCCTTCTGGTTCTCTGAACAGGGCAGAGTCAGATAGCGGGCTGGCCCTGACCTTCAGTTTATTATATGATGGATGTGGTCAGGGATAGTGGATCCCGCTACTTAATGAGCATCAGGTAAAGGTTCTCTCCATTTCTTCCTGTCACCTTCACATACAGCTTTCCCACCTTCCTGTCTGATGGACACATCCCCATCCTTTAAAATGAGTTCAGCCATTATCTCCTCCAGGAGGACACCCCTGCAGGCCCCTAGAGCAAGATGAATAGCCCTGCTGTGCTAGTCATTCATGTTCCTGTTGGGTATCCATCCATAGCAACACTTGGAATATCACCTTTAATTATCTCTGTATGTGTATTTCTCCCATTCTTTATCTTAGTATCTCTGGACCTGTTAGATCTGACATATGGGAGGTTCATAATAAATAGAGTTATGTTAAAACAGAAATCTTCATTTGGGGAGTTAGCAGAGCTCATTTAAACAGCTTATAGGAGACAAGTAGCAGGTCCCATGGTTCAGCTATCAAGGGGTGTTCATTGTAGTTAGTTGATCTTGGAAATCTCACCCAGGAGTTAATTGTTGAAAATTCATTATTATTCTAGGGATGTTTTTACTGACTGCAGTGAGCAATTGGTAATAGCTGCTCTGAATGTTTCCCAAACTAAAATTATTACAGTAATGCTCGCTGAGATTTTTAGGGGGTCTTGATCAGGCATTTATCCTATGTTCGAGCAGGTCAGAACTTCCTCTAGAGAAAACCTTGGCCCTGCCCATCTCTGCAAGACCAGTAACCCTCTGAGCTCCATGGTGTCCAGGTTCAAGACAATGTCATAAGCAAGGGTTTATTTCTCTACGCTTCCATTTTCACATCTGTAAAATGGAAATAATAGCCACCTCCTACAGTTACTAAAAAAGTTAATGACATGTAAACCGTGTTAAGTGCCTGGTGTGGAGTCAGTGCTGTGAGGTTGAATTAGGTGGTCAGGGTTAGCAAATAAAAATATGAGACACCCAGTTAAACTTGATCTTCAGAAAAACAACAGATGGAACATACTAATACTGAAAAAATTTGCATTGTTTGTCTGAAATTCATGTTTCATCCTGGATTTAATCTCTCAGCCCTAGACTGAGTGAGTGGGTAAACATGAATTAAAGTTTAAGATGTAGCTTTAAAGGCTTGTTTTTTGATTCGTTTGATTTTTAACTTTTTATTGTGACTTGAGTGAAAGTTAACAGAGCGAAATGGTTTTCCATTCAACAATTCATATACATTTTGACTCATGACAGTGATTGTAATCCCTACAATGTAACAGAACTCTTCACGCTTCCTCTATCTTTCCTGTTTTCATTGGTCATTCTTTCCTATCCCTTCCTGCCTTCTGAGCATTATCCTTGGACAAATGCTGCCCTTTTGATCTCCAGAGGTTGGTTGTTCTAAGAAACACATACCTCCCTTTTTACTGTTCACCTTATAGGCCTGTCTTTTATTTGGTATCAGAACTGGAGGATGACCCATTAACAACCTGTAATATGCAGATGACACAACCTTTCTTGCTAAAAGTGGAAATGGCTTGAAGCACTTGCTGATGAAGATCAAAGACTACACTCTTCAGTATGGATTACACCTCAACATAAAATGAAATTCCTCACAACTGGACCAATAAGCAACATCACAATAAATGGAGAAAGGGAAGAAGCAGTCAAGAAATTAGAAGTCATATTGCACTTGGCAGATGTGCTGCATAAAACTCTTTAAAGTTTTAAGGAGTAAAAATGTCACTTTGAAGACTAAGGTGCACCTCACCCAAGCCATGGCATTTTCAGTTGCCTCATATGCATGTGGAAGCTGGAAAATGAATAAGGAAGACTGGAGAAGAGTTGATGCCTGTGAATTGTGTTGTTAGCTAAGAACACTGAAAATACCATGGACTGCCAGAAGAATGAACAAATCTGTCCTGGAAGAAGTGCAGCCAGGATAGACTTCATCTCACCTACTTTGATCATGTCGTCAGAAGGGACCAGTCCCTGGAGAAAGGGTATCGTGCTTGGTAAAGTAGAAGGTCAGCAAAAAAGTGGGAGATCCACAAGAAGATGGATTGACCCAGTGGCTGCAATGATAGGCTCAAGCATAGCAGGGATCATGAGGATGGCATGGCACTGGGCAGTGTTTCATTCTGTTGTACCTGGGCTCACTATGAGTTGGAGCCAACTCAGCGTCACCTAACAACAACATTGTTTGACTGAAAGTTGAGCCGCAGGGTGAGTTCAGCTTGAAGACTGTTGAAGGGTATCTAAGGGTCACAGTGTTAAGGGTGCCACTAGTCTCTGTCAGCCCACTAAAGCTTGGCCTTTTTTATTATTATTATTATTTAGAGCTTTGTTCCACAGTTTTCTCCTACTTTATCCAAGACTTCCTATTGCGATCCCTTTTAGAGTGGTTAGCAGTGATAGCTGGGCACCACCTAGTTTTTATCCACTGAATAGAATGAATGACTCCCTCCAGTAGATTTAAATTCTCTGCTTGAAATTCATTTTTCTATGGGTGTTTGTCATGACTACAGTGGGTAAATGGTATTACCTGCTCTGAAGAGTTTCCAAACTGAAATTATTATGACCTGCTCTTTAAGAACTCTAGGGATCTTGATCAGGCATTTATCCTGTGTTCAAGCAGCTCAGAACTATTGTCTGGAGAAAATATTGGCCCCATCCACCTCTGCAAGAGAGGTAACTACCTGAGCTTCTTGGTGTCCAGGATGAACACCTCTGAGATGGCTTCTTGACCTGTTGCACTGGAGGCTCTGGCAGTATTAGGTGATGAGGTAGGAGAAACCTAAAAATGAGTGAGGCATTCTGGGTGAACCAAAGACTCAAAGTTCTAGGGAATCTAGTGGACCTTCAGTGCCAAGAGTGG
>NW_006921904.1:903995-906727 GCF_000298275.1 Orycteropus afer afer
AGTACCTAACAACAACAACATCAGTCATCATTTCCTTGGCTCTTGCTTATTTTGGGGTTTGGTTCTATGCCAAGCCATTAGTCCCTGGGGATTTGTAACTGCAAATAGACTAAATCTTATAGACTTTTTAGAGAAAGTGCCTTACATTTTTGGAAGTTGCAGTTGTTGTTCACAGACACTTTACAACCATTTTGTGACACCATCTCAGAAAATAAATGGTTAAAAATGCAATGTGGATTTTTTTTTTTAAGTTTTAGATTTTTTTTCTTGATGTTGAGAGTTGCCCAAGTAACATATGGTAATGATTTAAGATTTGAAATCGTATGCAATTATTTTTCATCTTAATAACATTGGCCCTCCTTGTCTTAAAGTTCTCCAATCAGAGTACAAGTTGCCAGTCCTCATTGAATCTGTATTTTCCTCGAAGAGCTCCTGAAAGTGAAAATAGTAATTCTTTCTCTGCACCAGGACCATAAAGTTGGAATCTTGACCATCAAGATTTGCCTGTGAAATATTACAGTTTTATTAGCAAACTGATAATGCATAGCACTTGGATATTTCCCTTGTAAAGATCCTGAAAAGGGATTGCCTTCATGTTTTCTGTCTTTTGTTAGTATAATACCATTATTTGGGTCATTCAAAATGAAACTGAAATCTGAATCATTGATCTCTTGAGGCATATGCAGAGAATTACATGTTGTATTGACAAATGAACAAAGGTCTCCTCATTTAGAACGTTTCTCAGCCATGATGTTCCCCTGCTTAAAAGCCTCCCCAGCAGAGCTGTATTTGCTCTGCAGCTAACAACACTGAAACTTCAGGCCCCCTCTTTCCAGGGTCCTGGGAGAGACTTAGGAAATGTATTCCCATAGGATTTTGAAAAATGTGCAAAATAAACATATTTTATCACAATCAGTAAGACTGAGGTCTCTCTTCTTTCCAACTTTGAAGTTGTTGTTGTTGTTCATAGTTGCCATTGAGTTGGCTCTCACTCATAATGACCCCATGTACAGCAGAACATTGGTTAGTATGCACTGGAGTCCATTGTTGCAACACTATGTATTTTGAGTGCCTTCCAGCCCAGGGAGTCCATCTTCCAGCACTATGGCAGACAATATTCTGTTGTGATCCATAGTTTTTCACTGGCTAATTTTCAGATGTAGATCACAAGGCATTTCTTCCCAGTCTGTCTTCGTCTGGAAGCTCTGCTGAAACCTGTCCACCACGGGTGACCCTTCTGATATTTGAAATACCATTGACACAACTTCCAGCTTCATAACAACAAGCATGTCACCACAGTACAACAGCCTGATAGGTGGGTGGTGGCCATCTTTAAAGAAGACCATCAAATTATACATACCTCAGGCCTCCTCAGATTGAGGTTTTCCTCACATATTGTCACATATCCTGTATTATGAGTGAGGTTGAGCATTTTGTAAATTATGCTTATTGGTCGTGTGTTGACCTAGGACCAGCATCATTTCCTATAAACTTTGTCTCAAGGGGCCATGGGTGGTGAGGTGGAGTAGGGATGTGTGAAGAGACCCTACGATCTCTTAAATGTAACCCTCCTGGCCATATTTGTATGTAAAGGTGATGCTCATTTGTACAAAGAAATTTTTTTTGAGAAAATTTTAGAAGTATCAACATAAAGAATTGAAATTATTCAGTTGAGGAAAAGACATAGAGGAGGGAAAAGGCCAGTGGGGTAATACTTTCTCTGCATGGAAGTCTGGGCTGAAATCTCTTCCTTCAGCTCTGGTCTCTGAAGGCCCCAGGTCCATGGAGAGCTCACATGTCTCTGGTATCCCAGCACCTTCCTCCATGAGGAAACACAAAGGGCACCTGCTTTGCTCAGATCTCACAAGGAGGGGTACCCAGAGAAGAGTGACTTCCAAGTTCCAACTCTGACTGAAAATAAAAATGGCAGGATTGCAACAGAAGTCCATTTGATTTATTCATAAATGGAGTACTGGGTTAGTCATTAATGCTATTACCAGGTATTCCAGCTCTGTTTCCCAGACATATCATAGGGAAGCACTTCCTGGCCTCCATCTTGTTGATTGAAGCCATGTGACTAGTTCTAGCCAAAAAGTGATGAGCAGAGTTGATTGCACAACTTGTGGTCCAGAACATTTAATTGCCAACCACTAACCCCCTGAGTGCTCTTTCCTTCTGCCAAATCAACAAGTGGTTCCCCACGTAGCAGCCTGGATCTCAGAGGGAGAATAAGTGCCATAAAGCCATCAGTTCATCCTCATGTAGTTTGAACCAGAAATAAATTGCTGTTTGAACTATTAGGATTCTGGGGCTGTCTGTTACTGCTGCAGAGCCTAGCTTATCCTGATATACTGTTTATGTTTGCTTAAAATCCCCAGTTTGATATCCTCTTCTCTCTCTAAGAAATCCATTCCATCCATCAGATATGAAATGGGCGCCCACTCTATTCAGTGTTCTTTCCAGACAGATGAAATGCAAGGATGAAAACATTGAAAGTCCTAGTCCTCAAGGAGATTCCTGTCTGTAGAGGACATAGACTTGTGTCAAGATAATTGTAACATGAACATTTTCAGTGTCAGCAATCAAAAGCATGATTGATTATACTCAACCAGTTGCTGTTGAGTCAACTATGACTCATGACAATGACGACCCCAAGTGTGTCATAGTAGGACTGTGCTCCATGAGATTTTTAATGGCTGATTTCTTGGAAGTGGATTTCCAAGTCCTTCTTC
>NW_006921904.1:910617-914775 GCF_000298275.1 Orycteropus afer afer
CTCCAAGTTCATCCACGTTATGCGGTGTTTTGCAGATTCTACATTATTCTTTAGCGTTGCATAGTATTCCATTGTGTGTATGTAGCCCTCTGGATTCTTGACACCCTCATTCTCCTAGTTCTTCTGAGTAGTGACCCCACCCTCTCAGCCCTGGAAGGCCCAATTCTTCTGCCCCATGGGCATGGCAGCCCTCCTTTCTCAGCTTTGGGCAGTGGCTGCATCTCCCTGGCACTCATAAATTGCAGCCACACACTCTAGAACCATGTTGGTGAAGATCTGACACTTAAACCTATGAGCCAGATTTCACCTTTTGAAACTGATGCAGTCCTACTTCCTGTGCTCCTTTCAGCAGTTCTGCTCATTTTTGAGCTGCTCTAGTGATGACTCTTTTCTTGTCTTGGAGGACAACAGATGTAGCTCCTTTGACCTGTTTCCTGCCTATAGAATTCTGAGAGGTATCTATCTTCCTCCATCACTGCTTGCTCAATTGCTTGTTTCATCTCTTCTGTATCTCAGAAGGGATTGATTCAAGATACACCCTGTACTAATCCTGATTCATTAACATACCAAAGATAACCCTTTGTCAAATGGGCTTATTACCATAGGCATAGAGGTTAGAATAATTTACAATGCGTTTTTATGGGACACAATTCAGTCCATAACAGAGACATTCCTGGTCAGTGCACCTCATGGCCACCACCAATATGTCGGTGAAGGCTTGCATGTTGCTGTGATGCCGAACAGGTTTCAGTGTAGCTTCCAAACCGACACAAAATAGAAAGAAAGGCCTGGGGATCTACTTCAGAAAGTCAGTCAGTAAAAACCCTATGGAACACAATGGTTCAATCTGCAACTGATGGTGGTGATGGACTAGGCACCCATTGTGCAGCATGGGGTCACCATGAGATAGGGGCCAAGTCAATTGCAGCTGACAAAAACAACATCTATACACAAATCAAAGGAGCTCTGGTGGCATAGTGCCTGAGACATTTGACTGCTAACCAGAAGGCTGGTGGTTCAAACCCACCAGCCACTCCTCAGAAGGAAGACTGGGCAATCTACTTCCATAGAGACACTGGCTCAGATACCCAAGGAAGGGTTGCTATGAGTCATGTCTATACACATATCAAAGGAGCTCTGCTGGCGTAGTGCCTGAAGCATTTAACTGCTAACCAGAACATTGGTGATTCAAACCCACCAGCCGCTCCATGAAAGGAACACCGAGCAATCTCCTTCCATAAAGATTTACCACCTTGGAAACCCAAAAGGAGTCACTATGAGTCAGAATCGGCTTGATGGCAGTGAGTTTGGTTTGTTTTTTTGGATAATCATATCATCCCCAAGTTGTGACTCACCTCTTTGTGAAGCTCTATCATACTCTTCTGGAGCCCACTGGCCTTCAGCCCCACTACTATCCTTTCCAGGCCAATTCCAGGCCTAAGAACACAGCCATGAGTGTTAACACAGCCCTCCTTGTCACGGGGTTGATAGTATAAACTTGATGCTCTGAATTATCTGTTATTGGTAGTTGCCGTTGTGTTGATTCTGACTCATAGCAATCCCATGTGAGTAGAGCAGAACTGCTCACAGGGCTTTTAAGGCTGTGGCTTTTTGGTACTAGATCACCAGGCCCATTTTCTGAGGTGCCTTTGTATGGGTTCAAATCACCACCCTTTTGGTCAGTGCTTGAGCACTTAATTGTTTTCCCCTCCCAGGACCTCCTTCCTATAAATTCTGTTAGGTTCTTAGATGCAGTCATTTCCAACTCATAGTGACCCTATGTCCAACAGAACGAAACACTGCCAAGTCTCGCACCATCCTCATGACTGTTGCTATGATTGAGCCAATTGTTGCCATAGGGAGTCTTCCCCCTTTTCACTGACTCTCTGCTTTGCTAAGTATAATGTCGTTCTTCAGAGACTGGTCCCTCCTGATAACATAACCCAAATACGAGAGACAAAGTCTCACCTTACTTGTTTCTAAGGAGCATTCCAGCTGTACTTCTTCCGAGAAAGATTTGTTCTTTCTTCTGGCAGTCCACTGTATATTCAATGTTCTTTGCCAACATCATAATTTACATGCAGTAATTCTTTTTCAGTCATTCTTATTCATTGTCCAGCTTTTGCATGCATATGAAGTGATTGAAAATACCGTAGCTCTGATTAATGTAACCTACACGTGGATCTTGTTCCATGCTGGAAAGGCTCAACTTTTCTTGTGAAATTAAAATATTCTGGCTTTCAGAACTGTTGTCTCTACTGTGAATTTTAGAAGCCAACTTTGAAATTCTCCTTGTAATACTGTTTCCTGAGGGTAGGGTCTTTGCTGCCTGAATAGACATAAAAAAGATAATAGAAGCAAGTGACCTTCAAGACTAGAGGTTCAAAATGAAATACGATTTTGTTACCACTATTAATATATAAAAATCACTCTCACTAGGGAATAAATGGGAGCTCTGGTAGCATATTGCCTAAGGCATTTCACTGCTAACCAGAAGGGTGGCTGTTCAAACCCACCAGCCACTCCTCAGAAGGAAGATGGGGCAATCTACTTCCGTAGTGATACTGCCTCAGAAACCCAAGGAGAGGTCACTATGAGTCAGGTCTGCATTGATGGCACATAACAACAACAACAACAGGGAATAAATAAAACAAGAAAGTCATTTGTTCCTTAATGAGTTATCAGTTTTGTTATACTTCAATGTGAAGGCATATTTAAAAATAACCCTTAGAGATATGAGTAAAAGTCATCTTAAGTCCATGTCACAGCTACTGAACCATCTTAATATGTTGTTGCTATGTGCTGTCGAGTCGGACCCGACTCATAGCAACCCCTCCTTGGGAATCCAAGGCGGTATCACTACGGAGGTAGATTGTCCCGTGTTCCTTCCAAGGAGTGGCTGGTGGGTTTGAACCTCCAGCCTTCTGGTTAGCAGTCAAGTGCCTTAGGCACAACACTACCAGAGCTCCTCCATCTTAATATACATCTTAATAATGGACATTGAAATTAACCATCTTGAGTGTTCAATTAAGGAAGTTTTGCAACTGAATGTCAGTAGAAGAATGAAAGAGACCAACAACATTCAGAGTTTGAGGAACCTCTTTCTATCCAAAGGGAGAGAGGAACCAAGGCAATACGAGGTGTCAGCAGCCTTCACTGTGTTACGAGATGCCCTTGAGTTGACTCAGACATATGGTTGCCCCATGTGTGTCAGTGTGGAAGTGTGCTGCATAGGATTTTCAGCTGCTGATTTTTTGGAAGTAGGTCACCAAGTCTTTCTTCTTCACTGCCTCTGGGAAGACTCAAACCTCCAGTCTTTTGGTTAACAAACAAGTGCTTTAACCATTTGCAGTACCCAGGAACTCCCTTCATTGGATGTTGTTGTTATTAGGTGCCTTTGAATTAGTTCCAACACATAGCAATTCCATGCAGAACAGAACGAAACATTGCTCCGTCCTGCACCATCCTCACAGTCATTGCTATGTTTGAGCCTTTTGGTACAGCGAATGTGTCAGTCAATCTCATCAAGGGTCTTCCTCTATTTTACTGTCCCTCTACATTACCAAGCATGATGTCTTTCCAGGGACTGGTCCCTCCTTATAGTATGTCCAAAGAGAGACAAATTCTCGTGTTCATTTCTAGGAGCATTCTAACTGTACTTCTTCCATTCCAGATAAAGCCTTGTCATCTTCACTTCTAAGGAACATTCAGCCTGTACTTCCAAGAAACATTTGTTTGTTCTCTTGGCAGTCTACGTTATATCAACATTCTTCACTAATGACACAATTCAAACACATCAATCCATCCTTGGTCTTCCCTGTTCATTGTTTAGGTTTTGCGTACATATGAGGTGATTGGAAATACCATAGCCAGGCTCACTTTAGTCTGCAGGATGAATTTTTTTTCTTTTTTAACACTTTGTAGAGGTCTTTTGCCACATATTTGTCCAGTACAGTACTCCATTTGATTTCTTGACTGCTGCTTCCATGAGCATTGATTGTTGTTGTTGTTGTTGTTAAGTGCCATCGAGTCGTTTCCGACTCATAGTGACCCCATGCACAGCAGAAAGAAACACTGCCTGATCCCGCGCCAGCCCCACAATCCCTGCTACACTTGAGCCCATCATCACAGCCACCGTGTCAATCCATCTTGTTGAAG
>NW_006921904.1:915465-916242 GCF_000298275.1 Orycteropus afer afer
AGCATATAGATTGAATAAGTGTGGAGAAAGGCTACAACCCTGACACACTCCCTTCTTGATTTTAAACCATGTAGTGTCCCCTTGTTCTGTTCAAACATTGTTTGAGCATTGATTGTGGACTCTAGTAAAGTGAAACTTTTGACAGCTTCCATATTTTCTGCATTTATCATGATGTTGCTTATTGGTCCAATTGTGAAGATACTTGTTTTCTTTATACTGAGTTGTAATTCATGCTGGTAGCCATAGTCTTTGAGTCTTTGATTTCATCAGTAAGTGCTACAGGTCCTCTTCACTAACTGTCAGCAAGGTTGTATCATCTTCCTCTGATTCTGATGCAGCATTCTTCTTCATATAGTCCAGCTTCTAGAGTTCTTTGCTCAGCATGTAGATCGAATAAGTATGGTGAAAGGATACCATCCTGATACACATCTTTGCTGATTTTAAACCACACATGGTTGTTGTGTATAAATGACTGCTTCTTGATCTATGTACAGATTCCACATGAGCACAATTAAGTGTTCTGAAATTCCCATTCTTTGTAATGTTATCCATAATTTGTTATGACCCACACTGTCAAATGCCTTTGCATTGTCAATAAAACACAGGTAAACATTTTTCTGATATTATATGCTTTTCTCTGGTAGCATAGTGGCTAAGACACTACCTGCTAACCAGAAGGCTGGTGGTTCAAACCCACCAGCCACTCCTCGGAAGGAAGGTTGGGCAATCCTACTTCCGTAGTGATACTGCCTTGGAAGCCCAAGGAGGGGTCGCTAT
>NW_006921904.1:916555-973449 GCF_000298275.1 Orycteropus afer afer
TACTTCCGTAGTGATACTGCCTTGGAAGCCCAAGGAGGGGTCGCTATGAGTCGGGGCCGACTCGACGGCACATAACAACAACAACAACAACATATGCTTTTAGCCAAGATCCATCTGACATCAGCAATGATTTCCCTTATTCCACAGCCTCTTCTAAAGGTGACTTGAATTTCTCACATTTTCTTGTCAATGTTCTCCTGTGGTTATTTTTGAAATATATTCAGGAAAATTTTACTTATGTGTGATAGTGATGATATTGTTGAATAACCTCCACATTCTCTTGGATCACCTGTCTTTAGAATCTCAGTCTCTTCCAGCAGCTTGGCCAGATAACTGTCTCCCAAATTTCTTTTGAAAGACCAGTGAACACCTCCAGTGCTATGTCTGTTTTTTGAAACATGTCAATTGATATTCTGTCGATTACTGGGGCCTTGTTTTTCACTAATGCCTTCAAGGAAGTGTGAACATCTTCTCTCAGTACCATTGGTTCTTGATTACATGCTACCTTCTTGAAACAGTTGAACGTCCAACAATTCTTTTTGGTACAGTAGCTCTTGTATTCCTTCCATCTCCTCTGGATACTTCCTGCATCATTAAATTTTTTGCTTCAATATTGCAACCCAAGGCTTGAATTTTTTTCTTCAGTTATTTCCATCTCAGAAATGCTGGACATGTTCTTCCCTTTTGTGTTTCTAACTCCAGGTCTTTACAAATTTCATTATAATACTTTACCTTGTCATCTTGAGCTACCCTTTGAAATATTTTGTTCAGCTCTTTTACTTCATCATTTTTCCTTTGGCTTTAGAGGCTGTAATTTCAAGAGCAAGATTCAGAGTGTCTCCTGACATCCATTTTGGTCTTTCTTTCTCTTCTTTTAAATGACCTTTTGATTTAGCACTGTTTGATATCCTTGATGTCATCCCCTAACTTGGTTAGCCTTCAGTCATTAATGTTCAGTGTGCCAGATCTTTTCTTGAGATGGACTCTAATTTCAGGTGAAAGATACTCAAGGTCTTAATTCAACTCTTGTGAACTTATTTTAATTTTCATCAGCTTCTTCTTGAACTTGTGTAGGAGCAATTGATGGCCCATTCCACAGGCAGCTCCTGGTCTTGTTCTTACTGATGTTATTGAGCTTCTGCATCATTTCTTTCCCCAGACATAGTTGTTAGGAGCTCTGGTAGCATAGTGCCTAAGGCACTGGACTGCTAACCAGAAGGCTGGCAGTTCAAGCCCACCAGCCACTCCTCGGAAGGAAGGTTGGGCATTCCTACTTCCATAGTGATACTGCCTCGGAAACCCAAGGAGGGGTCGCTATGAGTCGGGGCTGACTCGATGGCAAATAACAACAACAACAACAAAGTTGATTTGATTTCTGTGTATTCCATGCAGTGAGCTCCAGGTATATAGTCAGTGTTTATGTTGTAGATAAAACATAATTCTAATGATTAGGTTGTTTGTTGTTGTGAATAGGTTGTTACTCTTGCACAATTCTATCATATGATCTCTGGCATCATTTCCGTCACCAATACCATGTTTTCCAAATGATCCTGCTTTGTTTTCAACTTTTCCAATCCAATCACCAATAATTATCAAAATATCTTGATTGCATGCTTGATCAATTTTAGGCTGCAGAAGTTGATAAAGAGCTTCGACTTTTTCTCCTTTGGCATTTGAGGTTTGTGAGAAAATAATAGAAATAATAGTCTTATTAATTGGTCTTCCTTGTAGGCATATGGATATTATCCTATCACTGACAGCACTGAACTTCAGGTAGGTCTTGAAATGTTCTGTTGCACAGTAAGTGTGATGCTGTTTCTCTTCAATTTGTCATTCCTGTAGGAGACCAGATGATTTTCCAATTCGGAATGGCCAGTACCATTCCATTTCAGTTCACTCGTGCCTAGGGTATTGATCTTCAAGAGTTCCATTTCATTTTTGGTAACTGTGGTGGTAATGTTTGTGTGTCATCTTGGCTGGGCTTGGTTGAGTGGCTGGGCAGCTGGTGGTAGTTATTCCCTATCATGAGACTGGCAATCAATTCCATGGTTGGATCTACCACAAGCAGCTGAGTAGATGCCTCTGGGATGTAGTCTGCTTCTTATATATAAGGAGAAGGCTTGGAGATAGTCTCTAGCTTTTAGCACACTTGGATGCTGCATGTAGCCATGTCATTGTTCAGCAGTCTGCCATGCTTTGTTGACTATGGACTTACAACAGAGTTGAATTAATGACCTGCCATGTGGCTTGGTAACATCAGGACTGTGCCATTTTATTTCTCGACCTTGGGCTTGTTAGTCTCAGCAGGCAGTAGCTGCCTGAGTGAAGAGATGCCTCTAGCTTAAGTGGGCCGGGAACAAGAGGCAGAGCTGAAGCTAAGGTCGAGGGGCTTTCACACAGCCCCTAGAGCCTGGCACTTGAACTCGGACTTAAAGCCTCCAAATTGTGAGAGAATAAACTCTTGTTTGTTAAGGCCATCCCATTTGTGGTATATTCTTGTCAGAGTGGCACTAGGTAATCAGAACAACAACTTTCAATTTTCCTCGATTTGTACTTTGTACATTCCATGTTCTAATTATTAATAGATGGTTGCAGCTGTTTCTTTTCATTTTGAGTCCTGCCACATCAGCAAGTGAATGTCCTGATAGCTTTACTCCATTTGTGTCATTAAAGTCAACTCTACTTTGAGGAGGCAGATCTTTACCAGGGGTATTTTGAGTGTCTTCCAACACTCAAAAGCACTGTATCAGATAATATTCTGCTGCTATTCATAAGACTTTCACTGCACAGTTTTTTCAGAAGTAGATGATCAAGTCCTTTTTCCCAGTCTGTCTTAGTCTGGAAGCTCTGCTGAAACTTGTCCAACATGGGTGACTCTACTAGTAATTGAAATACTGGTGGCATAGCTTCCAGCATCAAAGGAACATGGAGGCCACCACCGTAACACAAGGTGACAGACAAGTGGTGGATACATTGGACACATCTAAATAATTGGATGCATCTTAAAGATTCTAAAGGAGTCCCTGAGTAAGTTGTGCATCCTGTGGATTTGCTATGGTAGATGAGCTCCAGTGTCTCTCCTCTTAACTGGACTTTGGTAAATATGGAATATTGCTCTCCTCTCTAAAGCAGTAGCCACAATGGTGAGTTGTTACAATCTTGTCCATGGCTTTGTTGCCAGATGTATTGACTCCAACTTTAACATTTGTTGAGGAACTCTAATGGCACTGTGAGTGCCAGCTTCTCCGCAGGAGAAAATGAGGCAGTCTGCTTCCATAAATATTGATAGTCTTGGAAACCCTATAAGGAAGTTTTACTCTGTTCTATAGCATCGCTGTGGGTTGGAATCCAGTCGATGGCGGTGGGTTTGGTTTTTGGTTTTGTCATTTGTTTGTGTGATATACAGAGACACATATTCAAGGTAAAGGAGATTGTAACACTGAAAGGAGATTTTTTTTTTTTTTTATCTTCACCATTAAGGACAGAACTGTTGATTTCAATCTTTCATTTTCCCTCTCTTGACTAGATGTTTCTGTGTCCCATAAGAGGAATTACATGGGTGTTGTTCCAGAATTTTCATGATGAAATTAGCTACGTTAACTGGAAAAAATAATAATCATTTTTTATTTGAAACACGTGTAGATAACATCCTTTACAGGGATATCTTATTTCTATCTTAGAAAATAGCAGTCATACTCTCTTGCTTCAAAATATCCGGGTACCATTTTCACTGGATAGGCAATCATATGAATTATAAAATGGTAAATTATAGAGTCAGTTGTTGATAAACATTATTATTTTCATTTCCAACTGCCAGGAAGTCACTTCCTCAGAAGTTAAGTAAAGTTATCCAGTATTTGGAAATGAGAAAAAGTAGCACATCATTTCATTGTCACATAGGAGCATTAACACACCCACTCACAGATTATTAGGTAAGGGAATGTAATTTTCCAAGGAAAAGCGATCCAACAGAATGTGAAAATTATCTAACAATATCATTAATATCACACCCAATGAAATTTTGCTGAACGTAATTCAAAAATGGTTGTAGTACATAGAGAACTGTAAGAAATTCAAGCCAGATTCAGAAGAGTACATGGAATGAGGAATATCATTGCTGATGTCAGATGGGTCTTGGCTGAAAGCAGAGAATACCAGAAAGATGATTACCTGTGTTTCATTGACTATGCAAAGGTATTCAACTATATGGATCATAGCAAATTTTGAATAACATTGCAAAGAATGGGAATTTCAGAACACTTAATTGTGCTCATGTAAAACCTGAACATATGCCAAGAGGCAGTCATTCAAACAGAACAGAGGAATACTATATGGTTTAAAATCAGGAAAGGTGTGTGTCAGAGTTGTATCTTTTCACCATGCTTATTCAATCTGTATGCTGGTTGAAGAGTCCCAGAACCTGGATTATATAAAGAAGAACATGTTATCTAGTTTAGAGGGAGATGATACAACCTTGCCTGCTGAAAGTCAGGAGGACTTGAAGAACTTAGTGATGAAATCAAAGACTCAAAGACTGCAGCCTTTAGTATGGATTACACTTCAATATAAAGAAAAAAAAATCCTCACAACTAAACCACTAAGCAACATTATGACAAACACAGGAAATACTGAAGGTGTCATTTTACTTAGATCCACAATCAACACGCATGGAAGTAGCAGTCAAGAAATCGAAAGATTTCTGTGCAATTTTGAAACATTTCACTTTGAGGACTAAGGTGAGCCTGACCTAAGCCATGGTATTGTCAATCACCTCATATACGTGCGAACACTGGACAATGAATAAGGAAGACCAAAGAAATATTTGAATTATGGTGTTGGTGAAGAATATTGAAGACACCATGAACTGCCAAAAGAACAAACAAATCTATCTTGGAAGAGTACAGCCAGATGTTCCTTAGAAGCAACAGTGGTGAGACTTTGTCTCACATACTTTGGTCATATTATCAGGATAGACCACTTCCTGGAGCAGGAAATCATGCTTGGTAAATTAGAGAATCAGGGAAAAATAAGACTCTCACAAAATGACAGCGTAACGGCAATTGCGAAGATGGCACAGGGTCAGTCAGTGTTTGGTTTTAGTGTACATGGAGTCGCTATGAGTCGTAACCTACTGGATGGCACCTCCCAAAGCAGCTTTGTTTGACTCGTCATGTACTCTTGATTAAAAGCCCAGGATCTAGAAAGTCACATGCTTACATGTAAAATTTTTTTCTCAGTAGATTCCACATAACTGTCCACAGGGGGGGGAAAAAATTCAATGACGATGGTTTTATGTCCAGGTAGGACATTAATTCATTTTTAAAATCTTATTCCATAAGTCATTTATCCACTGTCTATGTATTCTTCTAATTCTCTTTTGAATCAACAGATCCATCTTGCTGATTCCTTCATTAAAGAGTCAAAGAAAATGTTCACACTTGTTCTTTCTATGTTTGTGTGAGAGTCAGGTTTTTAAATTTTGAAAACTGGACTTTGACACAGATAGTTTATAGACTTTATTTCAATAAGTTCTTTGTCTTCCATGTAAAACACATACGTGAAACAGATACAAGTATTGCTGTTCCAGAATCAATGGAAGGACAGTAGTCCAGACAGTTCTGATTGCACAGTTATCTGATTATAAATCCCTGCACTTAACTGGCTTCTCTTTCAAGAAGTTCAAATCACAGCTCTGTCACTTAGAAATTGTGTGACCCTCACAAAGTCCCCCCCTTCACTGCTCCCCTCTCCTCATCTTACAGTGTGCATGTTTTATGACTTTGAAGCCAAATATCCAGACTTCTAGAAATAGGCAGATTACAGAAGTGTTCCTTTCTCAGTAAGATTTACATCTTTAAGTGATGCTTTTGAAGACCTAAGTAGGCAACAGAAAAATTAGCCAATTCATTGGTTCCTAATTAGCTTATTCTTTAATTCCAAAAGCTGAATATTCATCCCATTGCAATCATACATGTTCCCTAGAAAGTCATCTTGGCTCCTCACCATAAACTACACTTTCATATTTTAATGGTCACTTTTCCTTGGTAATCAAGTCATGACTTTTCAGGGACATAAAACTATAGTTCTCTCAAATGTGAGTAGTTATTTATGAATCACTGCTATGCCCTTTTAGTAAATATTCTGTTGCATTGTTATGATTTTTAAGGACCCTGCCATTAATAACCTTTCACAGCCATCACCAGCTAGATATACATTGAGGAAAGAAATGAAATGTTCTGGATTCTAATTCCAGTTTCTTGCGGCATTTTCTGCTGTACAGCATCAGTATAAAATGCAATAAAAGAGTCAGAAAAGAAAGTGGATTAATGGTTAGACTTTGGATGAGGAAACAAAGTCTTATTTAGAATTATAATATGCAATAGAAATTATCATGAATTGAATTCTGTCCCCCAACTCTATGTATCTGCTTGGCTAGGCCATGATTCTCAGTGTTTTGGCAGTTATGTAAAGATGTAGTTTGGCAGTAGAGTAATGATATAATCACCCACAGTTCCCCTCCATGGGGTAATCTTATGTAATTATCCTCCATTTGTGATGTGTTTTAAATCCTGACCTCTATATGTTAATAACACAGCCTACTTTGGTGATTAGCTACTGGGGTCTCAAAAGTTTTCAAGTGGTCATCGAAGATGCAACTATTGGTCTCCTCTCATCTGAATCAAAGAAGAGTGAAGAAAATCAAAGGCATCTGGATACAATTTGCCCAAGGATAAGATGGACCATAAGGACCTCAGTTTTCATGACCCTGACCAGAAGAACTAGATGGTGCCTGGCTACCAATGCCAACCACTCAGAAAGGGATCAAAACTGGAGATCCTGGATAGCGTGGGAGGAAAAATGTGGAGCAAAATTTAAAAACACAAAAATAAGCAGAATTACTGGTCAGATAGAGACTGGTGGAACTCCTGAGACTATGGCCCCAGATTACCCTTCGGGCCTAGAAATGGACTCAAGTCCATGAATTGGCTCTCAGCCCAACAGTAGAAAGGTCTATATGGAGAGCACCCACCCCAGGGTGATGCACCCACCTCCTCTAGGGAGATGCCCCCCTTAGATCAATCAGCCATGATCAATCAGCCAGAGGGACAGCATTCACATAGAGGGAAAGCTGGACAGACAGGAATGCATAGTTACAAAGGGCACAAGGAGGAGGTAGTCACAGAGAGGGGAGGGGAGAAGAGCCTTTTATGGTTGGGGATAGTAATCAGGGTGTGAAGTCAAATGTGCATGAACTGTTGAATGTAAGGTGAATTTGCTTTGTAAATTTGCACCCAGAGCACAATTAAAAAAAAAAAAAAAATGAGACAGGATTCAATTCTATTAATGAGGAATAGGTTATACTTTTTATGTTGATAAGGTAGGATTAGGGTGGCATGCACCACCCTTACTCAGCTCACAGCCTTGGGGTGTGGCCTGCATCACCCTTTATCTTACAAGAGGTAGAAGGAGAGAGAAGTGAGCAGAGTGAGAGGGGTCTTGGTACCACCAAGAAAGAAGAGCCAGAAGCAGAGCATGTCCTTTGGACCCAGGGTTCCTGCACCAAGAACCTCCTAGATCCAGGGGAAGATTGATGCCAACACACTCGGAGAGTCCAAGGGATGCCAGGCCTACAGATGTTTAACGGAGACAAGGACCTTCCCCAGATCCAACAGAAAGAAAAACCTTCCCATTAGGGTTGGTGCCCTGAATTTGGATTTCTGGTCTCCTAAACTGTGACAGAATAAGTTTCTATTTGTTGTAGCTATCCACTCGTATTTCTGTTATAGCAGCACTAGATAACTAAAACAGAAATATTTTTTTTAATAAAAATATGTAGAAAAATAAAAATAAAAAATTATGCATTGGAAGGACATAGAAGGGATAATGGTATTTGATACTGATTTTTTTTTTTTTTTTAAGGAACCTGGTAGCACAGTCATTAAGCACTCGGCTGCTAACCAAAAGACCAGTAATTCAAACCCACCAACTGTTCCACGGAAGAGAGATGAGGCAGTCTGCTTCTGTAAAGATTTACAGACTTGGAAACCCTATGGGCTGTTCTACAGTGTCCTATAGGATTACTATGAGTTGGAATCAGTTTAGTGACAACAGGGTTGGGTTTTCTTTGATTCGATACTAAGCATAAGGAACTGAAGGATCTGTTTCATCTGTCACATACTCTGATCTTCCCGACTCGGAAGGATGGGAGTGGTTTATAAATGTGGGAAAACTACGATCCTGAGAAGAGCTTTGCTCCCAGTCACACAGCCTAGTAACTGATGGGGACGGTATTTAATGCAGGTTAGCCTGGCTCCAAAGCCCATGAACTTCACATACAACACAGGGCACCAGCACTAACTAGAGAGATTTCTTCCTGTAGTGGACTCCTCTACATTTCTGTTGTAGGACTCATCATCCTCATGAACTTTTGCCTTGCAGAAGAAATGCTATTATCTGTGTCAGGACTTTCTTTCAGTACTTGTTGCAGTGCTTTGCAATTCTTAAGCAATTGCAAAGAGCAACCTTTCTTTAGGCACTTTAGGTAATTTTATTATCTTCATGCAGCTAAAGAATGCTGGGTAGACTTTTGGGCACAAAGGTAGCGCCAGCCTGGCTCAAAGGTGTTCACTCCTACCCAGTGCTTATATGTTGTCAACTACCATTGACTTGGACCCAGACTCCTGGCAGGCCCACATACAATAAGATTGCACTGTTGAGCTCTGCAGGATTCTCATTGGCTGATTTTCAGAAATAAATGCCAACCCTTTCTTCCTAGTCTTAGTCTGGAAGTGCCACTGACATCGGTTCAGCATCATAGCAACACATACACACCTCCATAGGTGGTGGCTGAGCATGAAGTGCACAGGCTGGGAATCGAACTCAAGTCTCTCACGTGACAGGTAAGACTTCTACCGCTGAGCCACCACTGTCCTCAGTACTTCAATATGTCATAGGAACACCATCACCACAACATCTATTCACTGTTTTATTCATTTATTCATTCAGAAAATACTCTTTGCTGGGCAGTGTTTAGGCCCTGACGATGTCATGATGAGACCAATCATGTGCCTTCCTGGTCCTTACATCTCGTCATTGCACAGCATTCAGTCATTAATTCATTTGTCAAATGCTTAGTGTGCACTTACTATGTGCCAGGAATCCCTTTTAGATACACCAGTGAACAAAATAAAAAGCCCAGCCCTTGTGGGGCTTACATTCTAGTAAGGGGAGATAAGTAATTCTTCATAAACATAATAAATGAGAAAAACTATATAGTGACATTAACTAAAACTCACTGCCGTAGTGTCAGATCTGACTCATAGTGACCCCTCCTTGGGTTTCAGAGGTGGTATCACTACAGAAGTAGATTGCCCCATCTTCCTTCCAAGGAGTGGCTGGTGGGCTTGAACTGCCAGCCTTTTGCTTAGCAGTCAAATGCCTTAGGCATTAGGCCACCAGAGCTCCTGTAGTTACATTGGAAGGTAATAAATGCTATTGTTTGTTGTTATGTGCCGTTGAGTCGGCCCGGCCCGACTCATAGCAACCCCTCCTTGGGTTTCCGAGGCAGTATCACTACAGATAGTAGGATTGCTCAACCTTCCTTCCAAGGAGGAGCTGGTGGGTTTGCACTGCCAGCCTTCTGGTTAGCAGTCAAGTGCCTTAGGCACTATGCTACCAGAGCTCCTAATAAATGCTAGAGGGGAAAAAAGTAGGTCAGGTTAAGAGGGGTTGGGAAAGTCAAGATGGGAAGGAAACAAGTTGCAATTTTAAACTAAATACTCAGGGTAAGCCTTCTCTAGAAGGTAACATTGACATAAAGACTTGGAGCAGGTGAGGGAGAGAGCCATGTGGACATTTGGTATGAGGACATGCCAAACAAAGAAACAGATGTGTGAAGCTCTTGATGTGGAATGTGCCTGGCATGGTCAAGGTCCAGCGGGGAAGCTGTGCCCTGATGCTAAATGGAAAAGAGGAAGAATGGGAAGAACCAGAATGGGGAAGGTGAGAGGCCAGGCCATACGATGCATCGCACCCCATTTAGCTGGGGACTGGAGCCAAAAAGACGTGGTCTGGCCCATGTTGGGTTCCAGCCTCCTAGCAAACAAACACCATGGTCTTCACGGCGTATATTATAGGGGTTGTTTTGTTGTTGTTGTTATGTACCGTCGAGTCAGACCCAACTCATAGTGACCCCTCTTTGGGTTTCAGAGGGAGTATCACTACGGAAGTAGATTGCCCCATCTTCCTTCCGAGGAGTGGCTGGTGGGTTTGAACCGCCAGCCTTCTGGTTAGCAGTCAAGTGCCTTAGGCACTATGTCACCAGAGCTCCCATTATGGGGGTAGGGAGGCATATTATCAGGAGAAAAGGGAAAAATCTATTGTCAATTGTGACTTCACTCTGTCAAGGAAGGAACCCTTCCTAGACATCTTGTGAGCTCTTGGAATTTTCTTCCACTTCACAAAATCACTGAATTATTTAGACTTTGCAGGTTTAGAACTTCCCTTGTGTCCAGAAAATACTCAGAATTACCAGATACCAAAAAAAAAAAAGAAAGAAAGAAAAGAAAAGAAACCCAAACTTAATGCCATGGAGTCGCTTCAACTCATAGCAACCCCTCCTTGGATTTCGGAGGTGGTATCTCTAGATACCCAGAATTGTGTAAAATCACACAGCCTAGGGCTAAAACGTTGTGTTAGTCATTAAGCTGTGACACTCAGATGCCTGATACTTTAGTGAAAGTCTAGAATTCTTGCCCAATTTGAGCAGAAGCCATCATAACATTCAAAGTTTTAAAATTGAACATAAATTGAAAGTTTGTAAATAATGTTCTTTAATGTAGCTATTTCTTATTAGACACTCATAGTGAATCTTTTAGTAGAGAGTCTTTTCATAAAGAAGGTTGTTCTTGTTAGTTACTTCATTGCCATTGAGTCATCTTTGACTCATGGCAACCTTGTGTAAAACAGAAAGAACGTTTTCTGCTCGGGCACCAGATTCATGATCCTTGCTATGTTGGAATCCATTATTGAGGCTAATGTCAATTCATCTCATTGCAGCAGCCCCTTCTTTTCACTGATCCTCCATTGTATCAACCATGTCATTCTTTCTTTTCGAAATGTAAAAATATAGAGAAGTACAGCAGCATTTGCCAATGCAACATTTTTCACATATACAATTCAGTCATACTAGTTACAATTATTTTATGTATCTGTAACCAATAGAAGTTGCCATGTTTTCCATCATCATAAACAGACACTCAGTGCTTCCTAAACCATTCTTTCCTCTCCCCCCCCCCCACCTTTCTGCCGAAGGTAACCAGTAATACACTTTGCTCTCTGTACATTTGCTTCTCTAGGTAATTCATATAATTTATCTTTAATTGCATATATTGAATAAGATTAAGTGTTACATCTGTTTTTCCAAGTTCACAGAACACATTGTAAGACATTTTAAAGCATCTGTATGGCTGGTATACCACCAAGGGGGAGAACAGCCATGCAAATCCTCCATTTAAGTTTCAAAACAGCTTATCAGAAACAAGGTTAGGTTCAGTAAAGAAAAACTTGTTTTCACAAGGCATTTATGTTTGTTTACAGTTGACATTTAAGACAAGCATGCTTAGAATGAATCTAGCCAAGATAAATTGAGCCAAATTCTAGATACCACCAAATGCTAGACCACCCTCTGCAGATAATCTCTTATCTAATCACTTTCTGGTTTTGCTTTTTTGTTTTGATGAACATTGTATGGTGATTTGGGTGAAAGTTTATAGAGAAAATTAGTCTCCCATTCAACAATTTATACACTCTGTGTGTGTGTGTGTGTGTGACATTAGTTACAATCCCCTTCATGTAACAGAGTTCTTCCTACTTCCTCCCTGGGTTCTTGATTTCCATTTGTCCTTTCCTGACCCTTCCTACCTTCTGAGCTTTGTTCAGACTCTGCCCTTTAGATCTTACGCAGTTGATTGTTCTGAGAAGTGCATTGCTCATGTGCTTTTGTTCATTTTATAGGCCTATCTAGCCTTTGACTCAAAGGAGATCCCTGGGAACGGGTTCAGTTCCAGGTTGAAAAGTGTCTAAAGGCAACAGTCCTGAGTTCCACCAGTCTCCATCAGACCAGTAAGTCTGGTCTTTTATATGATTTTGGATTTTGTTCTTCATTTTCCCTACTCTGCCCAGGACTTTGTACTGTGATGACAATCAGAACAGTCAGTAGTGGTGGTCAGCCACCATCTGGTTCTTCTGGTCTCAGGCTGATAGAGGCTGTGGTTCATGATCAGATGAATTAACAGATCACTATTAGTTCATTGGACTGTTTCCTTGATTCTTTGATTTCCTTCACTCTTCTTTGTTCTGGATGGGGAGGGATCAATAGTTTTCTGAGATGGCCATAAGCTAAGACCCCCAATTGCTACTCACCAAATTAGGATATAGAATATTGTCTTTGTGGACTATGTTATGCCAACTGGCCTAGATGTCCCCCAAGACTAGAGTCCTAAGCCCCCACGTCCAATGACTCATTCCTTCAAGGTGTTTGGTTATGGATAAGAAGTTTCCATACCTTTTCCCCCATATGCTGTACTGTGTACATGGATGTACTATATACATGGAAGTAGCATGTACAAATATGTATATAGAAATATCCTATGCCAAGCCTATATATGTTTATGCACAGGTGTACTCCTATATGCCATCCCACACCTGTTCATCTTGTATATCTACCTATGTATCCACTCATAAACTATTGTTTGTTATTCTCTTCTTGCAAGGAGCTCTGGTAGTGTAGTAGTTAAGTCATTTGGCTGCTAACCAAAGAGTTGGTGGTTCAAACCCACCAGCCACTGCAGAAGAAAGATGAGGCAGTCTGCTTCCATAAAGATTTACAGCCTTGGAAACCCAGTGGGGGTCACTATGAGTAGGCTTGAAGGCAGTGAGTTTGAGTTGGATTTTTGGTTTCTCTGTTATTGCAGGATTATGTGTGTGATAGTACTTACCATTGTTGCCTTTTACTTTCGTGTACCCCCCAGTGTCTTCCTTTGCCTTGGTCACATTATGCTGTTCTTTTTCTTTTTCTTTTTTCTTTTTATTGTTTGTTTAAGTGTTAAGATACTGTGAAAATGAAGGATGGCTAGAAATCAAGTTGGTCCAAGTCTCAGAACACAAAGCATCCGAACTAACACCTACCAACTAATATGGTGGTGAAGCAGGAACATGAGATCCATTCTGATAGCCTAGGTTCTCAGGGATGAGGGTTGGGGAAAATGAACTCTGATCTCAGTGCTTATGTATATTTCTCCAAGATCAACAATAGCCCTTTCTGATTGAGCTTTGAAACTTAATTCCTAAGCACAAGGAAAAGGATAATAAACCACCACCTCCCCCAAAAAAAACCAAACTCACTGCCATTGAATCAATTCCAACTCATAGAGACCCCCTTTGGGTTTCTGAGATGGTGAATCTTATGAAAATAGATAATTCTATTATCCATGGATGTTGTTGTTGTTGTTGTTATGTGCCGTCGGGTCAGACCCGACTCATAGCGACCCCTCCTTGGGTTTCCGAGGCAGTATCACTGCAGAAGTAGTTGCCCCATTTTCCTTCTGAGGAGTGCCTGGTGCATTTGAACTGCCAGCCTTCTGGTTCACAGTCAAGTGCCTTAGCCACTATGCTACAAGAGCTGGATATATTATCCTAACTACAAGTTTTGCTAAGAAGCAAAAAGAGATATACTCATTTCTTATGACATTTCTAAGCTGCTTCTGTGGAATCATGTCCACTGTTCAGTCCAGTGTGGTGATGACAGAACGGGAGAGGTGGAGATGGATGGGTGGACACCATCCAGCTGAGGCTCCAGGCTGTCCTAATCAGCTTAAGTCCTCACATTGAGAGATTACACAGGCTACCTAAGGCACTTGACTGCTAACTGTGGCTTTGAACTGCTAGCCACTCCTCAGAAGGAAGGTTGGGCAATTTACTTCCATAGTGATACTGCCTCGGAAACCCAAGGAGGGGTAGCTACGAGTCGGGTCCGACTCGATGGCACATAACAACAACAACACCATGGATAGAGCCATTGAGACCATTCTCAATGCTGAGTGAAAAAATTGGCATGCAAGATGGCCACACCTTCTTGAAATGCTTCTAGGGTGCAGGTCTCCTGCCTCTTTCTCCCAGGACCTAGGTCACTTCCTTCACTGACATCTCTTCCCCTTTGATGCCTTTGACATTCAAAATGCTTGTCCCCCTGGAAGGGTCTCCTAGGTCTCCTGTTTAGTCTCACTGTGCTATGTAAAGAACTCTTGCACTTCTACCTACAACTACAAACTTGTCTTGAAAATTATTATCTTTAACCTCAGTTGTTCCCTAAACTCTATCTATACTCTTATGGGAAATACAGCCATAATGTTCCTTAGAAGTGAGTATGTTGAGACTTCAGCTCACTAATTTGAAAATGTCATCAATAGAGAGGGTCATTATGTTTGCTAAAGTAGAGGGCCAATGAAAATGAGCGAAATCCTCAATGAAATGGATTGACACAATGGTGGCGACCGTGGGCTCAAACATACCAACAGCACCATGAAGATGGTGCTGGACCAGGCAGTGTTTCATTCCATTGTACATGGGATTTCCATGAGTTGAAGCTTCCTTTATGGCAACTAACAACAACATCTATAGTATATTGTAACAATAACTATTACAAAATAAGTATAATTACACAGTTTGCTTTTGCTTGGTTGCTTTTAAAACTTATGTTATGTTGTTGTCGTTAATGTGCCGTCAAGTCAGATCCGACTCATAGTGACCCCTTCTTTGGTTTCCAAGGCAGTATCACTACAGAAGTAGATTGAACCGTGTAACTATATTTTCAGCCTGCCATTTTTTACCCTTTACTCCGTGACACTCTTTTTCTATGTTTTCCTTTCACAAAGATTTTCTTAATTATTTTTGAAATATTGTTTTCTATGATTAATGTGCATGGTTTAAAATCAGGAAAAGTATGCATCAGGGCTGTATCCTTTAACTATACCTATTCAATCTGTATGCTGAGCAAATAATCTGAGAAGATGGACTATATGAAGAAGAAAGCAGCATCAGGGTTGGAGGAAAACTCATTAACAACTGTGATACACAGACTACACAACTTTGCTTGGTCAAAGTGAAAAAGACATGAAGCACTTACTAATGAAGATCAGAGACTACAGCCTTCAGTGTGGATTACATCTTGACATAAAGAAAACAAAAATCCTCACAATTGGACCAGTAAACAACATCATGATAAATGGAGAAAAGTTTGAAGTTGTCGGGGATTTCGTTTTACTTGGATCCATAATCAACACTCATGGAAGGAGCAGTCGAGAAATCAAACACATTGCATTGGGCAAATCTGCTGCAAAAGACTTCTTAAAGGGTTTAAAAGCAAAGATGTCACTTTGAAGACCAAGGTGCACCTGACCCAAGCCATGATGTTTTCAGTAGCCTCATGTGCATATGATAGCTGGACAATGAATAAGGAAGACCAAAGAATTGATGTGTTTGAATTGCGGTGTTGGCCAACAATATTGAATATATCATGGACTGCCAGAACAAATTTGCCTTGGAAGAAATCGAGTGGAATGCTCATTAAAAGTGAGAATGGCTGCATTTCCCTCTCCTTCTTCGGTCATGTTATCAGGAAGGGCCAGTCCCTAGGGAAGAATGCCATGCTTGGTAAAGTAGAGAGGCAGTGACAAAGGAGAATGTCCTCAACAAGATGGACTGACACAGTGGCCACAACAGTGGCCTGAAGCATAGAAATGGTTGTGAGGGTGGCACAGGACCGAGCAGTAATTTGAGCTGTTTTCATAGGGTCAGATCTGACTAGATGGCACATAACAACCATGTCCTGAATGTGCAGTTGAAGAGCTTTCCATGCACTAGTAGGCAACTCAGATTTTCTTTCCAAAGAGTTGCTTCTTCATATACTGTACCTGTTGTTTTATTGGGTATGTGTTTTTTCTTATTTATTTGTAGGGATTCTTCACATATTCTGGATACTAATTCTTTGACTATTTTACCAGTTGTTAATCTCTTCTTCCTGTTTATAGCATATCTCTCATTTATGGTGTCTGCTGTCATGCAAAGCTTTGATGCAGTCAAACCTATCAATTCTTAGTTATTTCTGCTTTTTGTGATTCTCTGGAAAGTTGGTGTATGCTCTGACAACAAGAAAATAGTCTGGAATGCTTTATTCTAATATATTTGTAAACATTTATTTTTCACATTTGGGTCTTTCACCTAGTTAGAGTTTATATTTTGTATGATGTAGGGCTCTAAGCCAGTTACATTCCTTATGGGAAAGCAGCTTTTAAATCCTAAATATTGACCAGGCTATCTTTTCTTCCCATTGATTTCTAATGTCTCCTTGATATAATTCCATACTTATATATGTGCCCTTGACAATTCATTGGTTCAGTCAATGAACTAGTGAAATGAATATTCAGTACACTGTCATAAAACAATCAAAACAACAGTTTTGCTGTTGATGTTATTTCTCTTTTATTTTCTAACCAAAATAATATTAAAAATTAAAAAAAGATTTAATTATGAGCAACACTAGTTTCAATTTCTTGGCTTAAAAGAATTTTCTTCCTCTTCTTCCCCCTCCTCTTCCTCTTTCAATATCCCCTCCAATATCCAAGTAGATCCATCCCTCCAACTTTTGGAAGGAGGGTCACAAAACATCTTTCCCCACCCAAGTGACTGCTTAATAAAAGTTATTTGATCTGCTTACTTTTTTTTTAATAACCTAAATGATTGACAATGATGCCATTTATTAACAACTTGTATTTTCTTATTTTTACTACTCTGAAATAGTATTTTTCCCAGAGAGAAAGATAAAAACTGTACAGAATATCTTGTGCTTCTATGTACTTGTTACATTTTTACAAATTATTTCTTAGGCTGATTTTATCAGCATCTAGAGGTACCCCACTCTGGGATGCGTACTGACATTTCTTCCCACACATCCTTTCCTTACTGAAGAAAGATGGTAAAAATATAAATGTCCCAGAAGAACTGAGGCTGCAGTGGAAGGATAGCCGGTATGCTTATGTGGTTTTTATTCTCTCCCTGACCTATGCTTCTATTACTGTGCCAATATTGTGCTGTTTCAGTTACTCAAATTCTATAGTAAGTGTTGTCATCTGTTAGTCTGCTCATTGCTTTTCAAGATCACCTTGGCTTTCCTTTTTTGCATGAATTTTAGACTCAGTTTGTCAATTTTCACAAATAATTCTGTTGAATTTTAATTGGCATTCCATTGGGTTTAAGGATTGATTTTGAGAGAATTGGCATCTTTATGGTATTGAATCTTGCCAGACAGAAATGTTGCCAATACTGCTATTTAATGGTAAGTTTTTCAGTAATATGTTGTATTATTTTAAGTATAGGCCATGCACATATTTGATAGACTTATTCTTAGACATTGAGTAGTTGTGTTTTTGTGTGGATAATTTTTTAATCTCATTTTCTAATCAATTCAGTCTCACTGCCATCTAGTCGGATCTGCCTCATAACGACCCCTCCTTGGGTTTCCAAGGCAGTATCACTACGGAAGTAGATTGCCCAATCTTCCTTCCTACAATCCATGCCAGTATATAACAATGTTAATGGATTTTGTGTAACTTATATCCAGCAACATTGTAGAATTTTCCCGTATGTCCGAGAGCTTATGTGAAGATTATCTTGATTTGGTTTTGTTTGGTTTTTTTCTTGATGTAGAGATTCATAGCATTTGCAACTCACTGTGACTTTTCACTTTTCTTTTCCAATCTTTATGCAATTAGTTTCTTTTTTTCTTTTTCCCTGTTTTTTGCTTATTTCTCTAATTGGTTGCTTGGTTAGCAGATTTAAGAGTGATTACAACTTACAGTATATTGTTGAATAGTAGGAAGGATCATGGCAATTCTTTTCTTGTTCTTACCTAATAAAAATGCTAAAGGTGTGCCACTAGATGTGACCATTGTAATAGATCGAGAATAAGTCCTTTCTCTGAAAAGTTCACTATATTTGTAGTTTGCTAATAGTTTCTCTTAAAAATTGAAAAAAAAAATTGAATTTTCTTCAATATTTTGTGAGCATCTAACAGAAAGTTCATCTTTTTTCCTCCTTGGTTCTGACAACTTTGTAAATCACAGTGGCAGGTTTCCTGATGTTGAGCCATCCTTGCATTCCTGGGATGCATCTTGCATGGTGAGGAAATATTAGCATTCACATACATTACTAGAACTAACTTATATTTCAGTCACCAGCATTACCATTTTCTTGTAATTCTGACCTATGTCATATTGTTTTATCCATCGGTACATCTAACTCATGCAGTTTCTCCTTCAGGAATACATTCTTCCTCCCCTCCCACTCCATCTCCTGCTAGCTTGGTTTACTTTTATTTAATGATCAAAAGCTGACTCAGGAATCATATCCAGAAAACACTCCATAGAACTCAGTAGCCCTTGTTTTGCTTTCATAGCAACAGACACTTGCATTCGTGCACACTCCCACACTCATACATACATCAACCATACATTTTTGAGCAATCATTATTTTTTAAACTTGAAAGCTTCTTATAGAGTTGTGTATGTATAAGTGTGTGTGTACACACCTGTACATGTGTGCTGAGAAGTCTAACCAGTATGATGGAGGTGTTTAAAAATATTTAGAAAGTGAAGTTGGTTGTGGGTATTTTATTTCCTCCTGAGCTTACAGAGGGATTTGGATGAGGTAACTTAGAACTATTAGCTTCATTAAGCTGTACCATGTTTTACTACCTGAGATTAGAAAACATAAAAGAGCTTGTGAAAGTATGTCTACAAATAAGAGGTTATGTTTGGGAACATCCTTTTATCAACCACATTGGAAAAATAGGTGATTCTTTTTATAATTTCAGCAAGTTTTTCTTTTGCTCAGTTTCCTCATATTTCCTACCTATATATAACCAAAAGAACCAAACTCTCCACCATTGAGTCAAATCTGACTCATAGCAACCCCCATTGTGTTTCGGAGGCTGTAAATCTTTATGGAAATAGATTGCTCCATCTTCCTTCCACAAAGCGAGTGGTGGGTTTGAACTGCTGACCATGTGGTTACCAGCCACATGCTTTATCCACTATGCCATAAGGAATCCTTTACCTGTATATGTTGTTCTTGTTGTTATGTGCCATTGAGTCAGACCTGACTCATAGCGAGCCCTCCTTGGGTTTCTGAGGCAATATCACTCAGAAGTGGAAGTAGATTGCCCTATCTTCCTTCCGAGGGGTGACTGGTGGGTTTTAACCACCAGCCTTCTGGTTAGCAGTTAATTGCCTTAGCCACTACGCTACCAGAGCTCCCTTACCCGTATATAGTATTAAGGAATTTACTTATTTTAACATGTTGTTGTTGTTGTTATGTGCCGTCGAGTCAGCCCCGACTCATAGCGACCCATCCTTGGGTTTCCGAGGCAGTATCACTACGGAAGTAAGATTGCCCAACCTTCCTTCCGAGGAGTGGCTGGTGGGTTTGAACCGCCAGCCTTCTGGTTAGCAGTCAAGTGCCTTAGCCACTATGCTACCAGAACTCCCTATTTTAACATAAATTCATATAATCTTTTGCTTCTATTTCAAAAAACCTTCCTCTTCTAATATGCATAGTATAAAATAAACTGTCTCGTTTTCCTATCCTTTTTTCATTGTAACACTTCCACCAGAACACACATCCTTATTTATGTACTCTCTGCCTGTCTGTCTGTCTGTCTGTCTCCACTAGAATGAAAGCTCTATGAAGCATAGACTTTGCCGCTTTTTATTCCTAGGTATATCCTGGACACACAGTAGGAATTCAGTAGATATTTGAATGAGAGAAATAATATGAATGTTACCATTTATGTGGTCATATACCCAAAGCCCCGCATCCTATGTAAACAACAGCATTGCTCAAAAGACCAATGTCCATACATTGCTGTCCTCAGATTTCAGTGTTGAGCAAATGCAAGCTTAGAAGTGGATTGGAAAACCACTAGACTTTTAAGAATTCCAGAATTACAAATGGCTTAATAATTTATATAATTTTACTGTTATTTTTCATATAAGTTTTGAAATCTTAAAGTTAATTCCAAAGAAGATATCAACTGAGTGATTTTAATGAAGCTATGCACCAAACCAAAAATAATCTGTTGCTGTCCAGTTGATTCTGACTCATAGCAACCCTACAGGGCAGAGTCCGAGGCTATAAATCTTCACAGAAGCTGATTGCCATGTCTTTCTCCCATGGAGCACCTGGTAGGTTCAAATTGACAACCTTTTGGTTATCAGCCAAGTGTTTTAACCAAAGGGCACAGGGGCAGCAAAAATATGTATATACTTTCCAAAGTTTTGGCAAAAAATGTTTAGGAACTACTTCTCTGGAGAAATGACATACATTTAAAAAAAAAAAAAAAACTTTCATTTTTTTAATGAATCTATTCTTGCAGAAACTGCCTGAAGACACTACTCCCAAATGTGACAGCATAGCACTGGAGGGAGTTAGGGGAGACAAGCTGAGAAGGTAGAAAATTTGGATTTCTGCTGTTTAAACAGAAAACAAAACAAAACAAAACAGTTGCTGGTAGAAGCTTTTAATTGCATACAACTTGGCCTACTATTTTGATTGAATCCTGTTCCGTTCACATGTCAAGGAAGGGGAAGTATTACCTGGGCTGCTTACACAGCAGGTCTGCTTCCACTTAGCTGGTGAGGCAAGGCTTGCCTTCCTTCCAGAGCTGTCCCCGTGAAGGGGCTTACGAAGGAGTCAGAGTTGCAGTGGCTTCAACACCCTGCAGTTCCCTTGCTGAAGTCAACCCTGTTCCGAAGCTGCTGCAGTTCTTGGACCCTTTTCCCAAGCTCTTTCTGGTTCTCCCCTTGGGGGACATTAGCTGGTGCTGCTGTAACAGAAATACCACAGGTGGGGGGCTTTAAAGAATACCTGAGTATGTTCTCAAGGTTGAGGAGGCTAGAAGTACAAGTTCAGAGTGCTGGCTCCGGAGGAAGTTTCTCTCTTGTGTCGGGTGTGGGAGAATGTCCTCGTCTCAGCTCCTGTGGCCCCTACGTTCCCCAGTTTCTCAGCAATCACCCCGTGGCCCCCGTCTTCCCCTGTCTGTGCATCTGTGCATGCATGCCTCTTCTCTCTGCTGCTCCTTAGAACTCAGAAGGAGTTAGGTTTAAGACACACCTACATTGATACGGCCTCATTCACCTAACCAAGAAGACCCCATTCCCCCAAAAAGATTACACCTTCAGGTCTATAGGATAGAATCCCAGTGTCTATCTTGGGAGGGCACAGTTCAACCAATCACAGAGAGTGAGAGTAAGCCAGGTGGATGGCTGCACCATGTCTCATGAATACAAGCACAGGGCTGAGAGCTGCAGTACCGTTGAGCAAAATGAAGAGAGTCGGTCAGAGTTCAGGAAGGAAAATGAAAGGACTCTCCCTCTGTCTCCATCCCTCTAGGATAACAACACTTAGGACCCTAGGCAAGGATGCCAATAGGAGAGAGAGAAAACTGTAACACTCTGTGAGGGTTTCTTCATTAGGGCACAGGGATAGGACCCCAAGGGAAGGAAGCCCAATGGATGTGGCATGTGACAAGGAAACCAAGGCCAAGAGAAAAGAGAGTGATTTTCTCTTACAAGGAGAAAATCTCAGTCACTCACAGATCTGAAGAAAAGACCTAAGCCTTTAACTAGGACCTAAGCCTTTAACTAGGAGTCATGAAGGTAAGAGAATGAGAATGTCTTTTTCCCTAAGGCCCTTTAACCCAGAATCACATCTTATCCCTCCTTCCTCTGCATAAGACACGTGAGCCTCCAGGTAAGTGATCCCCGTCAGTGCTGCGCTCCCACGTGCCGAGCCGGCCTACAGGCTGGAACCCCATCTGCCTTTCTCTCCTGCCCATAAAACTAGATGCCTAATTGAGCTGATCCCTCTTATTTAAACTATGATGAGAAAATGGTTCCTTCCAAGAATGGATTTCTTTCAACCTGAGGGGGAAAAATATTTGGTCGATTTCCACCTTGCTCTTAGCAGTTATTTTTGTGCATCCTCCGGTGCAGTGAATTGATCGAGAGCTTTCGCTGTGTCTTTCTTCACACACCTGCCTCCAATGCAACCTGGAGTGCTCGCAGTTAGCCCTGTGTGGGCTGACACTGTAGAAAAGGCACATCTGATAAAATGTTGAACATCCAGGTACATTACAATGTTCCCAACTGGCCAGCCTGCAGACCAGATTGACGGAGGCCTCTTGTACACTGGGCTAATTAGAGCTAACCTGCCTGTGCTTAAAGAATCAGAAAGAAATCATATTGGTAAATGAATTATCCCTCAAATACAAATAAAAATATGGTGTTGCGCTACTGAGGTGGTGGTGGTGGTTGTTAGGTGCCATCTAGTCGTGTCCGACTCATAGCGACCCTATGCACAACAGAACACTGCCTGGTCCCGCACCAGCTACATGATCCCATGATCATTGATATACTTGAGCCCATTGTTGCAGCCACCATGTCAATCCATCTCATTAAAGGCCTTCCCCACTTTCATCAACCCTCCACTTTACCAAGCATGACATCCTTCTCCATGGAATGGAATGGTCCCTTCTGACAACATGATGAGATGAAGTCTGCCCATTCTCGTTTCCAAGGAGCAATCTATCTGCACTTCATCCAGGACAGATCTGTTAGTTCTTTTAGCCGTCCATGGTACTTTCAGCATTCTTTGCCAGCACCACAACTCAAAAGCATCAACTCTTCTTCGGTCTTCTTTATTTATTGCCCAGCTCTCACATGCATAGGAGGCGATTGAAAATATGGCTTGTGTCAGGCACACCTTAGTCTTCAAGGAGATATCCTTACTCCTCAGCACTTGAAAGAGGTCCCTTGCAGCTAAATTGCCCAGTGCTATACGTCGTCTAGGGAGCTCTAGTAGCATAGAGCCTAAGGCACTTGACTGCTAACCAGGAGGCTGGTGGTTCAAACCCACCAGCCACTGCTAGGAAGGAAGGTTGGGCAATCTACTTCCATAGTGATACTGCCTTGGAAACCCAAGGAGAGGTCACTATGAGTGGGGTCTGACTTGATGGCACATAACAACAACAACATATGTCATCTAATGGCCTGACTGCTGCTTCCATTGGCATCGGTTGTAGAACCAACCAATGTGAAGTATTTGACAACTTCGATTTTTTCTCCATTTATTGTGATGCTACTTATGCATCCAGTTGTGAGGATTTTTGTTTTCTTTATATTGAAATGTAATCCATACTGCAGATTGTATTCTTCAATCTTCACCAGTAAGTGCTTCAAGTCATCCTCACTTTCAGTAAGTAAAGTTGTGTCATCAGTGTATCACAGGTTGTTAATGATTCTTCCTCCAATCTTGATGCCATGTTCTTCTTCATATAGTCCAGCTTCTCAGATTATTTCCTTGGCATACAGATTGAATACGTATGGTGAAAGGATACAACCCTGACACAGTCGCTTCTTGATTTTAAACCATGCAGTGCCCCCTTGTTCTGTTTGAATGACAGCTTCCTGGTCAATGTACAGGTTCCTCATGAACACAATCAAGTGTTCTGGAATTCCCATTCTTCTCAATGTCATCCACACTTTGTTATGATCCACACAATAAAATGCCTTTGTATAGTTAATAAAACACAAGTAAACATCTTTCTGGTATTCTTTGTTTTGAGCCAGGATCCATCTGACAATAGGTATGATATCCTTTGTTCCACATCCCCTTCTGAATCCAGCCTGCGCCTCTGGAAGTTCTCTGTCAATATACTGCTGCAACCGTTTTTGAATTATCTTCAGTAAGATCTTACTTGCATGCGAAATTAATGATATTGTTCAATAATTTCCACATTCTGTTAGATCACCTTTCTTCGGAATGGGTACAAATGTGGATCTCTTCCAGTCAGTGGGCCAGGTAGCTGTCTTCCAAATCTCTTGGCATAACTGAGTGAGTGCCTCCAGTGGGGCATCCATTTGTGAAAACATCTCAATGGGTATTCCGTCAGTTCCTGGAGCCTTGTTCTTTGCCAAGTCCTTCAGTGCAGCTTCGACTTCTTCCTTTATCACCGTTGGTTCTTGATCATATGGCACCTGCTGAAATGGATGAAGACCTACCATTCTTTATGGTACAGTGACTCTGTGTATTCCTTCCATCTTCTTTTGATGTTTCCTGCATCATTCAATATTTGCTCATAGAATCTTTCAATATTGCAACTTGAGGCTTAAATTTTTTCCTCAGCTGTTTCAGCTTGAGAAATGCTGAGCATGTTCTTCCCTTTTGGTTTTCAGACTCCAAGCCTTTGCACATTTCATTATAGTAATTGGCTTTGTCTGCTCCAGCTGCTCTTTGAAATCTTCCATTCAGCTCTTTTATCTTGTCATTTCTTCCATTTGCTTTAGCTACTCTCCGCTCAAGGCAAGTTTCAGAGTCTCTTCTGTCATCCATTTTGGTCTTCTTTTCTTGTCTTTTTAGTGACTTCTTGCTCTCTTCATGGATGATGTTCTTGATGTCATCCCACAGTTCTTCTGGTTTTTGGTCATTGGTGTTCAATGCATCAAATCTATTCTTTAGATGCTCTCTAAATTCAGGAGGGATATATTCAAAATCATATTTTGGCTCTCGTGTACTTGTCTTAATAGTCTCCAACTTCAGGTTGAATTTGCATATGAGCAGTTGATGGTCTGTTCCACAGTCAGCTCCTGGCCTGGTTTTGGCTGAAGATACTGAGCTGCTCCATTGCCTCTTACCAAAGATGTAGTCAATCTGATTCCTGTGTATTCCATCTGGTGAAGTCTGTGTGAGGTAGCTACTGAGGTAGTTAAGATAAAATGCAGCATTTAATGGTGAAAATGGATTACATGTAATTACATCCTTACTTTCCTTCCATTTTAAAATCGAAGATTGATGATTGCAAAACTAAAGAGTATAGAAGTGAATGAAGCAAAAGCGAAAAGCCTACTTTTTGATTCTTCAGCTATATCATATCCACTGTTAGCAACTTTGTATCATTCCAGCTATTTTACTATCAATATGTAGTCATTTCAATATGCACTTTGAACTCAGACTTCTAGCCTTCTAGCCAAACTGTAAGAGAATAAACTCCTGTTTGTTCAAGCCATCCCATTTGTGGTATATTCCTGTCGGAGTGGCACTAGGTAACCAGAACACCTGGTGATCTGCTTCCATAAAGATTTCAGCCAGGAAAACCCTACGGGGCAGTTCTGCTGCATCACATGTGGTCACTATGTGTTAGAATCAACACAACAGCACCTGACAACAATGTGCATGTGAATGTGATTTAATTCTCTTGATTAAGTTACATGTCAAAAGTGAAGAGATTTTTCAGATATAATTAAAGCTCCAAATCAGTTGATTATGATTTAGTCAAAAGGGAGATTAGGCCTGGCAGGTCTGACCTAATTAGATGAAAGCCCTTAAGAGAAGGACAAGGCCCTGCTCTTCTTGAAGAAGTAAGCTGCCACATTATTGTGAAAGGGGTGGTGAGAGGACCATGTGCAAGGACCTGTGGGCAGCCTTTCGGAACTGACAGTGGCCCGATGGCAGCTAGCAAGAAAACAGCCCTCGGTTCTGTCACTACAGCAATGACGTTCTTGCAACAGCCATATTTGCTTGAAGGAGAACTCCCAGTCCAGAAAGCATGCAACCCAGATGACACTGGATTGCAGTTTGAGAAACCCTGACCTAACTAAGCCATGCTGAGATCCTTGATCTATTAACTGTGAGATAATAAATGATACTGTGTACTGCTGCTAAATGTGTGAAAACTTGTCACATGGCAAGAGGTAACTAAAATCCCCAGCAACTGTACTTCTAGAAATTTATCAGACAAAAATACACTTGAGATACGTACAAATGTTGCCTGTGCAATTATATTCACTGAAAAATTATTTATAATAATACAATAGTTCAGTGATAATTTAAAAGGCTCTCTCAGCTCTTTATAGCATCAAGGTCACCTTGATTAATTAACTCTCCATTTCTTATAGGAAATTCAACATGGCAGGCACAGTGCTATTTGAAACTAAGATGTGTGTGTGTGTGTGTGTGTGGAATTTTAACTTAAAAGTAAAGCTTCATAGTGCAATTAAAGTACTGCAGGTTTTTGTTGTGGCCCAAAGACCAACATTTTTTTCATGAAAGAGGGACTCCTGTTGCTTCTACAGAAACTCAAGGGGCTTCATCATTATTTCAAACAATATTTTTCAGAAGCCCTGAATTCTTGACTCTTTAAAAGGAAATAAGGCCAGAGGTTAACTTTTTCAAATGCCATTGCCTGTAGCCATGCTCTCTTCTGGAAAAATAAATTCAAGATGGCAGCTGCCAAGATTGAATTTTTTAGGTATTTTCGATGCTGAGTGTAAAAATCATTGCTCTGGTAACTGAAGGTGCCAGGGATTTCATTTTCCTTGGATCCACAATCAACACTCATGGAAGCAGTCATGATGAAATCAAATGATGTATTGCATTAGGTGAATTTGATGCAAAAGACTTCTTTAAAGTGTTCAAAACCAGAAATTTCACTCTAAAGATGAAGGTCACCTAACCTAAGTCATGGCGTTTTCAATCACCTCACACGCAGACAGAAGCTGGGCAATGAAAAAGGAAGAGAGAAGAATTGATGGCTTTGAATTATGGTGTAGGCAAAGAATATTGAATATGTCATAGACTGCTAGAAGAACAAACAAATCTGTCTTGGAAGCAGTACAACCAGAATGCTCCTTAGGAATGAGGATAGAGAGATGTTGTCTGATATGCTTTGGACATGTTATCAGGAGGGACCAGTCCCTAAAGAAACGTATCATCCTGGATGAAATAGAGGGTCAGCGAAAAAGAGGAAGACCTTCAGTGAGATGATTGACTCAGTGGCTGCAACACTGGGCTCAAACACAGCAGTGAATGTGAGGATGACATAGGACTGGGCAGTGTTTCATTTGGTGGCTCATGGGGTCACTGTGAGTTGCAACTGACCCAATGGCAACTAACAACAACATCGAGTAATGTGCGCTGTAATGAACTCCATCAATGCAGGCTTTATGCGAGTAATTCTTCCACAGATTAAAAATCCTTAATAGCTTTCACCTACTCCTAAATTTGATCTTTGGTTTATGATTGAAACATTTGCAAATTCAGCGTCACCTAATTGTGCAATGATTGCCATGTGTCTCTTGATCTACCTGGCCCTGGCTATTACAATCTAGTACCAACTTTTCATTTTTTTATTGTATTTGAGAGGGACCTTGTAGAGAGTCAATCAATATTTGTGAATGAATAAAAAGATGGATGAGTGAATTAGAAGAAATAAACCACTACCTATTCTAAATGCAAAGTTCCTACATGTTAATTTTGTTTTTAATCTCTCATAGTCAAACTGTCAATACTATTGTAACAACAGTTTACCTAGATTCAATTCACATGAAAAATCTTGACATTGATTTAAATTCATATCTGCATTGGCCCCACATGTTCTCAGAACTTTGTAATTTTTCATTAAACCCTTCCATGTATTTAGTCCTCTTGTTATCTCCACTGGACAGATGAAAAACTGGGATAGAGAGTGATTAATTAGCTTGCCTGATGTTGCCCAGCTAGGTAGAGGTACCCTTAGGATTTGGGCAGTCTCGTTCCAGGTACTGTCTTCTTAGCACCAGCCATTCTGCCTGTGTACATTACAAAGCCACTTGCCAGCACATGAATTCGGATTCCTGGCGACCTCGTACATGTCAGAGTAGAACTGTGCTCCCTGGTGTTTACATGACTGATTTTTCAGAAGGAGATTGCCAGGTCTTTCTTCCAAGGCACTTCAAGATGAACTCAAACCTCCAAGCTCTTGGTTAACAGTCAAGCTCATTTACCGTTTGGTCCACCCAGGAATTCCTCTGTTCATGTTGGAGCTTAGGTAGTCTGGACACCATACACCATGATGTCATGGAGATGTGACATCACCAATTAAAGCTGGTATAAAATTTTAAATTAAAGTTAGTAAGGATTAATTTTTAATGTTGGAGAACTATATATAAATTTGTGGGGGGTAATACTATTTGTGGGAAGAGGTTAAGACAATACAAGCAACAAGAGAAACATATTCAGTTATTATAAACCAGTTGATAAATTCAAGGGAAAAACAAGTATGATTTCAGGTTGAAAAGCAATTATTTTGAAAAGAAATTATACAATACTCTTCCTGACTTAAGCTCCAAGTGGTGTGCTAACAGCCTGGTGGGGTCTAATATCTTCCCTCACAGAGTAGTTTCAAGGAGCCCTGGTAGTACAATGCTTAAACACTTGGCTGCAAAGCCAAAGGTTAGTGGTTCAAACCTACACAGTGGCACCCTGGGAGAAAGACCTGGTGACCTGCTCCCATAAAAATGACAGTCTAGGAAACCTTTGGGGCAGTTCTTCTCTGTCCCATCATGTTCCTGTGAGTGAACATTGACTCAGCGGCCCACTAGCAACAGAGTAACTTCTGTCTACCATCCCATTTGGACCGTAGCTGCTGTAGAGAGTGGACATCTCTTTGGCACCCAGTCAGGAAAGTCAGCCCTGGATCTTAGCATGGCCACAAGGTGGTCATGAGGTAGTCACATCATCTCCAGAATGACAGAGGAAGAAGGCCTTCTTAAAGCTCAAACATATGTTCCCATTATTAATATGATCATTAGGAAGTAGAATTTTCTCATAGAACCTATGTGCCAGGCACTGTCTATAGTTGTTTGATGATATCAACTCAATTTGGACTCCTCCTGACCCCAGGTGACAGAGCAGAACTGTCAGAGGGTTTTCTAGGCTGTCATCTTTACAGAAGGAGCCCTGGTGGCTCAGTGGTTAAGCACTCAGCTGCTAACTGAAAGGTCAAGGGTTTGAACCCACCAGCTGCTCTGTGGGAGAAAAGACCTGCTGATCTGCTTCCATAAAGATTCCGGCATAGTTCTGCTCTGTCCGATAGGATCACTGTGAGTTGGTATTGACTCTATGGCACACAATAGCAACAGATCATCCCCTGCGAGGGACTGATGAGTTCAAACCACCGATCTTTACTTAGTGTTTTAACCACATAGCAAGTACTTCCAAACATCATCTCATTTAATACTCATAACCTTCCCTCATCAGTCATCTGAGTGTAACACCCAGTTAATTTCTCCATATTGTAAGGAGATGTCCCCCGTTACCTTTGGATTTCCCAGTTGCCATGCAAGACTGCATGTTGTTGTTTGTGTCTTCCCTGGACCTACCCTGTCCTCTGAAGACATCTCATCCAGACAAAGTGGAGAAACTCAAAAGAGAAATATTCTTCCCACATAATGATCTATGCCTTTGGTCTGTAAATTTCCCTGACTTCTTTGTAAAAATTCTTCTAGCGATAAGTGTCAGCACAGGGTTTCCCTTTTGAGTGAGTGTGTGTGCCCTGCCCATCTGTGGGGCAGGTTTGGATCTCACCGACACACAGGGCCTCATAATGCTGCCTTACATCTTTCCAGAAGAGCTCCCTTACACTGCTGCTATTTCTTCCTGGAAGCACAGCTCGGAGATGCAGCATTTCTTGATACAGAATGTTGCTCTTGGGCCTATGATATGCACAATCAGCAAGGATGCACATGCCCTGGGCATTTCCTGAAGAACATGTTGCCAAGCAAATTCACAATCAGTCCTTTTGCTTGGCATCCCCTTGTCTATTTGGAGAGCCTTACCACTGTTGAAAGGGTTTGCAGTCTGTTCAGCACTTTCCATCTGGAACTGATGCCTGAATGGCCTCTTCTCCTGATTTGGCTTGCATACAAGATGGAGTCCAGGTTGGAGACAGGCATTCTCTTCGGCCCTATCACTCACCACATACCATGTGCTTCAGGTCACTACAGCGTCCAGCCACAGGAATGTGGCTTGTTAAGTGCTTGTCCTTCCATGTCTGTCCCCCAGGAAGCAAGAATGCATCTTATCAGCAACAGGAAACTAACATCTGAATTAACAGTGGATCATGCAGATCATTTAACATAAGCTCTACCATATAAGGACACTTATCCCCCTTTGCTGTGCCTGTCAGTGAGACTTTGAGGCACCATTCACCCTTTGCTGTTGCTGTTGTTGTTGTTGTTATGTGCCGTCATCGGGCAGCAGCTGTCAAGTCGACCCCAGACTCATGGGACTCCGTGCACAGCAGACAAAACACTGCCCAGTCCTGCCCCATCCCCATGGCTGGTGGAGAATTAGAGTCCTGTGATCCACAGGTTTTCATTGGTTGCTTTTCAGAGGCACCTCACCCTCCTTGTCTGTCTTCATCTAGAACTTCCAACTGAAACCTGTGCAACATCATAGCAACGTGCAGTCCTCCACTGCATGAGGTACATTGGCCGGGAAGGTGAAAATTCTGCCAGTGAACCACCAACAATCTCAAGCACGAGTCCCTTACCCACTGCCAGCAAGGCCATTCTGACTCATAGCGACCCTGTAGGACGGAGGAGAACTGTCCTATAGCGTTTCCAAGGCTGTAAATCTTTATGGAAGCAAAGCCCAAACCAAACCCACTGCCATGGAGTCGATTCTGACTCACAGTGCCCCTAGAGGACAGAGTATAACTTCCCCATAGGGTTTCCATGGCTGTCAGTCTTTAAGCAAATTGCCTCATCTTTCTCCTGCAGAGCAGCTGGTGGTTTCAAACTACTGACCTTTAGGTTAGCAGCCAAATGTTTTAACCACTACACCACCAGAGCTCCTAAGAAGTCCCTTCAACCAAAACAAAAAGAAAAACAAAAGCCCACTGCCATCTAGTTAATTCAGACTCGTAGCAACCTCCATTGGGTTTCTGAGGTGGTAAATCTTTCCTTCTTTCTGGAGAGTGGCTGGTGGGTTTGAACTGCAACCTTCTGGTTATCAGGCAAAAGCCTTAGGCACTGCGCCACTAGAGGTCCTTAATAAGTCTCTTTGTGTTCAGTAATTCTCAAAGCTAAATCCATATGAATTAAAAAAATATTGTTATTTGCTGTGTCTCTTATACTTTAAATTCCTTCTTAATCCTTTTTAATAGTCAAGTACTTAATGTAGCTTTGGGGGCAGGGATAAAAATATCTAAGGGTAAACAGGAGCCTGTATATTGTTATATTCAAGTAAATAAATGGCAAAATAGAAATAATAAGTCTACAAAATATAATAACTGTATTAATGATCTAAGCACTCACCTGTCCCTTTTCAATGGGCACCTACCCAGTATCCTTTTCAGAGACAGGTTCTAGATTCATGGAAGACATTTAACGAGTTTGCGTTATGCTACTGAAGGATATTTGTAAAATATAATGCAGGGCTATCTAGACCACACACCACTCAGCAGGAAGAATCCACCCTTTCTCCTTTTCAAGCCCTGTTGGGTTTATCAAGGTCAAAGCTGGCTAGGGCTTTGCATGCACAATAAGATGACATCATGGTGAAAATCAATCAGCGCTAAATTGTAGCTCACTTAGTACTGTCCTTGTAGACATTGGAATCTCTCTCTGGTGTTGGATTGGTTCCAGTGGAAACAGAAAGATTCTGATCTTGCAAAATAAAGACTTCCATTCATGAGTTCAGCTATTGGATAGACTCTGTCATCTTTCATCAGTCAAAAAATGAGGGAAATCGAATACTTGGTTTTATTTGAACCACCCAGAGAAGTTAGAGAGTAGTGTGTGGGAAATGAATCTCTCTTCCTTACTCTCACAGCCCCTCCCTGTACAGTGTATAAATGGTTGGTGGCAGGCAAATTACTTTTCCATGATATTTGGCCCCAAAATTCCATGCTGAGTGAGGAGAAAGGGGATCATTTGATAAGGTTTGGAAAATCGCATCTGTTTTTCTTAGCATTTCTGAATGAATTTATCAGGCATCCTGTAATTTACACTTTGTGCTGAAAGGTATAATAGAAGACCTGGCATGGGTAGGAAGCCTTGGAGTATCAGTCAAAAGCCATGCGCTGAATGTCCTATTGGAAGGGGCCATATTTACAGTCAAGAGTAGAGTCTTCTGATATGTTTGTTTCCTCCCTAGGGGGTGGGGGGAATGGCTCTTTGTGCTTACAAAGGGTGCTTCCCTGCTCCATGAACTTAGAACTCAACTTCCAGTTCTAGGATTCCATGACTGAATCATTTTCCTCATTCTTCCCAGTTCCATTTGGCTATTACTGTATGCCAAGTGCTAGGTGAGATACTAGGGATAAGGAAAAGGAACCAGGATATCAGGGGGTGAGGAACAAATACAGATAAACGTCTTAATAGCATATACTCATTGATGGCTTAAGCTCTAGATATATTGGTTTATTTCATCCTCCTATCTATGAGCCTAAGGCATTTGACTGCTAACCAGAAGGCTGACTGTTCAAACCCACCAGCTACTCCTCACAAGGAAGACTGGGCAATCTACTTCCATAGTGATACTGCCTTGGAAACCCAAGGGAGGGTCACTATGAGTCAGATCTGACTCGACGGCAGTGAGTTTGATCTTTTGGTTTTTATCTATGAAGGTCTCTGGTGACATAGCAGGTAAGTCATTTGGCTGCTAACCAGAATGCTGGCAGCTCAAAGCTACCAGGTGTTCCACAAGAGGAAGATGAGGCAATCTACTTCCATAAAGATTTGTAACCTTGGAAACCCAATGGGGGTCGCTGTGAGTCAGAATCTACTTGATGGCAGTGGATTTATTTATTTTTCATCTTTTGTTGTTGTTTATCTATGAAGATGAGCCCTAGTGGCACAGTGCTTAAGCACTGGGCTGCTAACCAAAGAGTGGTGATTTGAACCCACCAGTTGCTCCATGAAAGAAATATGTGCCAGTCTGCTTCAGTAAAGATTATAGACTTGGAAACCCTAGAACCGTATAGGGCAGTTCTGCTCTGTCTTATAGGGTCACTATGAGTTGGAACCAACTCAACAGCAACAAGTTTTTTAACAGGTTATCTGTGAAGTCCACCACTCATCTGCCAGTTTCTTGTACAGTGATGGCTTGTGCATGTCCATCACACAGGAAGCCATGCCACTGGCATTTCAAATACTGACAAGTGTCAGCAGCACTTCCAGACTAAGACAGACTAGGAAGAAAAGCCTGGTGATCTACTTCTGAAAATAAGCCAAGGCAAACACTATAGATCACAACAGAATATTGTCCAATCTCATGCTGGAAAATGCGTCCCCTGGAAGGGGAAGGTATTCAGAGTATGCAGCAGCCATAAACTATGGACTTGAACACACCAACAATCATGAAGATGGTCTGAGACTGGGACATATTTCGTGCTGTTGTATATTGGCCACCATCAGTCAGAGCTGACTCGACAACAGCAACCGAGTCTGGGAGAAGTCACAGAAGATGCATCACACTGGTCTTTTACAGTCCAAGCCCTGCATGCCCAAGTATTCCAGTATAGTCATGCTCTGACTTGAGTGCTGCATTATTGAATACAAGCCAGGAAGAGGCAGACGTGAAGGCAAGGCTATAGGCAGGGGTGAGACCACAAGAGTTCTGTATTCACGATCAGGAGCTTGAGTTTTCCCTACAGAGATGGCTTCAAAAAAATCAATGTGGCAGACCTTGAATTTGTTAGACATAAGGCTCCAAATTCCACTTTTATAATATTGGTTGTCTTCTTGAATGACATATGGATATTTGATCTTTTCAACTCTCTTAATGAGCGGTGACAAAGATACAACAGATTGTTTTCATCAATGTTTTCAAAGATTCTCTTTGCCAAGCTATTGGACTAAAATATTAAGTAGAAGAAGCTGACTATCTGGGAGTCCCATTGCTCTTCTTTCCTCCTTCTGCTTTAGACAGAAGTGGTGCTGGCATTGGAGCATGTGGATGGAACGGAGACGCAGAGGAGCTGTAAAGGCATGCAATAAACAACAAAAATGTACCTGGCAAATATCTATCATGGGCTGAGGCAGCCTGTGATCATTTGGACAGGCAACTTTCACATGTCTTTAGCCCTATCAAGTGTGTCCATATAATTGACTAAGATTAATAGACCAGCTTAAAGGTTAAAAAATCAAATTCCAAACTCCGCCCCCTCCCCAAAACATCATAGTACCCATCATGTCAACTCTCCTGTCTGTTAATAGGATTTGGAATCTGTCTAGGTGATCTTGGGATCTCTGTACCACCTAACCCTGCCTGAATATTAATTTATTAAGTATATATTCAGTGTGCTCTGGTGGGAAGGAAGAGTGGTAGGAATTTGAGATGGGAGATGTGGGTTTCAGAACAGGTTCCAGTTCAACTCAAGTGCTTTTCTATAAAAAGAAGCCATAATATTGGATGATTTTTTTAATCCCTTTTGAATTTGAGTGAGCCCTGGTGGGACAGAGGTTAAGCGCTCAGCTGCTAACCAAAAGGTCAGCAATTAGAACCCACCAGCTAGCCCCATGAGAATAAGATGTGGCAGTCTGCCTCCATGAAGGTTTACTGCCTTGGAAACCCTATGGAGCAGTTCTACTCTGTCCTATAGGGTCGCTATGAGTCAGAATTGACCCCATGGCAATGAGTTTTGGTTTTCGTTTGAATCTGAACATGCTAAAGTATGCTTCATTTTTTCACACAAACTCTCCCCCACTACAGACTTGTATAGCCTGTGTATGCTGATTATAACCAGTGGCAGAGGTCCTAACTCTGAAGCAATTTTTCATCATATTAACTTCCCTGACATTTTGAGTCAACTCCTGTTTGGAATGGGCACTGCGATTGCTATTCCCAGCACATGAAAACTCTAGTTCAACCGCTCAATCATAACAGACTCAGACAAGTCTCAGAAAGCAGGTACTACTCCCTAAGTCATACCCACTGACTTCTTGACTAATGTTTTGTTCAATTGTTTATAATGAAACAAGGGTACCAGTCCACTGTGGGATGATAAGACCAGTGTGTTTCCTAACGTTAGAAACCAGTCCAAACTCCATTGTTCTCACTTCCTTTGCAGAGTTCAGCTGACCTCATCCAAATTAGGAAACACCTAGTTTGTCCCGGTCATTTGGATGGTGGCAAATGGAAACAAAATGGTTATCAAAAGTCTTGCTTTAGTTTTTAATCATTGCTTAATTCTAGATATTTTATTTGTTAGTAAGTACAAATTTTCAACAATTGTATATTTCTTAATTGAAAAGAAATTCATATGTAAACAAAAAAAATGGCTTAAATATAACAGCGTTCATAAAAAGAAATATCTTTACCTGTAAGTTTCCCCCTTAAAAATAGCCACTGTCAATGTTGAACTTATGCTGTCTCTTCAGACTTTCTCCTATACACGTACCTGTTTCTAAAGAGATCCCTTCCTGCCTTCCCTTGGCACTATTCACTGGATTCTAGATGGGTTGGGACATAAAGGTCACATGTAAACTTTGGTCTCAGGGCCCCACTATACAATAGTAGTTAACTATTTCTTTCCCACCTGAGGGTAGATCCTTTCCTATTCCCTTCATAATAATCACCATCATCATAGGAAGAGTCATACAACAGCATACAGCAGCAGGAAGAGTCATACATTTAAGATAAGGGTTATAACAAATTTAATCTCTTAAATTTGAGTCTCTTGGAGAGCCCAGGAAGTTCTGGTGGCATAGTGCCTAAGGCGTTTGACTGCTAACCACAAGGCTGGTGATTCAAACCCACCGGCCACTCCTTGGAAGGAAGGTTGGCAATCTACTTCTGTAGTGATATCACCTCAGAAACCCAAGGAGGGGTTGCTATGAGTCAGATCCGATTCAACGACAGTGAGTTTGGCTTTTGGTTTGGTTTGGAGAGCCCTGATGGGACAGTAGTTAATTCAGCTGCTAACCAAAAGTCTTGGTAGAAACTTACCAGTCACTCTGTGGGAGAAAGATGGCAGTCTACTTGGGTAAAGATTGTTGTTGGTTTTGTTTTTGTTAGATGCCATCAAGTTGCTCCAACTCATGGCAATCCTAATACAATGGAATGAAACTGCCCAGTCCTGTGCCAGCCTCACAATCCCTGCTATACCTGAGCCCATCATTGCAGCCACTGTGTCAATCCATCTTGTTAAAGCCTTTCCCTTTTTTGCAGACCTTGCACTTTACCAAGCATGATACACTTCTCCAGGGAATAGTCTCTTCTGACAATATGACCAAAGTTGTAAGATCAAGTCTGGCCATTCTCACTTCCAAGAAGCATTCCAGCTTCACTTCTTCCAGGCCAGATTGTTAGTACTTCTGGCAATCCATGGTGGAAACCCTGTAGGGCAGTTCTACTCTGTCTTCTAGAGTTGCTTTGAGTCAGAATCAACTTGATTGTAATGAGTTTGGATTTTTTTGATTTTGTTGTTGTTGTTGTTGTTATGTGCTGTCGAGTTGGACTCGACTCATAGCAACCCCTCCTTGGGTTTCTGAGGCAGTATCACTATGGAAGTAGATTGCCCCATATTCCTTCTGAGGAGTGGCTGGTGGGTTTGAACCACCAGCCTTCTGGTTAGCAGTCAAGTGCCCTAGGCACTACCCTTTGGTTTGGTAGAGGTAAATAAAAATCATTTTCGGGAAATCTATTTCTTTTTAAGGTAACTGGCTTAATATCTGGATATTTTGGAACTAGCAGAATGTAGAGGGAACAGAACCAACTTCACAGAACAGTTACAGTATACTAGGTTTTGTGATAAGAAGCTCTGGTGGCTCAGTTGGTGAGGCATCTGGCTGCTAACCAAAAGGTTGGTGGTTTGAACCCACCAGCTGCTATGTGGAAGAAAAATGAAGCAGTCCACTTCCACAAAGATTTACAGCCTTGGAAACTCTATTGGGGTTGCTGTGAGTCATAATTGAATCAATGACAGTGAATTTGATTTTGATTTTGAACACTTTGTGAGAAGGAATTAAATATGCTCTTTAGCCTAGCCGTTGCAGCAATAAAGAGATCTGGGTCTTATAGTACCCATTTTACAGCTAAGAAAACTAAGATTCAGAATTTAAATATTGATCTCAAAATTATAAAATTGCTATTTAAATCCAAGTGGTTTCATTCCAAAGTCTATAATTATTCTTTTTAAAAAAGTAGTTTTGTTTTCCTTTCTGCACAATAATGTGTACTTGTTATTCGAAACATTTAGAGAAAAAGAAATACACAACACACAAAATCAATGTAATCCCACCTCTGGAGTAACTACAGATGATACTTTGCCCTGTAGGTTCTCAGCTCCCATTTTGTGCATGTCTATTTTTCATTGTCTTCATTCGCTTTCTTTCTTTCCTTTTCTTTTTTAACGGGACCATGATATATACACTCCTGTAACACGTGCTTTTTTCTCTTTTCACTTGACGGTTTACTTCTATAAGTATCAAACTCCTTTTGAATGGCTGTAACTTAATGGAGTATTATTTATCATAGTCAACCTAATAAATTTATATTTGGGATGATTATAATGTTTCAGTTCACATTATTATATATTTATCTTTCATTTGTGTGCAAGTACTTTTGTAAGATAAATTGCAAAAACTAAAACTTTCTGGAACTAAAAGTATGAGCATAATGTTATAAGAAATTTGACAACATTACCTTCCAAGAAAGTTTCACCAACTTTCAAGGCAGTGTCTGAAGGTGCCCCTGTTTCTGCCACCTCAGCCATTATCTGGACACTCGAGTCAGAAGGGAGGGATAAAGGAGGTCGTTTGACACTTCTTCTTTTACTAATCAGAATGCAAAACCTGACAATTGATGAAACTTTGCCCAATATCATTCATGAAATAATAACTGGGTTCAGGCAGAGCTGAAAGTAAAGTATTAACAATATGAAATATAAAAATAATAACCAGTACTTCGGAATGACAGATGCTGCTTAGAGCACTGTTAAACTCATTTAGTCTTAAAAACCAGGAACCCTGATGGTGCAATGTTATGCAGTCGGTTGCTAATTAGATGGTTAGCAGTTCAAATGCACCCAGCAGCTCCCCAGGAGAAGGATTTGGTGATCTGCTGACATAGAGATTACGGTGTTGGAAACCTAGTGGGGCAATTCTGCTCTATCACATGGGATCATCATGAGTCGACATCATCACTTGACAAAATGGCACCTAGCAACAGCGATAGTCTTAAAAACAATGCTGAGTCGAGTGCAGTAACTACCCTCAGATATCTAGTGAAGAAATGGAAATACCGAAAGGATTTAATGCCTTGGTAACCCAACAGGGGTCGCTGTGAGTCAGGATTGACTCGATGGCAGTGGGTTTGGTTTTTTTGGTTTGCAGAGAAAGAGCCAACAGTTTTAGTCCATGATAACTCCCAGCTCTGGTAGCATAGTGCCTAAAACATTTGACTGCTAACCTGAAAGCTGGCAGTTCAAACCTACCAGCCACTTCTCAGAAGGAAGACTGGGCAATCTACTTCCATAGAGATCCCATCTAAGAAACCCAAGGAAGGGTCGCTCTGAGTCTGATCCAACTCGATGGCAGTGAGTTTGGTTATGCACTAAGTTGTTGTGTCCACAAGTATGTGTCTGAAAGGGATTGTGGAGCTTTGGAGCAAGTGGTAGGTAGGGCTAGTTTCCTGCATGACACTCACTCCCACTCCATTTACAAACCCAATGTGAATTGTGTTTGCATTGTCTGACCTCCCCAAAAATGCCCCTTTCTCAGCCTCCTTGTCAGGTCGGACTTGTCACGTGGCAGTTCTGACCAATGCAGTGCACTTTTGAATTCCTTGAGGAGCCAGAGCACGGAGAACAGCCCTCTCCCCTCTGCAAATCATTCTAGTCATAAACCCAGTGGTGGGGAGAGCTTGGAATTGAACATGAGGGTTCATAATTAGACTGGACTAAATCTTCACAACTGAGAGTGACTGAAAAGTGAGGTGTCAGTTAGTGATGTTGGCCGTAAGTGGGTAAGATCTCTAGAAGAACAGAGTTAGCAATTACTGTGTATGTCATTGAGTGGAGACTCTCCAAACAGAATGGTTGCCACCCCAAGGTTTGTTTTCTTGGCAGAGGAACTCTGAGTAGGTGGGGACCTATTTTCAGCACTTCCCCAGGTTTGGTTGCCTCCTGAGAGCTTGTTGTGGTTGTATGCCTTCAAGTTAATTCCAACTCATAGTGACCCCGTACTACAGAGTAGACCTGCCCTACAGGATTCCCTAGGCTGCAGACCTTACAGGAAGAAACCTGTGCTCCTGAAGAGCTGCTGTGGGTTTGAACCAATGACTTTTCAGTTAGCGTGGCAAAACCATTGAGCAACTAGGGTTCTTCCCTGAGAACTGAGACAGGGAGTATTTGCCGGCCTTGTGCAGACATAATCCTGCCCCTGATGTTAAATGTGTACATCCCTCTAAACTCCAACTCCCTCAACCCTCTTGATCCTCATAACCACTTCAATAGCACTTCTGGGACCCTCTACCTCACCCTGATGAACCCTGGACACTCAGTGGTTTGTTCCACTATCTGCCATCTCCACATCACTGTGGGAATGCAGGCATATAGACCACACCCACTGACACACACCCACTGACACCATCATAAAGGATGACATCAAAATGACCCCAGAGTCCACCTCCACAGCAGGGGTGTCAGTGGAATCACTAGGTCTTGATGTTACCTGCAATAACTCATCACACCTGCCACCCCTGTGTCACCCGCCAGTCAGGGTACAGGGGAACTGCAGTGCCCACCATTGGGCAGAGAGGAAGGTCTCTGCTTTGACCAAAGGGAGAGGGGAGGAGCTGCAGGGCATGGGCTGGGAAGGGCAAGGCAAGGGTGCAGGTGAGGGCTGGGCCAGACCGCTCTGCTAATGGAGGTGTGGGTGAGGGGGTGTTTCCCTCTCTGGCCAGTCCCAACGACAAATAGGATGAGAGATGGAGGGGGATAGGCATGAGTTACCGCACGGGGTGACAGCAACCCTAGTGACTCATTGTTGCATCTCAGGACCGTTTTCCTCCAACAGTTCATGGTGACTTGAATGTCTACCAGCCCAAGTGCTTTGGAACCTCAGCCAGGAAGCCAGTGCTCATTTTCCCTTTGCCAGAGTTCTTGGAGTAGGGGGAAGTACACACCCTGCTGTACTCACTGTTTGCAAATTCTGTTCTTTAAAATTCTGGAACAGACAAAACTGTGGAGACAGTGAAAAGATCAGTGATTGCCAGGGCTTCAGCAGAAGCAGGAGGGATAAACAGGTGCCACACAGCACACTTTTAGGGCAGTGAACTATTCTGTAGGGTGTTGTAATGGTGGGCACATGGCATCATGCATTTGCTAATACCATGGCACTGTAGAGCACAGAATGAACCCTAATGTAAACCATCAACTTGAATTAATAATACTGTGTCAGTATTACTCCATCAAATGTAACAAAAGTATGGCAGGAATGTTAATAATGCGTGCAGGGAGAAGGGGATATGGGGGCGCTCTGTGCTTTCTGCACAATTTCTCTGTGAACCTTAAACTGCTCTAAAAAATAAAGTCTATTAAAAAAAAAGTCTCCTCTGTCATCCTCTTTCCTCCCACTCCTCCTCCCTCACTCTTCTCCCAAGCAAGTTTTAGATGAACCCAGGTTGCAGAAGATTTCTGTAGAATGAATTTTCTCTTATCTCCAGGGTGTCATTTCACAAAGAAACCTACAAGACCTTTTGGTTCCAATGGCAGGTCCTTCTTTAAAATGACAATCCAAGGAATATGCATGAATATATGTATTCGTACAACTCTATGGCCCCTAACAATAACAACAACACTGCATATGCCCTGTATTACTCAAACTGAAGTAGAGCCACTCTAGTTGGGAGTGGAGGTGGAGACCAGCCCCAAAGTCCTGTTACGTGGACTCGCCCCTGTTCCTCAGGGACCCTGATAGAGCTCTATGGAACCTCAGAGCACCAAGGAACCCTGAAAACCACTATTGTAGGTACGAAATGCTATTCAGAGCTTCTTAGCAAAGGAGTAAGTTGGTGGGAGTAATGAGCATTTTTTGTAATCCTAGGCAAAGCAAAAAATCAACAAGATTGGACAGAGATAGAAACTGTATTTGAGTCTAGCTGTATGATGGAGAAATAGATGGTTTCCTTTCCTGTCTCATAAACTTCTGAGTGTTTTTGTCCACTAATAGAGATAGGTCACTCATCTGATTTTCACAGAGCGATCATCAGCTCTGTGATCAGATCATCAGAGTGTATATATATAACTTATTTAAGATGTGTCAATCACTCAAACAACTGATCACATGGGCAGTAACTATAAAAAATAGCACATCATCCCTGATAAGAAGGAAAAAAGATTAATCTACACTGAAGCATTCAGCCAGTATTTTGGTCAAGAAAGGGATTCCTTTTGGTATTCAGTGAATGAAAGAAAGGTTTTCAGAAGAAAGCTAATAGTTTTGCAGGTTAAGCCCCATTATCCTCCAAAGGGATCTGAGAACTGTAGAGTTGTCTATAGGCATTTATTGTTAAGTATGGTGTTTAGACAGGACAGGCAATTACCCTTATGTGTCCATTGGCAAAACGGTGCTTTGGCAGGAAATGTCTACTGTACACACTGAGACTGCTCTGTCTTCAGAATCTTCTGACCATGAATCCTTAGGGAACAGGCTACCTCAGCCAGATGTGAGGTTTTTGCTTACCTCTTCTTTGCTTTCTTTTTAAATGAGTCAACTTATTTTGATTCTGTATCTGGATTTAAGTTATTTGCCTCCACATCTTTGACCAAGGGCAATATTTTTCAGAGTTTACTTTTTTTTTTTTTTTTACTTTTATGTTACCTGCAGTAATAAACATTACTTTTATGTTTCTGTTGTTCTGTTGACAAACCCCCCCTTAAGGTGCTTACAGTTCTAGAGGGGAAAAGAATTGTAAGTGATGGACCCAGATATGTGGTCCATAACATACTGCTTTACGGTTACAAACTAGAATATAGTTAATAGAAAAATATAGTATGGAAAAATCTCCATTAACATGACTTACTAAGTATTTCCATATGTAGAGTCTATTTTTAATATTATGGGATTAAAATGAATATCTCAGATCTTCTTCCACATATATATCATTTAAAATTAAGTTTCCAGCACCAGTCATCATAATCAGGTGCTGAAGAACTATCAAAGAAGCCACCCCATTGTCCAGCCTCCAGTGTTGAGTAGATTATGAACTACCTCAGGGAGGTGATGGATGCAGTCTTTGAAGATCTCCAGTGTTTCTACCAGGATCTGAGCCACAAGAGGTGGACAGATGAGCTTATTATTGGCCTAGACTGTCCACGAGATTTCAGTTCTTCTTCCATTTGATCCTCTCAGTGAAACAATAGGATACGCATGATTCCCTGGAGAAGGATATCATGCTTGGTGAAGTAGAAGGTCGACAAAAGAGGAGAAGGCCTCAACAAGATGTTAGCACAGTGGCTGCAATGATGGGCTCAGCTATAGTAGAGATTGTGAGGCTGGCACAGGAATGGGCAGCGTTTCATTCTGCTCTTCATAGAGTCACTATGAGTCAGAGACGACTTGACGGCACCTAACAACAACAAACAACAACAACAGCGTGGAGTGATTTTTTTTCCTGAAAGGGACATTTGGCAATGTCTGGAGACATTAATACAACTGGAGTGGTGCTACTGGCATGTAGTGGTTAGAGGTCAAGGATATTGCTACACTTCCTACTCTATTGTACCAGATATCCCTTCCATAACCAAAAATCATGTCAACCAAAATATCAGTAGTGTCAAGGCTGAGAAGCCCTGCTCCACTTTACAGAGAAGAATCCTTAAGCTCTAAAAGTTTGACTGATTTGCCCAAGGTCCACAGCTAGTGAATGGCAGAGTTTGACTCAAACTCAGGTCTGAGTCCTAAGTTGACATTCATTAAAACTCATTGTTTCTTGTGTAATAAGAAATGCAATTTAAAAATATAGACAGATATCTGATTAGAGACAATTATGACTTGTCAGGAACTGCATCTTATGAAAAATATGGAGACATTGAAGATTTATATGAAGAAGTAGTAAATAAAAAAATCTTCTAGACACTCAAAGATCAAATAGGAGAACTTGGGCAACGTATCAGCGTACATGGAATTCCTATTTTCAGACAACTGATTAGAACTGATCAGCTGTAAAGTTTCATTCCTTGAGCTCTTACTTAGACACACACATATACTCTTCCTGGACAGTATTTAGTTACCAAAATGTATTAAGGGTGGCAAACTTTGTTCAGAGAGACAATTTATGTTGAGTTTTATTTCCAGAAATTTTCATTTTTAGCTTACAAATGTCAAGAAATATCCTCTGGCTTTCTTAGTTGCTTCATTTTCTTCTTGGTGCCTTTTATCAAAGAACTCTAATATGGTCAAGTCGCCAGTGAGGGGTTCTGATCTGACCCTTGTACATGATGCCGAGAGATCCTAGCTTCAGTATAATATTCCATTTCTTGGGAAGTTGGACTTATTTTACTTTCTGATGAGCTTATGCAAACTCAGGTCCTTGAACATCTTCAGAAGCCAATGAGTTAAATATTTATGGGTGATGTCATGCTTACTATTGGACTCCTCTCAGGAAATTATAAATCTGTACACAAAGGACTGTGGGATGTTGCAGCTGAAAGGAGCCTTAGAAATTATCTAGTCCACTCTCCTGCTTACATGTTTAGAGGAATTAAGGTCCAAACAGGTTGAGTGTTTTGGCAAAGGTCAAACAGCCAGTTAGGTGTCATGATGGGACCATAGGCTTTATCTACTGGTTCTCATTTCTATGTGTTCTGTGCTACACTTTTTAACCTAGTTCCTTCAAGTAATATTGCCCATTAGAATGTGATTCAGCATAATATTTGCTAGGTTCCAGTGAATTCTGAGGAGCTCTGGTAGCATAGTGCCTAAAGGCACTTGACTGCTAACCAGAAGTCTGGCTGTTCAAACCCACCAGCCACTCCTTGGAAAGAAGATGGGGCAATCTACTTCCATAGTGATACTGCCTCGGAAACCCAAGGAGGGGTCGCTGAGTCAGGTCTGACTCGATGGCACATAACAACAACAAGTGAATTCTGTTCCATAGAAAATATTATGGATTGCAGAGTGGTGTGTTTCTGCCCACTGTATATTCTTTAACATCACATATTTTTTGTGGCTTAACTGGTCTTGCCAAGATACTGTCTGCTGTATTCGGCCTCGGTGTGACAGCACCAGTACTGCAGGTCGGCAGGCACTGCTCAAACACCAGAGCCAGGAGTCTGTTACTACCATATCCTTCTTAGAGATCAGACCGAGGCAGGTATAGGCTCCATGGCATGGCTGCTTCCCAGGCTACAATGTAATAATCTTACTAGAGTGACTAATGTTTTGTTTGTTCATATTTCTTTGGTCTTTTAGAAAAGCAACAACTGTTGCTCAAATTAGAAGGCAAAAAGCAATCCTGAGATCTCCTGACAAAACAAAGCCTTTACTTGCTCATCGAGCTGAAGATTTTAGGGTAGAAAGCATCTCTGCATAAAGAGTTCCTGGCTGATAGGGTACAAGCAGTGCCAGTTTCATAGACACCGGGTTAGTTTGCTAGTGCTGCTGCAACAAAAACACCACAAGGAGGTGGCTTTCATGAACAGAAGTTTATTTTTTCACAGTTTAGGAGGCTAGAAGTCAGATTTCAGAGCAGCACCTCTAGGGGAAGGCTCGCTCTCTAGCCACTCTGAGGGAAATGCTTGTCTCATCTTCTCTAGAGGTCTTGGTGTTCCTCGGAGATCTCCATGTGGCATCTGTCTTTCCCCCATTGCCGCATGCATGCTTCTTTTGGTACCTAAAGACCTCTTTTTTTTTAATCTTAAAGCGTTTAGGCTTGGGAGCTCTGGTAACATAGAGCCTAAGGCACTTGACTGCTAATGAGAAGGCTGGCAGTTCAAACCCACTAGCCACTCCTCCGGAGGAAGGATGGGCAATCTACTTCTGTAGTGATACTGCCGCAGAAACTCAAGGAGGGGTCGCTATGAGTCAGGTCCGACTAGATGGCACATAACAACAACAACAAAGCTTAAGACACACTTCACACTGATGCAGCTTCATTAACATAACAAAGAAAATCCTAGTCCCAAATGGGATTACATCCACAGTATGTAGTTTTTCTCAGGTACCGTCGAGACCCCCTGTACAACAGAATAAAACATAGCCCAGTCATGCACCATCCTCACGACCCTTGCTATACTTGAGTCCATCATTGCATCCACTGGGTCAATCCGTTTTGTTGAGAGTCTTCCCCATTTTCACATGATATCCTTCTCCAGGGAATGGTTCCTTCTAAATCATAATCAAAGTAAGTGGGACAAAGTCTGGCCAGTCTCACTTCCAAGAAGCCTTTTTCCTGCACTTCTTCCAGGACAGATTTATTCTTCCTCTGGCAGTCTGTGATCCTTTCAATATTTGCCACAACCACAATTCAAAGGCATCACATCTTCTTCTCTCTGCCTTATTCATTGTTGAGCTTTCACATACATATGAGGTGACTGAAAATACCATGGCTTTAGTTATGCCGGCACACTGTAGTCTTCAAAGTGACATCTTTGCTCTTTAACACTTCAAAAAGGTCCAATAAAGCAGATTTGCCCAGTGCAGTACGAGTTCTGATTTCTTGGCTGCTTCTCCCATGGGGATTGATCGTGGGTCTAAGCACAGTGAAATCCTGACAGCTTCCAACTTTTCTCCATTTATCGTGATGTTGCTTATTGGTCCAGTTATGAGGAATTGTGTTTTCTTTATATTGAGGTGTAATCCATATGAAGACTGTAGTTTTTGATCTTCATCAGTAAGTGCTTCAAGTTATCTTCACTTTCAGCAAGCAAGGTTGTGTCATCTGCATATCTCAGATTGTAAATGAGTCTTCTACCAATCTTGATGCCATGTTCTTCATATAGGCCAGCATCTCAGATTATTTGCTCAGCATACAGATTGAGTAAATATGGTGGAAGGATACAACCCTGATGCACACCCTTCCTGATTTTAAACCATGAAATATCCCTAGTTCTGTTTGAACGACAGCCTCTTGGTCTAATGTATAGGTTCAACATGAGCACAATTAAGTATTTTGGAATTTCCATTCTTTGCAAAGTTATCCATAATTAGTTATGATTTGCACAGTTGAATGCTTTGCATAGTCAATAAAACACAGGTAAACACTTTTCTGGTACTCTTTGCTGAAAAAGCCAGATCCATCTGACATCAGCAATAATATCCCTCATTCAACATCCTCGTCTGAAACCAGCTTGAGTTTCTGGATGCTCCCTGTCAATATACTGTTGCAGCCAGTTTCAAATTATCTTCAGCAAAATTTTACTTGTGTGTGATATTAATGATATTGTTGAACAATTTCCACATTCTGCAGGATCATCTTTCTTTGGAATGGGCACAAATATTGATCTTTTCCAGTAAGTTGGCCAGGTAGCTGTCTTCCAATTTCTCAGCATAAATAAGTGCCTCCAGTGCAGCATCCTTTTGTTGAAACACATCTCAATGGGTATTCCATCAATTCCTGGAACTTTGATTTTTGCCAGTTCCTTCAATGCAGCTTGGATTTCTTCCTTCAGTACCACTGGTTTTTGATCATATACTACCTCCTGAAATAGTTGAACTTTGACCCAGTCTTTTTGGTACAATGACTCTGTATATTCCTTCCATCTTCTTTTGATGCTTCTTGCATTATTCAGTATTTTGCCCATCCCAAACCAAAAAGAGTCCTTCAATATTGCAACTCAAGGCTTGTTTTTTCTTCAGTTCTTTCAGCTTGAGAAAAAACTGAGTGTATTCTTCCCTTTTGGTTTTCTAACTCCAGGTCTTTGCACATTTTGTTATAATAATTAACTTTGTCTTCTCGAGCTGTGCTTTGAAATCTTTGGTTCAGATCTTTTAATATTTTCTTCCATTCACTTTAGCTACTCTCTAGTCAACAGCAGGTTTCAGAGTCTCTTCTGACATCCATTTTGGTCTTTTCTTCCCTTCCTGTAGTTTTAATGACCTTTTATTTTCTTCATGTATGATGTTCTTGATGTCATCCCACAACTTGTCTAGTCTTTGGACATTGATGTTCAATGCATCAAATCTATTCTTCAAATGATTTCTAAATTCAGGGCGGATATAATCAAGGTCATATTTTGGCTTTTATGGACTTGTTTTAATTTTCTTTAGCTTCAACTTGAACTTGAATAAGAGAAATTATTGGTCTGTTCCACAGTCAACTCCTGGCTTTATTTTGACTGAAGGTGTTGAGCTTCCCCATCAACTCTTTTCACAGATCTAGTAAACCTGATTACTGTGTATTCCATCTGGCAAAGTCCATGAGAATAGCCACCACTCATGTTGTTGAAAAAAGGTATTTGCAATGAATAAGTCATTGGTCTTGAAAAATTCTGTCATGTGATCTCTGTCATTATTTCTATCACCAAGACCATATTTTCCAATTACCAATGATTCTTCCTTGTTTCCAACTTTTGCATTCCAATCATCAGGAATAATCAATAAATCTTGATTGCATGTTTGGTCAATTTCAGATTGTAGAAGTTGATAAAAACTTCAGTTTCTTCATCTTTGGCTTTAGTGGTTGGTGTCTAAACTTGAATAATAGTAGTATTAACTGGACTTCCTTGTAGGTATGTGGATATTATCCTATCACTGATAACATTGTACTTCAAGCTACATCTTGGAACATTCCTTTTGATGATGAATGTGACACCATTCCTCTTCAATTTGTCATCCCTGGCATAGTAGACTGTGTGATTATCTGATTCAGAATAACCAATACAAGTCCATTTTAGCTCACTAATGCCTAGGATATTGATCTTTATGTGTTCCATTTCATTTTTGACAATTTTCAATTTTCCTAGATTCATAGTTTGTACATTCCACATTCCAATTATTAATAAATGTTTGTCTTCCCATTTTGAGTCATGCCCCATCAGCAAATGAATATCCTGAAAGACAAAAGGGCACAGAGGCCACATTTTCTGACCTCCTCAAACTGTACAAGAGGAAGACAGAATCACCATCAGTAGCCCAGTGATTATCCCTGTGAGGCCAGCAATGCTGTCTCCCTCCATTCCTTTCACCAACCCTGACACCAACTGTTCCTCCCACAGCACCCACCACTTTTCTGCTGGGTTCAATAAATTTGCTGAAGTGACCACACAAAACTCACAGATTATGGGGATTATTAGGGATGCAACAGGCTACAATTCAAGTTCAGGAACACCTCAGTCTCTCTCAGTAGCATATGTCTTTTCGGTCTCTCTCTCAGCAATGTATGGGTCTCATGTCTCCCAGCTGGCAGTGAGAGATCCCTTCTGCCTCTAGGAGGGCTCCTTTTGAGCCTGGCAGAGTGGCCAGAATCACCAATCTCAACATCAGAATTCTATACACCTGAGAGAGAGAAAGAGAGAGCGAACTTCCCAGAAAATTACTGCTCCCAACAGAAATAACCCAGGTGGATAACTTTAACAATCAGGAGCTACTCAGTTGCTCACAACAAATTCCACCATGGAGTTTACAATGACTTATGGCTAGAAAAGCCACATTATGTAATTTACTACATTGTACCATTCCTCTTCAATTTATCATCCCTGGTGTGTTGGATTGGGTTCTCTAGAGAAACACAAAAACCATCAAAGTGTATATATATATTTATAGAGAGAGAAAGAGAGAGAGAGAGATTTATCTTAGGTAAATGGCTCACAAGCGTGTAGAGGCCGACAAGTTCAAGCTGAAAAGTTCGTCTCTGGAGGGGGATGGGGCCCGGAGCCACCTGGCTTTTGCACGCACGGCAGAGGAGTTCAAGCCACAAAGTTCGTCTCTGGAGGAGATGAGGCCTGGAGCCACCTGGTTCCCATAAGCACAACAGAGCCGAGAGAATCAACCTGGCACGCAGCACGCTGGTTGCTGTTCCCAACAAAGGATGAATCCGAAACCTCCAGTGCGAGCAGCAAGCCGCTCACTCAAGGAAGTATATAGTCCAGAATGCCGTTCTTCCAGCTTGTCCTTGGAATAGCATTGCAGGTAGGCCACGCCCCTGGGGAAACTCCCCTTGGGCAGACCGGCCGCTCAGAACTCAGTCATCTGATCCCGTCATGGGAACCACCACTCACAACTGGAGTCCAGCCAAGTTGACACATCTTCAGCTATCACACCTGGCATAGTAGACCATGTGATTGTCTGATTCAGAATGGCCAACACAAATCTATGTTAGCTCACTAATGCCTAGGATATTGATCTTTATGTGTTCCATTTCATTTTTGACAACTTTCAGTTTTCCTAGTTTCATACTTTATACATTCCACGTTCCAATAATTAATGAATGTTTGCAGCTGTTTCTTCCCATTTTGAGTCATACCCCATCAGCAAATGAATATCCTGAAAGCTTTACTCCATCCACATCATTAAGTTCAACTCCACTTTAAGGAGGCAGCTCTTTTCCAGTCATAATTTGAGTGCCTTCCAACCTGAGTAGCTCATCTTCTTGTGCTATATCCAACAGTGTTTCATGCATATACATAAAGTTTTCCAGTAATACATCAGACAGTGTTTCACTGCTATTCATATGGTTTTCACTGGCCAATTTTTACAGAAGTGGATCGCTCCATCCATCTTCCTAGTCTGTCTTAGTTTGGAAATTCCACTGAACCCTGCTTATCATGGGTAACCCTGCTGGTATTTGAATTATTAGTGACATAGTTTCCAGCCTTACAACAATACACAAGCCACAACAGTATGACAAACTGGCAGACAAGTGGTGAGCCATAAGTATATGGGTTCAGATTTACAATACATATTTTTGGTTAACACCAAAAAAAAAAAAAAAAACTCACTGCCATCAAGTCGGTCCTGACTCATAGCAACCCCTCCTTGGGTTTCTGAGGCAGTATCTCTATGGAAGTAGATTGCCTAATCTTCCTTCCAAGAAGTGGCTAGAAATTTTGGACCACTAGCCTTCTGGTTAGCAGTCAAATGCCTTAGACACTATGCCACCAGAGCTCCTTCAGTCCATAACAGACACTATACACTACACATCCTCGGAAGGAAGGTTGGGCAATCCTAGTTCCGTAGTGATACTGCCTCGGAAACCCAAGGAGGAGTCGCTATGAGTCAGGGCCGACTCGACGGCACATAACAACAGCAACAGCCTTCTGGTTAGCAGTCAAATGCCTTAGGGACTATGCCACCAGAGCTCCTTCAGTCCATAACAGACACTAGACACTACACATCTACACTGACCGATGGGAAAATGTACAGCACTTGTTTTTTCTCAGAGCCATTGAGTGTAGAGGACTAGGTGGAAGAAAGCCTTATTTCTCACACTTTTTTAACTGCTGGTTTTAAGACCTAGCAGAGATAGAAACACTGGCTTTTCCAGAACACAATAGCAAGACTACAAATAGAAGAGAAAGAGCTGGCATGATGGTTCTGTTAACCTTGTTGCCCTAATGGTGCTCATAAGCAGTGGATTGTTGGCTGCAAAACATCAGCAGCTCTATGCAGGTGTTGTGCTCTGCTACATGGTACATTTTTGAGGTCCTCCTTTGGGGAACTCTGGGGCATGTCCTTCCTGTGATAGTCACTGTATTCCAACTCCATCTATATAAGGAGTCAGGTTTCATTCACCTTTTACAAAAAATGCCTTATTTGTGATGAGCCAGGCTTTAATTATCCATAAAGAAATATTTATGCAGAATCTACTATGGGCTAGGCATTGTTCTTAGCCTACAATAACATGGAAAATTAAGTTTATGGATAGAATTAACACTGACTCCCTTTGGAACTGCAAAGAAGAGAATGGAGAGAGAGCATTTATTGAATATCAAAAACAAAAACAAAAAAACAGGCACTTTATGTACATTATTGTACACCAGACTACTGTTAGGTGTCATTATAATTCCCAATTTACAAATGAAGAAATCAGCTCAAAGAAAATATGCAGTGCTTCTGAGTCCCATCATTAGAGATGGGAGAACCAGGAGGGGTGCTGGATGTTGCTTTTTCCCAAACTCTAAAGGGCTTCAATGGGAGGGAACTGGTCAACCCAGCCACAGTGAACAGGGGCATGCCTCTGAACCAACTTTATGATGGGGCAATGGGAGTGAAGGAACCCTCCTGACTTGGGCAGAAGGTGGGGAACACTGACCTGCAGCAGAAGGAGCCCAGCTCCATTACAGTCTGACTGGTGGAGAGCCACACACTAACTAACATGGTGAAAGGGATTTTGCCACTGTACTCTCCACCCTGTGCAACAGCCAGCACTTCAAGTTGTCATGGCCTTTCATTCCTACCTGAGAAAGCCCCTGGAGGATTCAGGCATTTCATGTATGTCTGTCTGTGCTGAGGCATGCACTTACATGTGGATGTGTGTGCAATCTGTAGAGACATAGCTCAGTTGTATGTGATCTCCACGTGTTATATCAGCAAGAGGTTTAAACAGTGACCCATTCTACTAAAATTTCCCAAGGAGACTGCCAGGTGGCAGATCGTTGTTGTTGTTAGGTGCCGTCCAGTCATCTCCAACTCATAGCAACCCTGTGTATAACAGAACAAAACACTGCCCGGTCCTGTGCCAGCCTCAGCATCCTTGCTGTACCTGAGCCCATTGTTGCAGCCACCGTGTCAATCCATCTCATTGAGGGCCTTCCCCTTGTTCCTTGACCCTCCACTTTACCAAGCATGATATCCTTCTCCAGGGAATGGTTCCTCAGGACAACATGACTAAGGTAGGTGAGACAAAGTCTGGCAATTGTCACTTCCAAGAAGCATTCAAGCTGCACTTCTTGCAGGACAGATCTGTTAGTCCTCTTAGCAGTCCATGGCACTGTTAGCATTCTTTGCCAACACTACAACTCAAAAGCATCAACTCTTCTTCAATCTTCTTTATTCATTGTCCAGGTAGCATGTAGTGCATTCTAAACTGCATGCCATTTTATCCACTCTCTAGTGCCAAGAAGCAGTTTTAAAAAAAATAACAACAACCAAAAGTGAGAGGAAAATCAGAAAGAGAAGCTATGAAAGGACTCAGAAGAGACCCCTAATCTTTCCACTTTGGAAAAGCGCTTTACAATCATCATTTCCCTTGTAAGAGCCCATTTTTATTTAAGAAGAAAGAATTTTTGATGTCTTTTCTTGTACCAGAGTCAACATGGGCTCTGTTCATATTAATCTAGCCAGAAAGTTGACAGCTACCTGGCCATCTTGATCAATATGAACTAGATTTCATAATATATCCACGTGGGGCCTCAGAGAGTGATGGCTGTCAGCTTGCCTTTATGTCAAAATTCTCTGTGATAACAAAATTCACCCTGCCCATCCCCATTACTGTATTGCTGCGTCCCAGCAACATGTCCCCACCTCTAGAGCTGTCTCTGATGTTCTGTTAACACACTAACTGACTAGAGTAGAAATGGGCACTAGGACTATGAGGTGTCAAGAATGGATGAAAATAAAGGATAACACTTCATATCTCCTGGAGCAGATGAGAAAATCTTGGCAGAATAATTCAATGTAAATGTTGCAGAGAATTTTATGGGAAAGTTCTTGAATGTAACACAGATCTTTGTTAATGCAGAGATTTAGCCCAGATGCATAGTTTAGGTTTCAGTTCAACTAGGCTCTTCTATGAGAATCGGACTAAAATAGTATATATTTGAAAAGATATTGTATTAGCCAAGATTTTTTCTTTCTCTGCAAGGAGGAGAAACCCAGCTTCAACTTATTCAACTAGCTGCTGTGATACTTCCTCTCATTGAAGGACTTTCTTCATGTATTGGGAAGAAACACTATTTTGAACTTAAATAGTACTTAAACTCAAAATCTCATAAAGAGAGAATCCTTCTCTGGCTCTCAGCATCCATTTCAGCCCTAAAACATCTCTGATGAGTGACTCCAGGTTATTTGTCCAGTTTCAGATGGAGAGCTGGAGCCCCTGATTCATCACATGGAGTGAGGGAGGGGTGGTTCCATGGGAAAGGCTGAAGGAGGTGGGTGGATGGGAACCACAACTAGCCACTGCAGGAAACCCTTGTCCCACAGGAGAGAAACAGCTGAGAGAGCAAACTGGAGTTCATCTATTAGAGGAAGAGAGTGTGAGTTGGAGTGCCAACACTCAGAGACCAAAAGGGACAAAGACTGGAACTGGGATTAGATTTCTCAGAGGGACACAGACCTGCAGATAATTCTAAGACTTACCTCCTACACTGTAGAAAGTTAACTACATCAGCACTTCACAGATCTGTGGAGGAAGCTAAGAATTGATGGCAGACCTGTAACTTGTATCCCCTTTTCTGATCCCCATACGTCTTCACTCAGCATTTTGCTTGTTCTGTTGTGAGTCTCTTGATCCCAGTCTGCTTTTGTGTATCTCTCCCTCCTTCCCTTTCCCCTTCCCCACCCCCTTCTCTCCCCTTAAAATCACTCTTTGAAAACAATATACAATGGTACCATTTAGTGAGGACAGTTATTTTCAATCTACTTTTACTTAGAGCTGTTTTCACAATAATTGTTGCCGAGATGAAATACTGACCTTTCTATGTTGGGAAAATTAAAACTGTCTCAAAGGTCAGAGACAACAATCCTCTAAATACCAGATGCTGGGAAAATGCCCACATAATGTGCCCGCTCCCTTCCTGACACCACAACATGTCATTCTCTAGTTTTCTCTGAAGAATAGATCTCTACCCACTCTTATTATCCTAACTGGCACCCCTCAGTCCAGATGGTCCACAGTGGCCAAGCAACTCTTACAATCAAACCATTGTGTGAGTATTTCTTTTCTAAGGCAAAATCTACGTGACCAAATTTGTTACTGGAGAAAATGTCACCTTTCCCCAAGAGTGGTGTGCAGACGGGACAGATGTAGATTTGACTTTAGATTATGCAGGGAATGGCTTCAATTCTACCCTTTGTCACATGTAAAAGAACAAGGAACCATTAAACTGAATAAATATTAGGTGACTCAAGTTGATAAATCGTATTGAGATGAAAGGCCCCCCCCTTACCATATCCAGACATAGTTAAACTATTGACTTCAGTCTGTAAGAAAACCACCAAAATACTTTACAGGTTATAAATATATCTTTATAAATACAATAGTATACATGTGTGTGCATACAGTCATGCCCATATGATCAGAAGTTTCCAGATGTTCCTGAAATAAGAAAAGGTTACTGTATTTATTATTTTATTTTATCTGTGACTAATGTCCATCACTTATATGAAATGGGGTAGAATGAGCCAATTTTTGTCCATGTCTAACAGGAGAATTCAGTTAGAAATGTTAGAAAGATACATTATGGTAGGGGAATAATTTTGGAGTGTGTTCAAGCGTAGAGAAACACGTATCTCCCCCTACACATAAATCATGGTTTTCAAATCTCCCTCAATTTCAAGAGCTTGTAAATTCAAATTCGTAGTTTTCAGGATGAAGTTTCAACACTAACTGTGCATGGAAGGCCACTGTTTGCTCTCTGACCTTCAATCACTCACACCACACCCTTTCCCAATGCAGGTGATAAGAGACACAAGAGGTAGGTCTTTGAACGGGCATGTAGAGTATCACTCAGTGACAGCTGTCTGACTCCCTCTCTCTGGAGGACTCTGCCCATCAACTCCACCCTTTTCCTGATCATCCTGCAAGATGTAGATGTAGCCCACCTCCTATAGGAAGCATCCCTTGACTGTCCCCCCCACAAGTAAGGGAGATGGTGTCAGCTCCCACAGATAGCATTGACCACGTACACTGACTGTACAGCAATGGTTGATGTGCGTGGTCAAGTACAGTAAAGCATCTTTGGATCTCCAGTCATTCTGAAGTTGTTTCCACCAAGTGCCCCTATATAGTGGGCAGAACAATGGCCCCCATACATGTCCTTACCTTAATCCCTAGAACCTGGAAATGTTTAATATCATGTGACCAAAGGGATTGTGGAAGGAATTAACCAAAACCAAACTCACTAACATGAGTCGATTCTGACTCATAGTGAACTCCTTCGGGTTTCTGAGGTGGTAAATCTTTATGGAAGTAGAATGCCCAGTCTTCTTTCCACTGATTGGCTGGTGGGTTTGAACCTCCAACCTTCTGGTTAGCAGTCAAGTGCCTTAGGCACTACACCCCCAAAGTGCCTTCATGGAATTAGTGTTGGATGGAATGGATGAATGTAATTACTGTTATGAAATTTAACATGGAGCTTTTCCTGAATAATCTTAGTGGCCCAATCTAATCATACGAGTCCTTAAAAATGGATTCCACTCATGACAACAGTGTGTACAGAACTGTGCTCCATAGGGTTTCAATAACTGATATCTCCAAAGTAGATCACCAGACCCTTCCTCTGACATGCCTCTGAATGGACTCAAACCTGCAATCATTCAGTTGGCAGCTGAGTGCATTAACCATTGCATTATGCAGGGGCTTCCAATTTATTTTGTTCTTTCATCTAAATATTTGTCTCCGTTCACCTCTATATCCCCAGTACCCAGAATAGTGGTTGATCTTCAAAATACTTTTGTCAAGTGAATGTATATTTTATTAGGGAATCTTTAAAGTTATTACCATTAAGTAAAGTAGGTGTTCTTACAGTACCATGTAGTCTCATGATTTGGATCAATGCCCTTTTGGGATATCATCAGAATAATAATTAATTAACTGAAATATGGTGTTATATATTACACAATAAGGTATGCTACCAACCCAAAGGACCAGGGAATGTTTGCAGGGAAATACGTAGTTCTTGAGGTACTCTTGGAGTCTTTGACCCCTGAGTTGTATTATAAATCACAAGTAGGAGTCCAGAGGAACATGTATAACATGGTGTGGCAGTGCCTTCCTTGTGTGAAGAGATTGGGAACATGGAACAGTCAGGACCAAAGGCCTCAGAGGCCATTCTACATAGTGTAGCTGTGCTAGAACCTATGAGGCACTTCTGGAGCATTTGAAGAAGAAGAAAGAGAAATCAAATTTCTGTATCAAAGAGTTCCTCTAAAATGGAATGTGTGATGGTTGCCTCCCTGAACAATGGCCTCTGTCACTATGAGACCTGAAGAACTAGATGGTGCCTAGCTATTATTACTTAATGTTTTGATCAATAGGCTTATAGAAATATCATGATCAAAAGGGGAATAATGTGGAACAGAATATCACATTCTCACAGAATCCAGACTTTCTGGAGCCACTGCCCAAAACTAGTACCCTAAGTAATTTTTAAACTTTAAATCAAGCATATCACTTGTAGTCTTCTTTGAAATAAACAATGTTTTAGGTGCCATTGAGTCAGGTCCAAATCACAGTGACCCATATACAACAGAAAAAAACTTGCCCCACCCTTCTCCTTCCTCACAATTATTTCTGTGTTTGAACCAACTATTCCAACCACTGTGTCACTCCAATCTCGTTAAGAATCTTCCTCATTTTTGTGACTATCTACATTGCCTTCTCCAGGGACTGGTGTCTCCTGCTAATATGTCCAAAGCATGTGAGATGAAGTCTCACCATCCTCACTTCTGAGGAGCATTCTGACTGTACTTCTTCCAGGATAGATTTGTTCATTCTCCTTGAAGTCCACGATATATTCAATATTCTTCTTCAACACTATAATTCAGCTGCATCAATTCTTCTTTGGTCTTCCTTATTCCATCTTTTGCATGCATGTAAGGGGATTGAAAATGCCACAGCTTGGGTAAGGCATAAATAATAGGTTAGTTTGTTGTTGTTGTTGTTGTTGTTAAGTGCCATCGAGTCGTTTCCGACTCATAGCAACCGCATGCACAGCAGAATGAAACACTGCCCGATCCCGCGCCAGCCCCACAATCCCTGCTATACTTGATCCCATCATCGCAGCCACCGTATCAATCCATTTTGTTGAAGGCCTCCCCCTCTTTCGTCGACCCTCCACCCTACCAAGCATGACA
>NW_006921904.1:977859-1001718 GCF_000298275.1 Orycteropus afer afer
CATTGTGGTAAACTGTGGTCAATGACATGAGACAAAGTATATGTGAACTGCTGTATGGAAAGTGAATTTGCTCTGTAAATCTTCACCCAAATCACAATTTAAAAAAAAAAAAAGGTCTACCTTGAGCATTATGCTCATTTAAAGAACTATGTGTGATGAAATTGACAACAGCAACTCAAAATGTCAGAAAGTAAGCTTAGGGGGAAGTGAGTGTATGTTAATGAGCGAGGAACAATTCAGAAAAGAAAGGTGAGAATGGCATCAACTCTTCTTCAGGAAGGTGAGAATGGTTGCACAACTTGAAGAATGTAATCAATGTCACTGAATTGTACATGGAGAAATTGCTGGATTGGCATATGTTCTGCTGTGTATATTGTCAATAACAGTCAAATAAAATAATAAAAAAGTTACACACACACAGAAAAAGTCACTCTAGCAGCAGTAGGAAGGATGAGGTTGGATGCATATGGAAGCAAGGAAAAGGGTAAGATGACATAGGCACTGTGGTGAGTTAGGGTAGAGAGAAACATGGGTAGAAAAAGATGGGAGAAGTTCTTGAACGTGCCCATGCTGGTGTCTTAGATGCTATGTTATTGTTAGATGCTATCGAGTCATTTCCAACTCATAGTAACCCTGTGCCCTGTGTACAGCAGAACAAAATACTGCCCAGTCCTGCACCATCCTCACAATCATTGCTATGTTTGAGGCCATGTAGAAGCTGTGATTATCGATAGTGTTTCCCACCCCCCTTGGTGCCATTTTTATGATGTAGTTTTGTTACGTACAAAATGGAAAAAGTTCCATTAAAAATGCCACTGTCATTGTATAGGAGGTCAATCTCCTTCTCTAGAGATAAATTACACTTTACAGATAACTGCATTTTTCAACCACAGTTAAAAAAAAAAAATGGTAAAAGGCAAGAGATTGTATTTGTTGCCTAGTTAGTACCAAACCAAAACAACAAACCAAACTTACTGCCATTGAGTCGATTCCAACCCACAGTGACCCTTATTGAGTTTCTGAGGCGGTAAATCTTTACAAAAGTAAATTTCCTCATCTTCCTTCCATAGAGTGGCTGGTGGTTTTGAACCACCAACTTTCTGGTTAGCAGCCAAATGCCTTATGCACCACGCCACCAGCACTCCTTAGTACCAGAGCCAAGGAAAACCTCCCACTTATTGTGTCCCACTCCTACTGAGAGGTTGTCACGGGGTCCACATTACATCTACAACTGTCCACATTTCCCTTGATTACCTCTTTAGCAATATGTCAATTCCTACTCAGGCCACCCCCGTGTGTGTCAAGTATAATTCTGCTCCATAGGGTTTTCAGTGGCTGATTTTTCAGAAGGATATGCCAATCCAAAGGTTGCAAAGACCTGGGTGAAAGGTCTGGCAATTTACTTGTGAAAAATCAGTCATTGACAACCCTGTGGAGCTCAGATCTACTCTGACACACGTGGAGTCACCAGGAGTTGGAGTTGACACAACTGCAATGAGTTTAGTTTAGATGTTTCATTAAGTATCCAGAAGATCTCCTGGAATGAATTACATGTAAGCGTTTGAACGGAAGACTTTTGCTAAGTCATTTTGCATAGTCCCTATTGGTTTTATAATATAATATTCAAAGAAAAGTTACACCAGTGTGAATAGTAACGAGATATTAATTTCCTTCGTGTTGCTTGTTAATATATGTTAGATTTCATTTGAATGGATTCCAACTCCATAGAGATTAAAGTGGTGCAATTAGCAAAATGCAAACAATCTATCTTTGTCATCTCTAATTCCTTACTGTTTGCATCTGTGCACTTGACAAGGTAAATAACACTGAATAATGAAATAATTTCAAAATATTACTTGGACTCATCACGTAGTAGGTAACAGAAAATAGATCCCATAAGAGAGGAAATTAACAAGGCAAAGAGAAAATTAGTAATAACATTAATTTCTAGTCTATTATTATTTCTGCATTGCTGAGACCATCTGGATGCTGATTTTTTCTATTTAAAATAATTTGCCGTACGTTCTAAACTCCTGCTGCTCTGATCAGCCAATTGCTAAAGAAATTGCTTTTTTTCTTTTTTTAATATTCCTGTATAAACAGGTATTACTCTTATAATTGGTTACTCTCTGAAAGAATATCGATCTTCCATAGCCATCTGTGTTCATCTTTAAGGTGCAGCCTACTTCATGTCTCTTCATATGAAGTACTGATTTCCGGCCTACCTTCTAGTCTGGCAAAGGTCTGATTTGAGAGAGGTGCCAGTTTAAGTGTTGTGTGACTATAGCATGATTCCATGGCTTCAGGCCAAAAATCAGGCCAAGAAGCTCACAAAAGTCCATGATTGGTGAAAGAAGCCATGAAAATCCTTCATTTGTTGTGGCAAAATCTACCAGAACATCCCACCTTCTAGGTCAGGCACATCTTTTTGAATAAAAAAAAGCAGGTAGCACAGAAGATTCAGGTTGTCAACTTTCTTAAGGATTACTGGGGACTAAAGACACCCACACAATAACTATAATAAAACCAGTTGCTGTAGAGCTGAGTCCAACTCTTGGTGACCCCATGTGAATCAGAGGAGAACTGTGCTAGGTAGGGTTTTCAGTGGCTTGCTTTTTTTTTTTTTTAAGTACACACACAGCCCTTTCTTTGGAGGCATATCTGGATGGACATTAACCTCTGACCTCTCTGTTTGCAACTGAGTACAGTAACCCTTGGCACCTCCCAGGGAGACCATAACTACGTGAACATGCAATGAACTCACAGTAATGCCCTACAGGTAATACTATTTGAGTACTTAAGTGCCCACCAATGGCCCCTTCACTCCCAACTCTTTCAATATGTTCTCCCACAATGAAGCCTGAAGGTGGAAGATTCAGCCACTGCACAGTCCAAGTTTGGCTCAGAATTTAACCCTCAATCCAGGAGACAGAACCTGGAGATGACCTTCTAATTATTAGTAACTTACCCGCAGATCAGGATCCAGTTTTCACATCTCCAAGTCCTTGAGGTGTCCTCTAAATTTTAGACCATGCTATTTCTGCAAAAAAAAAAAAATCTTGAGCCCTATTTTTCTAACAATCTACTGTACCACACTGCCTCCCATTTATATCAAACCATAAGGTATGGAAGCACAAGAAACCAGAGGAGAGGCCAGACTAAATCTTTGGACCCCTGTGTTCAATTTCAGAGGAGGTGAAAAGTTCATTGCCTTGTGTTGTTGCTGAAAGATGTTTACCTGTGTTTTATCGACTATGCAAAGACATTTGACTGATTATGTGGATCATAACAAATTATGCATAACATTGCAAAAACTGAGAATTCCAGAACACCTAATTGTATTCATGAGGAACCTGTACATAGTCCAAGAAGTTGTTGTTTGAACAGAACAAAGAGACACCATTTGGTTTAAAATCAAGAAGGGTGTGCATCCTCCCCTGGATTGGCTCTCAGCCCAACAGTAGAAAGACCTACATACAGAACACCTATGCCAAGATGGTACACCCACCTACTCTAGTAGATACACCCCTTAGAGCAATCAGCCATGGGGCCACAAAGGGACAGCATTCACATAGAGCGAGAGCTAGACAGACAGGAGTGCATAGTTAAGAAGGGCACAGGAAGGGGATAGTCACAGGGATGGGAGGGGAGGAAAGTGAGTTATGGTCAGGGATGGTAATCGGGGTGTGAAATCAAATGTACATGAACTGTTGAATGTAAAACAGGTTTTGCTGTGTAAATTTGCACCCAAAGCCCAATAAATTTTTTTCAAAAAATAAGAAGGCTGTGCATCAGGGTTTTATATGTTCACCATACTTAGTCAATCTGTATTTTGAGCAAATAATCTGAGAAACTGGACTATATAACAAAGAATGTGAATCAAAATTAACAACCCATGATATGCAGATGACACAGCCTTACAACCTTGTTTGCTGAAAGTGGAGACAACTTGAAGCATTTACTGATGAAGATCAAAGAAAAACCTTCAGTATAGAGTACACCTCAACATTAAAAAAAAAAAAAAAGTCCACACAACTGGACTGCGAAGCAACATCACTATAAATGGAGAAAAGGTTGAAAGTTGTCAGGGATTTCATTGTACTTGGATCCACAATCAAAACCCTTGGAAGCAGCAGTCAAGAAATCAGACATCATATTGCAATGGACAAATCACCAAGAGACACATTTAAAGTGTTAAAGAGCAAATATATCACTTTGAAGACTAATGTGTACCTGACTGAAGCCATGGTATTTTTATTCACCTCATATGAGTGTGAAAGATGGGCAATGAATAAGGAAAACTGAAGAAGACCTGATTCCATTGAATCTTGTCTGTCAGTTTGTTGTACTGTGGTGGTTTGTGTGCTCCTGTGAGGCTGGAAGCTATGCTGCTGATATTTCAAATACCACTAGGGTCACCCGTGGTGGCCCAGTTTCAGCAGAGCTTCCAGACTAAGACATATTGGGAAGAAGAGCAGGGCCCATGCATTTCTGAAAACATTGCCCTTATGAATAGCAGTGAAACATTGTCTGATGCATTATTAGAAAATATTATGAATAGCCTAACCTTATAATAATAGTCTTTTTAACCAGCTGAATTCCAATCCTCCTCCTCTTTTTTCTTGATAATTCTTGGTTAACCAAAACTCAGGCTGCACCTGCCCCAAAAAGTGAAAACCAAACCCACGGTCCCCACCAGACACCAGCAGGCAGTGGTTATCTGCCTTGAGTTTGCATTAAATATAAAATACTGACTCCACCTAGATCAGTTGATCAGAATCTCTGGAAGTGAGGCCAGGCAAGGATAGTTTTGAAAGCTCCTTAGGTGATTTTAATATGCACCCAAGCTCAAGAACTGTGGTCCTGAACTCTAATTTCTATGTGGACTGGCTGCCAGCTAGCTGGCAACTCAGATGAAAACCAAGCGAAAACATGGATCCCTGCTAACTCACCCATAATGGACAATGACGTCTTGTCTCTTCTTTCAGTAGACATTGTCCTCTTGGTATGGAATCTATACAGCCATCAAAGGAACATCTTTACTAATTGCAGTTTCAGGTACTGCAGCAAGAACGTGAGGAAATCTTATTATGGGAAGCATGCTCAGGGATCTGAGAAAACTTGAACAACAACAAACAAGATCTCAGACTCTGGGAGGGAAAAGAAATCCTCAAGCCTAATCTCTTGTTGTTGTTATTGTTGTTAGGTGCCACCGAGTCATCACTGACTCATAGCAACCCTATGTACAGCTGAATGAAACACTGTCTGGTCCTGTGCCAGCTCCACGATCCCTACTATACCTGAGACCATCATTGCAGCCACTGTGTTAATCCATCTTGTTGAGGGCCTTCCCCTTTTTAGTTGACCCTCCACTTTACCAAGCATGATATCTTTCTCCAGAGAGTGGTCCCCTCTGACAGCATGACCAAAGTAGGTGAGACAAAGTCTAGTATCTAGCTATTCTTGCTTCCAAGGAGCATTCTGGCTGCACTTCTTCCAGGACAGATTTGTAGTTCTTTTAGCAGTCGATGGTACTTTCAGCTTTCTTCACCAGCACCACAACTCAAAAGCATCAACTCTTCTTCGTTCTTCCTTATTCATTGTCCAGTTCTCGCATGCATATGAGGCAATTGAAAATGTCATAGCTTATGTCTGGCACATCTTAGTCTTCAAGGAGATATCTTTGCTCTTCAGCAGTTAAAAGAGATCCTTCACAGCCAAATTGCCCAGAACTACACACCGTCTGATATCTTGATTGCTGCTTCCATTGGTGTTGATTGTAGAACCAAGTAATATGAAGTCTTTGACAACTTCAATCTTTTCTCCATTTATCACGATACTGCTTATTGGTCCAGTTGTGAGGATTTTTATTTTCTTTATATTGAGGTGTAATCCATACTGCAGGCTGTAGTCTTCAGTCTTCATCAGTAAGTGCTTCAAGGCATCTTCACTTTCAGCAAGCAAAGTCATATCATCAGCATATTGCAGATTGTTAATGATTCCTCCTCCAATCCTGATGCCACATTCTTCTTCATATAGTCTAGCTTCTTGGATTATTTGCTCAAAATACAGTTTGAATGAATATGGGGAAAGGGTACAATCTTGATGCACTACCTTCTTGATTTTAAACCATGCAGTTTCCCCTTGTTCTGTGTGAATACAGGCCCCCTGGTCTATGTACATGTTCCTCATGAATACAGTTAAATGTTCTGGAATTACCATTCTTCTTAATGTTATCCATAATTCGTTATGATCCACACAATCAAATGCTTTTGCATAGTCAATAAAACACAAGCAAACATCTTTCTGGTATTCTTTGCTTTAAGCCTAGATCCATCTGACACCAGCAGTGATATCCCTCATTCCATGTCCTCTTCTGAATTCAGCTTGCATTTATGGAACTTCTCTGTCAATATACTGCTGCAACTGTTTTTTAATTATCTTCAGTCAGATTTTCCTAGCATGCGATATTAATGATGCTGTTTGATAATTTCCACATTCTATGGGATCACCTTTGTTTGGAATGGGTACAAATAGGGATATTTTCCAGTCAGTTGGTCTTCCAAATCCCTTGGCATTGGCAAGTGAGTGCCTGCCACGTGGCATCCATTTGTTGAAACATCTCAATGGGTATTCCATCAATTCCTGGAGTCTTGTATTTTGCCACTTCCCTCAGTGCAGCTTCAACTTCTTCCTTCAGTATAATTGGTTCTTGATCATATGGCACCTCCTGAAATGGATGAACATCCACTAATTCTTTTTGGTACAGTGACTGTGTATTCCTTCCATCTTCTTTTGATGCTTCCTGCATCATTTAATACTTTGCCCTTAGAATCTTTCACTATTGCAACTAGAGGCTTAATTTTTTTCTTCAGTTCTTTCAGCTTGAGAAATGCCAAGCATGTTCTTCTCTTTTGGTTTTCTAACTCCACGTCTTTGCACATTTCATTATAATAATCGACTTTGTCCTCTCGAGCTGCTCTTGGAAATCTTCTGTTCAGCTCTTTTATCTTGTCATTTCTTCCATTTGCTTTAGCTACTCTCTGCTGAAGGGCAAGTTTCAGAGTCTCTTCTGACATCTGTTTTGGTCTTTTCTTCCTTTCCTGTCTTTTTAATGACCTTTTGCTTTCCTCGTGGTTGATGTTCTTGATGCTATCCCACAATTCCTCTGGTTTTCAGTCATTGTTGGTCAATACATTAAATCTATTCTTTAGATGGTCTCTAAATACAGGAGGGCTATAATCAAGGTCATATTTTGGCTCTTGTGGTTTTAATTGTCTTTAACTTCAACTTGAACTTGCATATGAGCAGTTAATGGTCTGTTCCATAATCAGTTGTTGTTAGGTGCCATCAAGTCTGTTCTGAGTCAGTGAACCCATGTAGAAGAGAATGAAACACTTCCTGGTTTTACACCATTCTCACAATAGTTGATATGTTTGAGCCCATTCTTTCAGCCACTGTGTCAATCCATCTCGTTGAGGCTTTTCCACTTTTTCACTGACCTACTTTACCAAGCATGGTATCTTTCCCCAGAGACAGGTCCCTCCTGATAACATGCACAAAGGACATGAAGTGAAGTCTCACCATCCTCACTTTTATGGAGCACTCTTGGCTGTAATTCTTTCAGGCCAGATTTATTCTTTTTTCAATTCATGGTATATTTAATATTCTTTGCCAACACTATAATTCAAAGGCATTAGTTCTTCTCCAGTCTTATTCATTGTCCAGGCGTCACGTGCAAATGAGGCAAGTGACAATATTATAGTGTGGGGTAGGTGCACCTTAGTCTTCAAAGTGACATCTTTGCTTCTTAACACTTTAAAGAGATCTTTTGCTGCAGATTGGCCCTATACAATTCCCCTTTGATATCCTGACTGCTGATTCCATGGGTGTTGATTATAGACTTCTGTGTTTATTATGATGTTGTTTGTTAATACAGTTTGGAGGATTTTTTATCACCTTATGTTGAGGTATAATCCATACTGTTCTTCATCAGTAAGTGCTTCAAGTCCTCTTCTTTTTCAGTAAGCAAAGTTATGTCATCTTCGTATCACAGATTGTAAATGAGTCTTCCTCAAATACTGATGCCAATCCAACTTCTCAGATTACATGATTAGCATACAGAGTGAATAACTATTGAATAACTATAGTGAAAGAATATAATCCTGACTCATATCTTTCCTGGTTTTAAATTACATAGTATCCCCTTGTTCTACTCAAATGACTGCTTCTTGGGTCTGTGTACCAGTTCTGTATGAACACAATTAAGTGTTCCAGAATTCCCATTCTTCAAAATGTTATCCATAATTTGTTATGATCCATACAGTTGAATGTCTTTGCATAGTCAATAAAACACAGATAAACATCTTTCTGATATTCTCTGCTTTCAGCCAGGATCCATCTGATATCAGCAATGATATCCCTCATTCCACATCCTCTTCTGAATTTGGCTGGAATCTCTCACAGTTGCTTGTTGATGTGGAAACTGTTGCAACTACTTTTTGTCTTCAGCAAAATTTTACTTGCATGTAATTTTAATGATGCTGCTGTTAGGTCCCATCAAGTTGATTCCGACTAACAGAGACTCAGTGTACAACAGAATGAAACACAGCATGGTCCTGCGCCATCCTCACAATCCTTGCTATGCTTGAGCTATCATTGCAGCCACTGTGTCAATCCATCTCGTTGAGGGTCTTCCCCTCTTTCTCTGACCTTCCACTTGACCAGTATTAGTGATATTATTTGATAATTTTCACATTATGTTGGATCACCTTCATTTGGAATGGGCAGAAGTATGACTCTCTTCCAGTCAGTTGGGCAGGTAGCTGTCTTCCAAGTTTCTTGGCATAGATAATTGAGTGCCTCCAGCATAACATTCATTTGTTGAAACATCTCAATGGGTATTCGCTCAATTCCTGAAGTGTTGTTTTTTGCAACTTCCTTCAGTGCAGCTTGGACTTCTTCCTTCAATACCAATAGTTCTTGATCATATGCTACTTCATGGATTGAATATCAACCAATTCTTTTTGATACAGTTACTCTGTGTATTCCTCATATCTTCTTTTGATGCTTCCTGGATTGTTCAATATTTTGCCCATAGAATCCTTCAACATTGCAACTTGAGACTTTAGTTTGTTTTTTTCTCTTCAACGTTTTTAGCTTGAGAAATGTTGAGCATGTTCTTTCCTTTTGGTTTTCTAACTCCAAGTGCTTGCACTTCTCATTATTATATGTCATCTTCTCAAGCCACCCTTTGAAATCTTCTGTTCTGCTCTTTTACTTCATCATTTTCTCCTTTTGCTTTAACTCTTCTCCATTCAAGAGCAAGTTTTAAAGTCTCTTCTGACATCTATTTTGGTCTTTTATTTCTTTTCTGGCTTTTTAGTTACCTTTTTACTTTTTTTATGAACTTGATATCATCTCACAACTCATCTGGTCTTTGGTCATTAGCATTTAATTCATCAAATCTATTCTTGATATGATCTCTGAATTCAAGCATCATATACTCAGGGTTTTACTTTGGCTTTCATGGACTTGTTTTAATTTTCTTCAACTTCAACTTCATCTTGCATTTAAGCAATTGATGGTCTTTCCCTGGGCTTGTTCTGATGACCATTGTGTGTTTACACAGATGTCGTCGATTTGATTCCTGTGTATTGCAGCCATTGAGGTTCATGTGTATGGTTGCCATTTATATTGTTGAAAAAGGTATTTGCAGTGAATGAGTCATTGGTTTTGCAAAATTCTATCTTGCAATGTCAGTTGTCATTCTATCACCAAGGCCATATTTTCCAACTGTTGATACTTCTTCTTTATTTCTAATTTTTGCATTCCAATCACCAGTAATTATCAATACATCTTAATTGCATGTGTGATCGATTTCAGACTGCAGAAGTTGGTATAAATCTTAAATTTTTCATCTTTAGTATTAGCAGTTGGTACATAAATGTGAATAATTACTGTATTAACTGATACTCTTTGTGATTATATGCATATTATCCTATCACAGACAGCATTGTACTCTAGGATAGATCTTGAATTATTCTTTTGGATGATGAATGTGATGTCATTCCTCTTCAATTTGTCATTCCCAGCATAGAAGACAACGTTGTTGTTGTTATGTGCTGTCGAGTCAGACCCAACTCATAGCGACCCCTCCTTGGGTTTCCGAGGAGGTATCACTACGGAAGTAGATTGCCCAGCCTTCCTTCTGAGGAGTGGTTGGTGGGTTTGAACCACCAGCCTTCTAGTTAGCAGCCAAATGCCTTAGGCACTATGCTACCAGAGCTCCTTAGAAGACCATGTAATTATCAAATTTTAAATGGCCAATACCAGTCCATCTTAGCTCACTAATGCCTAGGATATCAATTTTTATGCTTTGCATTTCATTTTTGACAACTTCCTATGTTTCTAGATCCATACTTTGTACATCCACATTTTGATTATTAATGATGTTTGCAGCTGTTTCTTCTCATTTTGAGACATCGTACATCAGCAAATGAAGATTCCCTTAGGCTGCCCTTCATCTCCGTCATTAAGGTGAACTCCCTTTTGAGGAGACAGCCTTCCCCAGTTGTATTCAGAGTGCCTTTCTACCTGAGGGGCTCATTTTCTGCCACTATATCAGGCAGTGTTCCACTGCTATTCATAAGGTTTTCAGTGACAGTTTTTTTTCAGAAGTAGATTGCCGTGTCCTTTTTCCTAGTCCATTTAATCTTGAAGATCCACTGAACCCTATCCAACAGGGGTGACCCTGTTTGTACTTGACGTACTGGTGGCATACCTTCCAGCATTACAAAAACATGCAAGCCACCCAATACAGCAATCTAACAACCTCCCTGAAAGCTGGCTGGACAGCCTCTGCTTGCCTAGCCAGCATTGGGAGGACAGGTATCTAGGTTACTGGATACTTCCTATGTGTATCCATCTGCTTAGATCCATTGTCTATTCATCAAAGCCTTAGGACTCTATGAGTCTGGTGGTATTTTATTCCCATTTTGCAGCTGAGGAAACTAAGGCATGGAGAGATTAAGCAACTTTCCCAAAGAGTATGATTCCAGGAATACTTTTACCCACCAAACCATTGTCTCCTTGTATGCAAGCCCTGAACTAAGGACCTCTAGGAAGTAACTTTGTACCAATAAGAAATTAATTGCCTTCAAAGCACAAACTGATTCTTTGGCCAGATTCACTATTCTTACCTCTGGTTGTTGTTGTTAGGTGCCGTCAAGTCACCTCCAACTCATAGTGACCCTGAGTATAACAGAATGAAACATTGCCCAATCCTGTGCCAGCCTCACAACCCTTGCTATACCTGAGTCTGTCGTTGCAGCCATTGTGTAAATCTATCTCTTTGAGGGCCTTTTACACTGGCACTCCAATTTACCAAGCATGATATCCTTCTCCAGGGAATGGTCCCTTCTGACAACATAACCAAAATGAGTGAGACAAAATTTGGCCAGTGTTACTTCCAAGGAACATTCTGGCTGCACTTCTTCCAGGACAGCTTTGTTAGTTCTTCAGGCACTCCAGGGTACTTTAAGTATTCTTCACCAGCACCACAATTCAAAAGTAATAATATGGAAAGATTCTTACCTCTGGGTAGGATAAAAATCATTTTGTAAAACAATAGCTTTCTAGATAGATAATATAGTTGTTGTTTTATTATTATTATTATTATTATTATTGCTGGATTTACTATTGTTGTTTGTAAATTTAAGGGAGTTCTTTTTTTTATTTTCATTTAAATCTGTTTACTTCCCTTTAGAGATCATGTAATTCTCTGTGTCATACTGCAAGTGACTTCCATCAAGCTCAAGTCCCATGCATGTGTCTGATCTCCAACTCCTGGCAAAAGTGTGGTCATATGAGAGCTTTGGACCACAGAGGGCCTAGCAGACACTGGTGACTCTAATCTCAGTGGCTAGTCTGAGATGAGTTCCTCCCAGTACCTGAGGGCTTAAGGCCTGAGATCACACTGGATCTCATGGGTGCCAGTCCAAGTTGATGTGGGGAGTACAGTCCATTCTCTGTGCATCTGACCTGTCTGATGAGTGGTCACATGAGACAGGAAACCTCTCTTCCCAATGACCATACATCAAACCAGCTCCCCTTCTTCTCACACAACCAATATTTCTGTTGGAGCCACATTTTGGCCCTGGAAGAAGCCACTTCACAGGAACAGAAAGATATCAGTGTTGTGAGGAAGTGATATGAGCTGTCAGCCCTGTGACATCAGATGACCCTTCATACAGTAAAGACAGATACTTCTCAGTCTATTCTCAAAACAGCCATAACATATGGACACCAAGTGCTTCTTTCTCCTGGACTAAACTAAAAGGATCCCTGTGGCACAGTGGTTAAGCACTTGGCTGCTAATCAGTAGGTCAGTAGTTTGAACCCACCAGCTGCTCCATGGGAGAAAGAGGTGGTACCTGCTTCTATAAAGACAACAGCCTTGGAAACCCTATGAGATGGTTCTGCTGTATCCTATAAGGTTGCTATGAATTGTAATGGACTTGACAACAATGGTTAAACTTGTAAGACTAAGCTGAAGTCAAACTACTGAGTTTGCAGAGCAAAAGTAACACCAAGAGTGTGGGATCACCAGGCAAGTTAGCTCTGAAATCTAAGCCCTAAGAAATCCCTGTGGAAAAATAACACAGAGTATAATCTTACTGTATATATTACAAATGAAATGTATTTTCTGATATATCAGTTCACTCATTTAAAAAAAAAAAAAAAATCAATCACCTAGGGTGTATGTAGCTTTCCTTTTCTTAGACTTAGGCACATTATCATGAATTATCTTTCAAGATGGCTGTCAATACCCAAACTTTGAAAATTTCTTCATTGTAATCAAAGTCATCTATTTCACATTTGTTCATTCAGAACAAGTGTATAGTGCTGGTTTAAAATCAGTGTTGTATCATTTCATCGTACTTATTAAATCTGTATGCTAAGGAAATAATCTCAGAAGCTGGACTGTGTGAAGAAGAACGTGCCATCAGGATTGATGGAAAACTCATTAACAACCTGTGATATGCAGATGACACAACCTTGCTTGCTGAAAATGAAGGGGAATTGAAGCACTTACTTATGAAGATCAAATACTACAGTCTTCAGTATGGGTTAACCTCAACATAAAGGAAAAGAAAATCCTCACAACTGGACCAGTGAGCAGCATCATGATAAATGGAGAAAAGGTTGAATTTGTTAGGGATTTCATTTTATTTGGATCCACAATCAGTGCGCATGGAAGCAGCAGTCAAGAAATCAAAAGACATATTGCATTGGGAAAATCTGCTGCAAAAGACCTCTTTAAAGTGTTAAAGAACAAAGATATCATTTTGAAGACTAAGCTGTGCCTAACCCAAGCCATGGTATTTTCAATCTCCTCATATGCATGTGAAAGCTCAACAATGAATAAGGGAGACTGAAGAAGAGTTGATACCTTTGAATGATGGTGTTGGCGAAGAATATTGATTATACCATGGCCTGCCAGAAGGATGAGTGTATCTATCCTGGAATAAGTACAGCCAGAATACTCCATAGAAGCAAGGGTGGCAGACTTCATCTCTCACACTTTGGTCACTTTATCAGGAGGGAGCAATCCTTGTAGAAAGGTATCATGCTTGCTAAAGTAGAGAGTCATCAAAAAAGATGAAGATCCTCAATGAGATGGATTGGCACAGAAGCTACAAGCATGGGCTCAAGCATAGCAACAGTGGTGAATATGGAGCATAACCAGGCTGTGCTTTCTGTTCTACACAGGGTCACTATGAGAACCAATTTGATGGCACCTAACAACAACAATAACATTTCATGTTTATCATTCATAGTCCCTGAGTGGTGCAAACTGTTGTGCACTTGGCTGCTTACTGAAAGTTTGGAGGCTCATGTCTACCTACAAACCCACTAGAAGAAAGGCCTGCTGATCTCCTGGGAAACCAGCATTGAAAACACTATGAAACACAGTTCTACTCTGAAGCACATGGGTTCACCATGAGTTGGAGTCACGTTGATGGCAGCTGTTTTTTAGTTATTACAGAGACGTTCCTTGGGTGGTATGGACAGTTAATGTGCTCAGCTGCTCATCAAAAGACTGAAGGTTTAAGTCCATCCAGAGGCTTATCTGAGGAAAGACCTGGTGATCTACTGAAAATCAGATGTTGGAAACCCTGTGCAGTAGAGTTCTACTCCAACACACATAAGATCACCACGAGTTGGAATCCCCTTGATGACAGTTGGTACCTGGCAAGCATTTAAAGCACAGCCAGCCTTCCCTTCATACCCTTGGGTTCCGCACCCGTGGATTCAACCAACCACGAATCGAAAATATTTGAGGAAGAAAAATCGAGAAAGCAGAACTGGGATTTGCTGCACTAAGAAGCACTACAGGAGCTTTGGTGGCATAGTGGATAAGGCATTTGGCAGCTAACCAGAAGGTCAGCAGTTCAAAGCCACCAGCTGCTCCACAGAAGAAAGATGGGACAATCTTAAAGTCTTGGAAACCCAACAGGGGTCACTATGAGTTGGAATCGACCGGATGACAGTGAGTTAAGCAGCACTAAGCTGAATCCATGTGAATGAAATGATAGGTAGGCATACCCTGCTGTAGCTTCCGGCCTTTCCACAGATCCTCAGCCTCCCTTAAACACTCATTTTTTGAGTACTGTTTGCCTCACGTCTCATTTGTGATTATACCATGGCCTACCAGAAGGATGAGTGTATCTGTCCTGTGTTTTGTGTCGTGTGCACTCTTTGTTTTTTGTGTGGGGGGTCGGGGCGGAGGGCTCCTAAAAAAACAATGAAGTGGCCAAAACAACCCCTCAAATGCTAAGAGGGAGCGTAAAGTTCTCCTTACATAGCTTTACATTGGATTAGGTAGTACAAGTAATCTACAGATGATTTGAAATATACAGGAGGATATAATGCATAGGTCATATGCAGTACTGTTGCTGTTGTTGTTTGCAGTCAAGATGGCCCTGACTCATAGCAGCCCCTCCTTGGGTTCCCGAGGCAGTATCACTACAGAAGTAGGATTGCCCAATCTTCCTTCTGAGGAGTGGCTGGTGGGTTTGAACTGCCAGCCTTCTGGTTAGCAGGCAAGTGCCTTAGGCACTATGTTACCAGAGCTCCTTATGCAAGTCCATTTTATATAAAGGACTTGAGTATACAGATTTTGGTATGGGGAGGAGGCCTGGAACCAGTTCCCCCACAGATACAGAGGGACAACTGTATTAAACATATGCAGATAAATTTTAGCTGCATTTCTGCTGTTGGTGTAATTGCCACCTTGGTGTAGATGCAGACTGGGAGCAATGTGAGGGCACAGAGGTTCACAAAGCACACAATCCCATGCTCTTCATTCTGAAGAGGCAGTTTTAAGATTTGTTTTATTTTTTTTTTCTCCAGAAGAGAAACTTCTACCCATTTGTCCCACTTTCATTGAAACGAGATCATGAGATCCTCAATGTTTTCTACACTCATGTATAACACTCATGTATAGAAAGCTGTTATTCACCCGATAACATTTTTGTTTCTCTTCACAACAAACTTATGCACACCAAGATTTTATTACTGTAAGAAATGAATTTTATAACCCCGAACTGGGAATCATGAACTCACCACCGTGCAGGTGGGAGACAGGCATCCTTTTCATTGGAAAGATCTGGGCAGCAAGTCCAAAGATGTGGTCTCAGGTTATTTCCTTAAATCCTAGATGACTGTTGGACAAATTACCACATCTGTTGGTCACTCAGCTTTGGGGAACATCTGGAGACAATTTGCAGTGGGTGGCAGAGGACAGAGTATGTGGTCGGGACCTTAAAACTAATCACATTTTAAGGCCCATCTATTTTTGAGATACTGTTGCAAGCAGAGATAATCTGTTTGTAAATATTGAGCTAACTCTCAAGTGTGTAATGCAGGTTCAAGCATAGATGGCTTTGTAATAAATGGAATTAAGTCTGTATAAGAAAAATAGTAATCACTCATCCAACTAGCTGTATTTTTCCTAATTATTCTGTTGCTGAAATGCACAAACAAGATTGAGTTAGGAAGAAAAATCACAATTTACTTACAAATGAATTCAGTATGTGTAGTTTAAGATGTCAAATTCAAGATGTAATGGAGATAACACAAGTTTCTGAGTAAGAAATTCAGTAGGGACAAACAGATGTATGGAGCTCTGGTGGCATACTGCCTAAGGCACTTGACTGCTAACCAGAAGGTTGATGGTTCAAACCCACCAGCCACTCCTTGGAAGGAAGGTTGGGCAATCTACTTCCTAGTGATACCGCCTCGGAGACCCAAGGAGGGATCACTGTGAGTCAGAGAGGACTCAACAGCACATAACAACAACAGGAACAAACAGTTGTATCTCATTGGGGAAATTTTAGCATGTGAATTATAGTGATCCTAATAGGTACTTTGGAGTCCCTGGAAGGTGAAAATGGTTAGCATACTAAAGCTACACACCAAAAGGTTTGAGTGTCAAGTTCACCGAGAAATGCCTTAGAATAAAGACTTGCCAGTGGACTTCTGAAAAATCCAGCCCTGAACACTCTGTGAAGCATAGTTCTGTTCCAACAGACATAGGGGTGGAATGAGTTGGAATCAACTTGACAGTGACTTGTTTTGGTAAATGTTGTTGTTATGTGCCGTCAAGTCAGACCTGACTCATAGCGACCCCTCCTTGGGTTTCCAAAGCGGTAAACTTTCTTCCGAGGACTGGCTGGGGGTTTGATCTGCCAGCCTTCTGGTTAGCAATCCTACCCGAGCTCCTAGTAAAAGATATTTTAAAAAAGGAAAAAGGGTGGGATTCAAAATAAAACATTAAAAAAAGTGAAAGGAACCTTGTAAAATATTGTGTGTGTGTGTGTGTGTGTGTGTCTTTTTGCATTTCTTTTCTGTTTTATGTCTACCAATTAATGAAGGAGAAGCTTTCTAGTATGTTCTAGTAGCCACCCCTTGCTGTGTAACAAATGGCCCCAAAACTTAGTAGCTTAAAGCAACGGCACTTATTATCTCACAGTCAGGAAACTGGGCACAGCTTAGCTGGACTCGCTAACTTAAGTCCCTTACAAAACCATTCAGGGTACTGTATGGGGGCTGTTGTTTTGTCTGGAGGCCTATCTCTGTTTTTTGCCACTTGGGTCTCTCCATGGACAGCTCTCAACATGGCAGCTTGCTTCATCAGAGTGAGCAAGTAAGAGGGTGAGAGAGAGAGGGTGAGCAAACGGAAAGCCACAGTCTTGTATTCCCTAATCTTCAAAGTGACATCTTAGCACTTTTGTCAAATTTTACTTTTACCATGGACTGCAGGAAGAACTGACCAATCTCCCCTGAAAGAAGTGCAGCTGGAATGCTCCTTGGAAGTGAAAATGATGAGACTTCATCTCACTACTTTGGTCATGTGGTCAGAAGGGGCCATGCCCAGGAAGAGGATGTCATGTGTGGTAAAGTAGAGGATCAGCAAAAATAGGGAGGGCCCTCAAAGAGATGGATTGACGTAGTGGCTGCAACAGTCAGCTCAAACATAGCAACTATTGTGAGGACTACACAGAACTGGGCACTATTTTTTTCTGTTGTACACGAGGTCACTGTGACTGAGAGCTGACTCGATTGCACTTAACAACATGTGTGTGTGAGTGTTAGGTTTTGGGTTGTGTGTCTGTGTGTATGTAAAATGTGGAGGGGTGTGTGTAATGTTGGATTTTGAGCTGTGTGTTTGTGTGTCTGTGAGTGTATGTGTGAAATGTGGAAGAGGACCTCTGGTGGCATAGTGCGTAAGGCATTTGACTGTTAACCAGAAGGCTGGCACTTCAAACTCACCTGCAAAATTGAGCAATCTACTTTCATAGAGATACCGCCTTGGAAACCCAAGGAGGGATCACTATGAGTCGGGATTGACTCAATGGCAGTGAGTTTGGTTTTTTTTTTTTGAGGGGGGGTTGGATTTTGAGCTGTAGGTTGTGTGTATGTGAGTGTGTGTGTAAAACTTGGAGGGGTGTGTGTGTGAGAGTGCTTGATATTGAGTTCTGTGTATAAAATGTGTGTGTGTATGTGTATGTGTTAGATTTTGAGCTGTGTGCATATGTCTGCATGCCTATGAACATGGTGTGTATGTAGCCATGCATATTTTTAGAGTGAGGACACACACAGGGAAAAGGATCCATGTCCCAGTGGGTGGCCTTGTATATTTTCCTTCCTCCTTTCTCACTATAGCCATAAAACTGAGCAGAGGGACTTTTTGAAGTTTGAGAGGACAAAATTAATCCTGTCTCCAAAATTCATTTCCTTTCTCAGAAGTAAGTAATTTTTTTTCTCTAAACAGCCAGCCCAGTGTATATTCCTTAGTACATCTCTGAAGTTACATTTTCTCTTCAAATAGAGGCTCCTGTCAGTTATCTCTACCTTGCCTCTTTCTTATGCTGGTTTATGGTTAGCCATCCTGCCAGTAGGGCTTATCACCCCATAAACCAAGGAAGCTGCACTTCCCCTAATTAGCAGCATACAAATAGTGCACACAGAGCCAAGGAGAAGAAGATCCTTCCTTCCCCAGTCAACTCTGATGAAGATTTAGAAGCTGCATGTGTGTCTGGCCAAGTGTGTGCATGTGAACGTGCGTGGTGTGTGTGCGTAGTAAGTCTTGCAAGCACATGTTTTCCAGGAGTCGTGGCTCGTAAAGCAGCAATGCTGATCTAACAGTTATACTCTCCCGACGTGATTTCAAGCCCCACAAAGCTTTCTGCACATGGAGCAAGTTCACTGTGGCTCTCTCTTGCTTAAAAGACCAAACTGTGTTTTGTTTAGCTTTGGGCTGGAAAGAGGAAAGAAAAAAAGTTTAACAATTCAAGAGACAGATAAATCGCTTTTCCTAAACAAAGACTCCTTGCTCTCAAAAATGTGAGTCCCTCATAATTTTAAAAAATTGTTTATGTGTGGAGATGAGCCTTATAAACAGTACAGCCCAGTCAAGCCTAAGGTTTTGTCCAATTAAAGGAGTGGACTCAACAAGACCACCAATTGTTCTGTTGTGTTTTGGAAGCTTGATCCAAGTTTACATTTCCAGCCAGTGTTTCACTCCTTTTGTTTATGATAGCACAAAGGAGCCAGCTCTGGGAATTTCTTCAAGGGAAGTTACAGTAGTGTGCATTGTCACTAGCAAGGGGACAACAGATGAAAAGCAAGCAACATGTGGATGGGAAAGTGGGAGAATGGACAATCCCTGTCGGCCTGACATTTAAATCTAAAATTAGATCCTCCTCCACATCAAACTCAATAACAGTTCCAGTTTTGGTACGTAGGAAGGAACTGCCAAATGGGATTTAAGTCTGAGAAAGTACCCCAACAGCAACCATTTGCACAGCTGTTGGAAATGGCTCCAAACCATCTGATGGGTCTTGTAAGAATAAATATTGATGGTGTGCATTTCTAGGCATTGTTACAGGATGTCCTTGAAGATAGTAAGCTAATAGGGACCTTAATCAACATACTTATTGTAATACTAACTCCACTACCTGTGACAGTCGTCACTACAATATGCTTGTAATTGTGCATAAAACAGTTTTTTAGTTTTCTTTCAGGAATCAGAAATTATCATTTGTCATTGTTTTGGTAAATTCAAGAGGATTGACTACATGTTTTATCTATGAAACTATTTTTATTGTTGTAAAAATATATATAACACATTGTCCAATCCACCATTTTCCATGTGTGCATTTCACTTATATCAATTAATTGTACCAGTGACCTCAATCTTGTTGTGCAAACACCACCTACATCTATTTCCAAATTTTCCATTTGATACATCTGAGCTTTTTTCCAGCGAAGAGAGGAGGGAATGCCAATGTTTTTTTGGGGAAAACACATTTTATGCTGATTCTTGGTGCCCCGTGGGTGTCAGCAGAGCTGTTCTCCATGGAATTTTCAATGGCTGATTTCTCTGGCCTTTCTTCCACATCAACCCTGGGTGGACTTGACCCTCAGTGGTTAGCAGCCAAGCCTGTTACCCAGCCCCGCCATACGAGGACTCCACTGCTCAAAAAAGTGCTTCCTTACCCAGGATGCTTTGTTTCCTCATCTCTGCTCTGTTTTCTCTCAGTGCACCCTTGCTCTTCCAGGCACCCAGTCTCCTGACTGTACTGTTAAGCTTCTCTGGGTCTGACATCATAGTGACACCACAAGTGCTCAATGTCCCTGACCTCATTCTCTCCTTCAACATCAGCCATCCTCAGAACTGCACAGAGGTTTGGCGGGACAATCGGAGAGACTACTTTATGTTGAAGCAGGTTTCATAAAGTGCTTTCATGATACTTCAAGCTAATTTATATTGCATTATAATCCAGGAATGATCAATAGCTATTAACTTGACCCTCCAGATGCTGATGAACTGGTTATTTTGATGCCCCCTGTGAATGCCATCTGAAATGCTAATACAAGCACCTTCGAGAAGCCACTCAGCTGTTTTTCTCTTTTGCTGTTATCTTTGTTTGGTGACCTGTTAAACACTGTAAGTAAGTTTTTAACAGGACCATTTGGTTGGAATTCAAAAAAATGTTATAAGGAGGTGAGGTCCAAGAAAAATAACCTTTTTCTGTACCTTCCTTTCATTTCCTACCCCTCTACCCACATGTAAACCCCCCTCTATTTCACTAAAAAGGGACAAAGTTGGTCTTTATCTTCTCCAAGCCTACGCTGGATTTAAGCAACAGTGAACCTTTTCCCCGTTAGCGTTTCCTCTTTGTTCTTCTTGCCTATAAAAGTAGCTGGGCCTTGGTCTTTCCTTATCTGGCTCTGTAGGACACACGTGATTGACCTAGCTGGACAACTGAGTGGAAAATGGAGTGAGGACATCACTAACCTCTCAGAGGCAATGATGGCATAAACCATCATGAAGGGAACCATTGTGTCTGGAGTTTACCAACAGTTGCCTGTAAGCCAATGGTAACAGCCCTGTGGGGTTCAGTGGCTGAAGCACAAGGTGCTAAGAGTTTATTCTTCTCTTCAGGGAGCTGCTCCCCTTCCTGCTTGATGTGCACCCCAACAGCCCTACCTGGCATTCAGGTACAACACCTGTTGTGTGATTTACCAGCAGGCTTACTGATGAGTTTGGAGTAGCTTTCTCATTGAAAAGCAAAGCCCATGTTCCTTAGGAAAATTCTGAGTGGCAGAGATTTTCCTAAGGAATCCAGTGGGGAGATGCAACAGCACCGATGGGGTTTGAGGAGTCAAAACAGCAAAGATGCTGACTGGAATCAGCTGAAAACACATCAAAGAGGCACCAGTGACTTCTAGGTTCCCCAAGTCAGTGTCTCTCAAGCTCTCCACATTAGAAGGCTCAGGGAGCTTTAGCCCCCAATGCCTGTGATGCACCCACAACAGTTAAGTCAGAATCTCAGTGGGTAGGAGCCAGGCATCAGTTGTTGTTGTTATGTGCTGTCAAGTCAGACCTGACACATAGTGACCCCTCCTTGGGTTTCTGAGGCAGTATCATTATAGAAGTAGATTGCCCAACCTTCCTTCTGAGGAGTGGCTGGTGGGCCAGCCTTCTGGTTAGTAGTCAAGTGCCTCATCAGTATTCTTTTAAAATCCCCCCAGATAATTTCAGCCTACTGCCCAGTCTGAGAACTGGTGGATGATGTCGCCCATTTGTGGGTGTCTGCAAGTGGATGATGCTATGTTTTGAGTTTCTCTCTCTCCAGGGTCTGTTCTTTCCTTCTGCAAACATCTGATTTTTCAGCAATTACTGTCATCTACAGAACAGGGCTATGACTTATAACATCAAACCATACACAAATAACTCAACCATGTGCCACAGCTGAGGCCTATTTAAGAAGTAAGATGGGAACATGGTGAGATGCTCACCACCCGAGGTAGATTTCTCAGAGAGCTGAGTTTATAATGGACAGAAAGCCTCTGCACATATCAGGGTTCAGCCTCTTTGTTTAAGGCAACGATTTTCAAGTAAAGAGGAGAACATTGACAGAGCTCAACTCCAAACCCCAGAAACCAAACCTGTTGCTGTTGAATCAATTCCAAGTCACAATGACCCAATAGGACAGAGTATAAAACCCCATAAGTTTTCCAAGCTATAATCTTTACCCAAACACACTTTACAAAAGCAGGTATCTTTCTCCCATGGAGCGTAGAGCAGCTGGTGGGTTCAAACCGCTGACTTTGCAATTAGCAATTGATCACTTTACCCACTGTATCACCAGGGCTTGTTGATCTCAAATCCTCTAAAGAGGATTTTGGCTTGTTCTTAGCCCTGCCTTTCAGTATCCCTAAGGCATTTGACGGCTAAGCAGAAGGATGGTGGTTCAAACCCACCAGCCACTCCTCAGAAGGAAGGTTGGGCAATCTACTTCCATAATGATACCACCTCAGAAACCCAAGGAGAGGTTGCTATGAGTCAGATCCTATTCTGTGGCAGTGAGTTTGGTTTTTGGTTTCATAAATAGATTCAGCAGAAAATCATAGATTTATTAAATTAATTTGGAAGATAATGTTTTGGATAAAATAAAAGATTACTTGAATAGTAACAAGTTAGGCAATTAGAAAAATCCTAAAACATTACAGAGAGATTTCAAGTTTAATTATAGCTACATTATTCTTACTATTTTCTCTGAATAATTCACCTTTTTGTGGTATTCTTGCTAGGTCTATTACCATTTGAGTGCCCAAAGGGGATAAATACTGAGCTGAGGAGATTTTAAAGACCTTCAGCGAAACCTCCTACTTTACCACTGTCTGGCACTGCCCTAGGCCCTTAGGGGGATCAGGAAGGAAGAGAAGCTCACCTCTATCTAGTATCTTCAAGTTCTTACTCAGGTCAAAGACATATCAATTCCTTTTACTGTGAGCCTAACCTGTGAAGAAGGAGGGCTGGGGGCACAGTGGTTAAGCGGTCAGCTACTAATTGAAAGGTTGATGATTTGAACCCACTACCCGCTCCACTGGAAAAAGATATGGCAGTCTGCTTCTGTAAAGACTTCAGCCTTGGAAACCCTGTGGGGAAGTTCTGCTCTACTCTATAGGGTTGCTATAAGTCAGAATGAACTCAATGACACACAACAGTAATGTATAGATGGTCAGATTTAAATGACTGAACATTCCATTCTCTCCTAAGTTTGGTCATGCCCAGATCAGAGTTGTTTCTGTTCGTATTAATTCATTGTCCTTACCTTTGACCAAACGAAATGTACCATCCCATGTTCTGGGGACAACACTCCAACCTAAGGGCAAGTGTCCTTGTGTATTCAAGAAAGAGCAGATGGGTCTCTAGGGACAGGAATTTGGTGAGCAATAGGATGCAACGTAGGAAACCAGGTCACTGAGGTGACATGGGCCAGATTGTGTAGGGACTTGTGGATTCCAGAGGGGGATTTGTTATTGTTGGTAGATGCCATTGAATCAATCTGGACTCACAGAAACCCTGTGTGACATAGTAGAACTGCCTCGTAGAGTTTCCTAGGCTATAAATCTTTATGGGTTATTATGGGGCAATTTTGCTCTGCTATAGGGTCATTACGAGTCTCTATCGACTCCACAGCAATGGGTTTAATCTTTATAGGAACAGATTGCCAAGTCTTCTCCCATGGACCCGCTGGGTGGGTTTGAACCACCAGCCTTTCAGTTAGCAGCCAAGTGCTTAACCATTACACCACCAGGGATCCTAAAGGACTTAGGGTTTAAGTGAGCTCAATTGAAGATGCTGGTGGAAAGCTTTGAGCAGAGGAGGGACATGACTGCTGTGTGGAAAACAGATCTTAAAGGGTCTGATACCGAAATAACTACATTCACTCTGTGATTACAGGAGAGGTTTAGTGGGAGGTTTCAAATAAGATGGTA
>NW_006921904.1:1002513-1003543 GCF_000298275.1 Orycteropus afer afer
TTACAGATTAAGAAATCAAGGCTTCAAGAATTAAATATGATTTCTGCAAGGCCCCTCAGCTAAGTAGAGGCAGAGAGGATAGAATACAGTCCATCTGATCCGATATCAGTACCCTCCCCCCAGCCATATTGCCTTCCACAGTGAATGCTGTAAGAGATGGAGAGACACTATTTATTATGGTACACTTGGCAAACTCTGTTAACATCTCTCTCGACAGATTTTATGAAAGTATTTTTAAAAGCGGTCAAATGAAGGGATCTGTATCCATAGATTTGTAACTGGGTGTTACAAATCAGTACTGAGATTATGCACACAAAATAGTACTAGTGGGGCCAATGAGCTCATCTCCTACACAATGAATTTGACTAGAGTAATCAGCATAAATTGAAAACATGACTATAGTGAGCAGAGTAGCTGTTGAATCTGAGTTAACTTACTGCATAAAAGCATGGCCTGAATATAATTATTTTTTATTGTTGTTGTTGTTAAATTCTGAATGTGCCTGTGTCTACAGGGAAAATTGAGAAAAAAAAAAAATGATACTGGCTTTTCTTTTGGAAATTGCTAATGTAACATTAGGCCAAACTTAGTCAACTGGCTCAAATGGAGTTATCCAATCATGACCAAAACAATTGAGACAAATGTTTATATTAGAACTTATATTTGAGAACATAATGCTATAGAATGAATTTGGCTGTTTCAGGCTCTCTTCACTTTGCCTTGCGTTGAAGAGATCAGCTCAAGCTCAGTGTGTATACCTGGTCAACACCCATCTGGAGTCATGACCAAATTCCCATCTGGACAAGAGTCCAGTCTGTCAGATAAAGCTCTAGAGGGCGCATTGCAATATTCGAAAAAGCTAGGTGTTTGGCCCCAGGACAGAGCCACACATCATCAGTCAGGATAGGAGATATCTCTTCTAGAATATTTGATCAATTGTTGTACTACACAGCTTATAGAATATTTTTTTTTTTGTTTTTTTGTTTTTTGTTTTTTGTTTTTATTTTATTAGGATTTGGGTGAAGATTTA
>NW_006921904.1:1009593-1013691 GCF_000298275.1 Orycteropus afer afer
CAATAAGGCCTGCTAACATTTTTATTCCAGGACAAATTGAAAAATGGGACTTATCTAACCACCCAATGGGAGCACAAAAAGTAAGTATCAGTGACTGTCATAGTGAGTATTAGAAGAACTATGGAGAGATTAGTGGTAGGGACATATGGTCCTTATGTATGAAGTTGTATTGTCTTTAATATTTTCTGTTTATGATTGAGATGAATTTTTATCTAAAGCATATGGGAGTTACCTAAAAGATTTCTCCCAAGGACAAGAGTCTTCAGTATTTCCAGTAGGTGTGTATAGAGTATGTTGTATCTTGACACAATAGGTAGGAGGTAGAGTTTTGATGGACACGAGTGCTCACGAAAAGGCAGACTAACACAGGACATATCTGTTTCTACCTGATGACTACACCTCAACTCAATTCTAATTGCGCCATTGGGTCCAATGAGAAGCTTGAATGAATCTATTAACGTTTTCTTCTTATAAGAATTGGGCAATGTGGGTGTTAATTTTTTAATGGATAAAAGAAAGTCACTTCATCTGAGAATATAAGCCTTCTAAACAGTTTCATGAAGGAGCTCTGGTGGCACAGGAGTTAAGGAAGGACACTTGACTGCTAACCATAAGGTCTGTGGTTCGAATCCACTAGCTGCTCCATGGAAGAAAGATGAGGCAGTCTACTTCCATGAAGATTTATAGCCTTGGAAACTGTGAGGCGTGTTATGAGTTGGAATCAACTCAATGACAGTGGGTTTCATTTTGGTTTAAACAGTTTCACGATAAGTTGTAAGAACTTCAGTTTCACTGTACAATGTTTCAGCTGTTGAAACACTCATTTCTATAAAATGAATTACCAAACTCTGGAGACCAAATCACTTATGTGTTTCAGCAGCAGTTCAAACTTTCAGCATTGCTGTAAATTGTTTGTCATTATTTGACAGTAGAACAACCTATACCTACAAAGAGATACACCAAAATACTAAAATGATTACCTGTGAGGGAGGAGATTGTAGATAAAATTTTCCCTCTTTTTGATACTTTGTATTTTATCAGTTTTTTAGTGCTGAATATATATTATTTTTATTAACACTCTATAAAACTATTGAAGGAGCCTTAGTGGAACAGTAGTTGCAACTCTTGGTTCAAAGGTGAGATTCAGGGCACTGAGCTCAGAGTCAACTGAAAGGACTGCCCTTCAGTAATGTCATCTCTGCTTTGACCTTAACTGCAAACTGCTTGTTTGCAATAGGCTTTAACCTAAAGGCTGGAGGTTTGACTCCGCCCAGCAGCTCCATGGAAGGAAAGTCAAGCCAATCTGCTTCTGTAAATATTAGAGCCAAGATAACCCTATAGAGCAGTTCTACTCTGTCATCATGGTGTCACCACGAGTCAGGGGCTGACTTGTGGGCAGCAAACAACAGCAACTCTTTGACTTTAGATCTTTCAGTCAGAAAGATGAGAATTTACCCAAGTAGGCACATGCTACTACAATTGTTGGCCTACCTTCCTTTTCTCACTAGCTTGACATCAATAGTTAAACTTCTGGTTTATCCATAAAGACGGTGCCTTCTGAGAGCCTGCAGTGGGCAAAACAGTCTGTAAAATTGCCAATCATGAGAGTCCAGCAAAATGTGGTGGGAGAGTCTTATCCAGTGTGAACATGTGACCTTTAAGGCTGGCAGTTTGAACCCGCCAAGCAGAAAGATTTAGCAGGGGACCAGAATAGAATGGGCACCCGCACTCCCAACTGGTGAGCTCACAGCTGCCTGGTGAGAATACCTCCTCCAGTCCCTTCTTCCTCTGACCCTTTGAAATGGAGATCACCTGGACAGCTTACTTGGTTACTTGGGCATCTGCTCTTGCCGAGGAGCATCAAAAGGCAGCAGTCTGATCCCAGAGTTACTCTTTCCTCTTTTTCATTATGCCCTAGTAGCTTAATCAAAAAAAAAAGGAGAAAAAGCTTGATTGTCCCACCTTAAGGCATTAAGTCTGAAGTAGAATACATACCTAAAGGTGCTTTGTCAACTGTGATGGCCAATGCCATTTTTCCTTACTCTCCAAAGATGTTTTGGAGAGTCTTGTAAGTCCAGTACTTACTGGGATCTTTTGCATAGCCACTTGCTGCTATGGGAGATCAAAAGACAGACCTCAAGGAGCTATTGAAGGCATTCATTCATCTCATTTATTTATTCAGCAAGTATATGTTGAAAACCTCTGAAGTGCTAGGCACTTCTGTACATAATGGGAAAATAAATGTGAACCAGAGAATTAGGGCACCCATCTTCATAGGGCTTTACAATCTAAGTTTACACTGCAAAGTAAGATAAATAAATACCTTCTAAGTAAGATAGAGAGCTCTGTGGTGGTTTAATGGAGACATGCATCATATACTGAAGGACCCATGAAATATTTCATGAAGAAGAGTATTTGAGTCAGGCAGGAAGAGATTTAAAAACAAGGACAACATAATTTCCAGAAGGGTGATAAGGAAGACAGGACAACTTGAGCTGTGTTTTAGCAGTGGGAGGGTACAAGGCATGCTCAGAGAAACAGTGAATAGTCCAGTTTGGTCAGGGGTTAGGTGGACACCAAGGGAAGTATAAAGAGAAGAGGTTGAAAAAGTATGTTGCAGCCCCAGCCTGGCTGGCCTTCCATGTATGGGCAAGAAATGTGTTCTAAATTCAGCAGACAATGAGGCTGTAATGGAGGAGGTTGGCTAGGGGAAGGGGTAAATGATAAGTGTGTTTTAAGAAGATTGATTGAATAGAAATGGATCCTAGTTGAAAAAAAGTAAAAGATGCAAAACCCACTTGGGAGGCCATTACAGTCATTAAAATACCCTTCATAATGTTGCTGTAACTCATATAAATAGGATCAAGACCCATTGCAAAGGTAATACATTCAGGGTGGATATGCAAAAAGCTCAAAAGCTGTCTGGTCACAGTCTCCCACATCCATCCACCTCCCCCTGCTCAATATAAATACCATGTTTTTCAAGCTCATGAATATAAAGCACTCCCTCCAGCCCTGTTTAGTCCATAACTATTGTCTTCAAAGTGGGAGAAACCAGAACTCTAGCCACAAGAAGAGCAAAGATACCCCCAGCTTGAACCCAGGACCACCCAGGAACTTCACAGGTTGGTATGTTTGTTCAGGAAACAACTTCTCATCAGCTGCTGGAGGAGAAATGACTCGGCCTTCTTTTCCCCCAATCACATTGGAAATTCTGTTGATTTCCTTGAAATCATGAGGGAGAGACCCTAAGCAACAGAAATCTATAAACCCAGGAGTGGATTCTGTGGTAGAGCAAAGACAGCATCTCAACTGACTGTTAGACATAGAGTTAATGTGTATGAGAGAGACAGAGAGGAAGGAAAAAGAAAAACAGAAAAAGAGCAAGAGATTTCACCTACCAGTCAGCGTAAAAAGAGAGAAATGGGGAGTTTGACTTGATCACTCATCATTCTCAAAGGAGATCCGTGCATTGATTCCACCAACATTGTCCTTGGGCACAGAAATGTGAAAAATATGTTTTTATGGTAAAATGTAGACTCTAAGCCCAAAGTTAAAAATATGTGTCAAGGCATCCAGCACTCACCTGAAATATTTCCACAGACATGGGGATAAAACACAATGTGCTCTGGGCTCAGCTAATCTGTTTTGCCTACAGAACTACCCGCCAGAACTGTTATGAGGAGGCTGTTCACCATCATGCATTTTACTAGGCCATTTCCGGCATTTCCGGAATTTTATTTATTTTCCCTTTCAGCTGGGAAGTCACTTCATTATACCTGCTCATCTCCTGCCAAGTCTTTCTGTTTTGGCCAGAAGTTCTTGTTTCTTGTAAGAATTTTTTTCTACTTTCTTTTTGGAGAGGGCTGAATAATTCATGTAGCTTTCAAAACTGAGATTCTATATGTATGTATGTATACACACATGCACACACATGATAAATACATGACAGTGCTTCTAAATCTGAACTTTACTATTCTGAAATACTGTTCTGCTTCAAGAGTTCTGTTGATTGAAATGTTGGTGTTTAAAATCATTTACTGGGAAGGGGAATTATTGAGATAAACAAAATGGGTTTTAAAACATATTTACATATAT